>NC_090654.1:53866914-54166914 GCF_040937935.1 Hyperolius riggenbachi | reverse complement strand
CCAGTCCAGTCAATCTCCGCCCCTCTCAGTGAAAGAAGACTGAGAGGGGAGGGGAGAGGTGGACATCGGCGGAGATTGACTGGAGCAGAAGCAGAGCTACTGCGCAAAGCTCTGCCTCTTTCAGGAAGCAAAATTATGCGTTAGCAGAATTTAGCCCCAGGGATTTTGGGGGATAAATACCTCATTCTGCCGCGGTAATTCGGCGAATCAGTTTGATCTTAATGCTTAAAGGGGTTCTGTGGATAATAAAAAAAACAAAAACTGACACTTACCTGGAACTTCTATCGGCCCCCTACAGCTGTCATGTCCCACGCTGTCCTCCTACGATCCTCTGTTCTCCGCCGCAGGCTCCTCTCCCGCTTCCGGGAGCTTACTGTGCAGGTGCCTGCGCAGTAAGCGCCCAGAGATGCAGTGGGAGCGAGCACGCGCATGGCCATGGCCGCGCAGCCGCAATTGCGTCAGACAGCTAAGTGGACCGGGACCGGCGGTGGGAATGGAGGATTGTAGGAGGACATGACAGCAGCATGGGGCCGTTAGAAGCCTCAGGTAAGTGTCAGTTTTTGTTGTTTTAATAATCCACAGAACCCTTTTAAGTTAACTGAACAAGAAAAAGTTCAGACTCTCTTTAAAAGAAACACGTGGTGGTAGATCTCCTGGCCTCAGCGAATTTTAAAGTAGCTCGCAAGCCGAAAAAGTGTGAGCACCCCTGCTCTAAACATATTGGACAGGGACTTGTTATTTATGCTCCTCGTGGCCACGCCCCTGCCATGTACCAGCTTCTTCATACTAAGCATGCACAAGTAAGCTCTGTGCATGCCCAGTAGAATGAAGCGCTTATGCATGGATATTTCCCTCTGTGCATGTGCAGCTTTGTTCTACTGGGCACGTGCGGACCTTACTTGTGCATGCCTAGTACAGATAAGCGTTGTATACAGACAGGAATACGACCACAAGAAGAAGATTGTCCTGGGCAACAACAGAGGGCTAAAAAAGGTTCAGAGAAGCCTCTGGACCACCCGAGACTGCCCACTACTGAGGGAAGTATCTAGTTTTACATTTCTTTTTTTATCATGGGTTTGCTTTAACCCTTTAGCAGCCAATTTATTTAGAAGTTTGCAAGTGATCCAGGCCAATTTTGTTTTAGCACATATTTTTATGTCTTATCTGCTGTAATGTGTATTTATGGCCACTTGTCACTAGGGGGCAGTGGGAGACAAAAACAGAGGACTTCTGCTTCCAGTTTCTATATTTTCTGCTAGCAGAGAGACATCAAGCATTCCAAGAATTTACAGCACAACTTCTGCTGACTGAGGTAAAAAGCAGTGCACTTATCTCAAACTAGATAACTCTATTAAATATGCTAATGAATTAACTGAGCATATGCAGAGACTGATTAAGTTGAAACTAGGTCATAGGCAAGATAGCAGGTTTGGCTCCTCCTACTTATCAGATGGCTTCACTGGTAAGGTGAGGCGGCAGAAGGGATCAGAAGAGGTGGAAGCCAGGGCTTTGCCCACTCACTAGGTCCAAGTCACCTGTCTAGGTTGCCTTGTGGATTATCCGGTTCTGAGCATGTATACAATGCTTAGCATGTGGTCATACAACCACTCTATTATATTCACAACACAGGCATTTCACACACATATGAAAATATGTGTATAGTACCCCATGTTGCTGCCAGGGTGGGGGTTGCCAGCTTCAAAGTGCACCTGTCATGGCTGTTGATACATTGTGCCCTAGCACAATATCCTCTCATTTTCCTCAATTTCCTCTTTGTCCACACTGTAAATAAAACAAATTTGATTCCTCTGTATTGCAACCATCTGGGGGTTTCAGCTGTACTCTTGCATGCCAGGGTGACTAAAACATCTCTGTTCTCAGTGAAATACCACTGATTATTATGCGATAATCCAGATGAAATGCCAGCCCCTCTCTTCTGCCATCTGTGTACACAAGCAGAGCATCTGCCTCATCTCCAGACGACGGTCTGGGTTTCCCTGGCACGCAGGAAGCTACATCAGCTGAGATCCTGGAGTCCCTGAAGGGTAAGGGGACGTCTAGATATGAGGCTGATTCACAAAGGTCCTCCACTGGAGAACATCCAGTAAGCCTGGACTGGATTTAGTAAACGTTGGCTGTTGTTGGATGGCAGCAGTGTGCAGCCCTTCCCTGGACCTGAGATGGGCCATAGGAAGTATTTCTGAAAGGATAATGAATTAGCTGATAGTGCAGAGGGACACAATGGCACATATTTAACCACTTCAGCCTGTGGGTTGTTTTTACCCTCTGGACAAGAGGAATTTTCACATTTCTGAGCTCTCCCATTCATTCTCCAATAATATTATCGCTACTTATCACACCTACATTATCTTGTTTTTTTGCCACAAATTTGACTGTTTGTAGGTGATATTTATTTTAAGTAATTCTCTATGCATTTTAAAGGGAAAAAGGAGAGAAAAAAAAGAAAAAATACACTAATTCTTTATGTTCAACCACTATAGTTTTAAAATTAACAATACTACTGCAGATAAAGCCCACAAATTGTATTTGCCCATTTGTTGTGGTTGTCTCCACATTTAAATGATGTTCCTATTGCAATGTAGCGGGGATAATATATTATTTGGAAATAAAGGTGTATTTTTTTTTGCGTTGTGTTCTTTGTTTTCTCATTGTACCCTTGCAATAATTAAAAGCCTTTATTTGCAAAAAATAACAGTAAAATACCCTCATTACATATATATAGTCCCTAAGGTAACAATTTATGCATTCTAGTTTCAATTCTGCCACTTTGTTTTCTTTTTACAAGCTTTTTATTTTAGTACAGAATGTATGAAAATACATTTTTTATTACTTTTGATTCAGTTTGTCACTAAAAAAATTTTGCAAGGCATAGGTCTCAACCCTAAAATACGCTCAAATCTTCTCTACAATTTATTACAGTTACAGTTAGAAAGATACCCCATATGCATCATCTGGGCATATAGCAGGCCATTAACTCTGAAGTGTGCATGTGTACAGGCCAGTATTTTACACAAAGTATTTTTGCACCATACTTTGTTTGCACAGCCCCTGAAGAGTCTGGACAGCAGAAAAAGGCAACAAATGTCACAATTATGGAAAGCTTATAACCAGGGCTCTTTGAGGCCTGGTGCACACCAAAACCCGCTAGCAGATCCGCAAAATGCTAGCAGATTTTGAAACGCTTTTTGTTATTTTTCTGTAGCGTTTCAGCTAGCATTTTGCGGTTTTGTGAAGCGTTTTTGGTGTAGTAGATTTCATGTATTGTTACAGTAAAGCTGTTACTGAACAGCTACTGTAACAAAAAACGCCTGGCAAACCGCTCTGAAGTGCCGTTTTTCAGAGCGGTTTGCGTTTTTCCTATACTTAACATTGAGGCAGAAACGCATCCACAATCCAAAAAATGCCTCACCCCGGGAGTATGCGTTTCTGCAAAACGACTCCCACTCTGGTGTGAACCACCCCATTGAGATACATTGACCAAGCGTATCCGCAGCCGCAAGCGGCTGCAGAAACGCTGAAAAAGCCGCTCGGTGTGCACCAGCCCTAAAAGTGGGTGTTTTGTAAGCTACCAAATTTTTCTGAAACTTTCCCAAGTTTGATCACAGTTTTGAAAATGCTACTGCATGCTACTGTGCAGGCACACTAATGGCCTATGCAGTAGCATGGAGGAAAGGCCGTGCCCGTGTGGCTTCTTGTTACTGCACAGGCCATCATTGCGCCACTGCAGTGTGGCCACGTTCGTACACTTATGGGAGTGTGCCTCCCTTACCGAATTCAACAAGCACTTGCCAAACAGGTTCAGAGAGTCCCAGTGCTAGAATGGCTAGAATCTTGAGTGGGGATGGGGGAAGCCTCTGGATTTTCCAGTGACTTCCTTGTACAGAGGTAAATATTTTTGTCAATTCAGGTACACTTACAAAATGCGTGCAGTTGGATTTTACAGCAACAGACATGTGTGAAAGGGCCTATAAGTAAAAAAAATGCACTTTCTGCTTGTCTGTTTCAATCAGATGGCCAATGAGATGCAAATCATTTCAATCATTTTCTAAGCAAATTTATGCAGCCTGAAAAATGGACCAACCAAATCAAACCTCAGCTTCATCTGATTGGTCCATTTTCAAGCTGCATAAATTCAGAATTGTTTGAATCTCATTAACAATCCCTACTCTGCTGCAACAACACTGAATGGGTAACTACTGGGTAAGCATGTTACTGCATTAATAAGTACTTTAATAATGTTGAATAAGTGAGCCTCACTTGTGTCCTTAGCCTAGCCACTAGGCTAAGATTCCTGCAGCTCCACTTTAAAAACTACCAAAAGTAAAAGAAAAACAGGGGCCTGTCTTAAAGGGCACCTGAGGTGGGCATGTAAATTAAAAAAAACAACAATGCTACCTGATCCGGTGGGGCTGGGCGGATCAGGTAGCTGCAATGCCTGCCGTTCCTGTGGCCTGCTAGGGCTCACTTTCGATTCTGTGACCCTTGGTGTCATGACGCTGGAAGAGCTGCTCTGTGTGTGTCACACACAGAGCATTGTGCAGGGAAGCCGGGAGTGGCCAGGGAGAGACAGGCAGCTGAGGAACTGGGTAAGGCCTGCAGGAATCCCCCAGTGGGAGTTTAAGCAGGGAATACCTCTTCTCCCTTCCACTCGTGATTGGCGACCGTCACGGACGGTTGCGGGGCCACAGGCGCGTCCTGGAACCGCCCGTGAAGAAAAGAACGATCGCACTCGATTCCCTGCATCGATTGTGCTTCAGATCAATAGAACCAAGATTTGATGTGTAGTATCCCCCTGCCTAGGAACAGCTGGAGGATCTGTCTTAGCTGAGTGAAAACCTGGGGGGAGGTGTTAATTAGCTTGGACATATTCCTGTGGAAGGCACAATTCCCCTTTCTGTTCTGGGAACCAGGTGACACCTAGATGTTAATTAGCCAGCAGAGAACTCACTCTGCCCTTTTGGGAAAGACAGGATGAGCTCCCAGCAGGGGGCTATTCAAAAATCTGCTCTGCTCAGACGGGCCGGAGCCACATGAGAAAGCATGGAGTTTAGGATTTTGAGCATGTTTAAGCAATACCGTTCAGGTGAGAAATGTGAAAGTTATATCATTCTGCTGGTCCGGATCTTGTGAGTGTTTTGATATTAAATTTGGGCCACTGGCATAACCAGATCTCTGGGAATTCCACCGTTTTTTAACCGGGCATGCAAACATGCCCAAGTTTGATATCATATTAATCGGTAGGTCCTGGGGATCGAGAATATGTAATTATTATTTGTGTGCCGGCCGCGCAGGTCTGCCTAGGGAACATGTCATGATTATGAGGTTGCTAAAGCCCCTGCCCAGATGTGATTACCATAGTCCGGCCTGGGGGCCGACTCTGGAAGCCCGCCTCTGATCTCAGCTCCATTAAAAGTGAATAAGCTGCCTGGGAAAGGAGTCCTCCCATTCCATCCATATGAGAACATCCTGCTGCCAGCTCAGAGGACATAGGGCTGGTGGCCATTTTGCTGAACTTTGAATGAAGCTCTGAGACAAAGGACACATGTGTTGGCGGCCATCTTGATTGGCCATCTCTTCTGTAACCTGGAACAAAGAATTCTGCTGAACTTTGATTGAAACCAAGAACTTTATGATTTTCCCACAAGGACATATTTCCACAAACCATAAGTATTTTCTCCCTTTTTATTTCATACTGGCTATTACTGTTTTAATAATTGTTGATTTTATTAATTGTCTGTATATATTAATTATTTATATTGCGTGAATAAACGACTTTCTCCAAGTCATTCACTGTCCGCTACCCTGCTTATCAGCACACACAGAACTGATCCCGGGTCTCTGAAGATACGCTACTGTTTGTTTGTTGTTGGCTAGACAGAATATCGTGTGTTTAACCGTTTTATTCGCAGGACTAGTCAGTTAGTGGGCTCCACGGTCCCATGGTAACCGCGGTGGTGGCAGTTTACTCTGAACCAGCGGGTGAAGTTGTAATCACCCGTGTCTCACAGGCTCCCTTCTGAGTTGGCTGCGGCTAATTCTTAACGGTTCCTGCGCATTGACTGCGACCAGAGTTCGCACGATCTGTGCGCTGGCACCGCTTAGAAGGCTAAGTGCGGTCAGCCACTAAGGGCTCCTGTGACAGTGTTAGGCAGCGGTTGGGACCTGTGTTGTGCTGAAAGTATCTAAGATAGCACTAGCGCTATCCAGAAACGAACTAATTCGTTGGTGTAGCTGGAAGGCAATATATTTTTTATATATACAGAGAGACTGTGTAGCCAGTACCCCTCCCCAAAAGTTTTATTTTATTTGGCATGGAAATGTCCGGGAACTACAAGAAAATGTGCCTGGCGGACCTGCAAAATCTTTGCCAAGAGAGAGGCATTGATGTCGGCCGCAAGACACAACGGGACCTGGTAACGGAATTGTTTCAATGGGATACCCAGCAACTGCGGGAGCCGGGGGTGTCCGCTGAAGTGGATACCAGCCCATCTGACCCAAGTCAAGGGGAACCAGAGACTGAAGATTCTGCGCATACGGAGGTTGAGCATCCTGCGGGCCCTGTTGCAACAGTTACGCCAAAGACTGTCAGTATGGACCCCAATCCCAGAGTTTCTGAAAGTACTCGCCTGGAACCGGCCAGTACTGGACTGTCAGTTTGTACTGATCCGCTAATGCAGCAGGCATTACAAAAGCTGATAGACACTGACCTGGACAAGTACCTGCAGTACTGATGCAGGCGAACGCGAACCCCCAAAGTTCGCCTGGAACCGTTCGCAGGCGAACCGTTCGGCCCAACTCTAATCAGCACACACAGAACTGATCCCAGGTCTCTGAAGATACGCTACTGTTTGTTTGTTGTTGGCTAGACAGAATATCGTGTGTTTAACCGTTTTATTCGCAGGATTAGTCAGTCAGTTAGTGGGCTCCACGGTCCCATGGTAACCGCGGTGGTGGCAGTTTACTCTGAACCAGCGGGTGAAGTTGTAATCACCCGTGTCTCACAGGCTCCCTTCTGAGTTGGCTGCGGCTAATTCTTAACGGTTCCTGCGCATTGACTGCGACCAGAGTTCGCACGATCTGTGCGCTGGCACCGCTTAGAAGGCTAAGTGCGGTCAGCCACTAAGGGCTCCTGTGACAGCGACAGTCGCAAATCACCAATTTTGGGGTGATGGGGCGAAAAAACCCTCCACCCCTACTGCCCCAGGTACCCTTTAATGCCCCACGATCGGTGAAGGGGGCTTAAATACTTTCCTGAAACAACATCATCGGGACTCAGGTGACGTTTGGCCCCCTTCTTCAGGAACACAGTCACAGCCATGTTTCCCGAAGTCTGAAACCTCTGCCTGCGTTGTTGTGGGGTGGGCCGCAGCAATGCAAATGGGCGTGGCTAGAGCCTTGCCAGAATTGTTTTTAAAAATCTGCCCTATCCGTAATACTGAGGGGGTGGATCACCTGCCTGGAGGGACTACATTGGAACAGATAAGTATTTAACCCCAAGGCCCCCATAGACACAATTAAGACGGCTATTTTATACTTTAAGTATACTTTAAGGATATTCATACTTTTAAACAAAAAAACCCATTTCTGAGGTTTGTAATTGCTTATGAGTCATGCGTAGTTGCATTACAAAACACTTAACGAGCAAGCCAATTTTCCCTTTTTGTCATACAACAGTCATAAACTCATATTCCCCCTAACCACGGTTCCAGGGATCCGCACCAGACCGCTCTATCAGATGGCATCAGTGCGGTTTGCATCTTGTTACCAGCGCTGACTGCTCAGCACTCCTTCAAGCCAGAGAAATCCCAGAATCCTTTGCTTGCAGGTCTTTCTTAGCCAAACCAAACGTAAGGTCCTGTCCAGAAATGACATGATAATCGCTAGAAGGAAACTGCTTTCAAAGTTTCCACGGGAAGATGTAACTGGCACCACTCTGGGCAGCTTAACACGGGGAGGACGGTAGGAAATTGTAAGAATACCAGGATATAAAACTTACATCTTCCTTCCAATTTCAGTATTAAATTGACTTTATTGCTGTCGCTGTGCTCTAAATTACTCAATGACTTTCCAAGATGACCTGAGTCTTCCTCTGCTATTTAGTTCTACAGAACGCCGATGTGTGACACTAACTACATTACTTTTCAATTCTTTAGTACAAGGCATTGATAACAGGCACAGACTTTTTTTTATTATTATACAATACAGGTAAACAGTATAATCTAAAGTGTACCTGTATGGAAAAAAAGGGCCCCTATGAGCTACCGTTCCAGCACTGAAGCCCACAAAAAATACACTTGTCGGCGGCACCCACATACGCAGTAGCGCGCACCTGCTCAGGCTCAAGCTGAAAAAACTAGCCTGATCAGGTCTGTGCTACTGCACAAGTAGTCTGAGCCTGCGCAGTAGCATGGACCCGTTCGGGCTCGCCTTTTTTCCACCGCAGTCCCAGCAGGTCCGTGCTACTGCCCAGGTGCAGTGCGGCCGTTCTTTGGGGGTTTCATCGCTGGATTAGCCTGGCTGAGGAGGATGGGGAAAGCCTCTATAGCATACATGTCAAACTCCGGCCCGTGGGACAAATCAGGCCCTCAGAGCCATCAGATTTGGCCCTCAGGTGGTTTCCCCACTTTGCATTATGTTTGGCCCACTTGAAACCACCAAAGAAGCTATATTGGAGGTGAAGCCCTAGATCACCAGGGAAGCCATATGGCGAGGGGGACAGCAATAGATACCAGGGAATTGTATAGGGGAAGGAGGGGGCCATTAGACACCAGGGAACTGTATAGAAGTAGGAGGACACTAAACACCAGGAAAATGTATAGGGGAGGGGACCACTAAACATCAGGGAATTGTATAGAAGAGGGAAGGGGCCAATAGACACCAGTAACTGTATAGGGGAGGGGACCACTAAACATCAGGGACTTGTATAGAAGAGGGAAGGGGGCCACTAGACACCAGGAAACTGTATAGGGGAGGGGGCCACTAAACATCAGGGAATTGTATAGAAGAGGGAAGGGGGCCAATAGACACCAGGAAACTGTGTAGGGGAGGGGACCACTAAACATCAGGGAATTGTATAGAAGAGGGAAGGGGGCCACTAGACACCAGGAAACTGTATAGGGGAGGGGGCCACTAAACATCAGGGAATTGTATAGAAGAGGGAAGGGGGCCAATAGACACCAGGAAACTGTGTAGGGGAGGGGGCCACTAAACAGCAGGGAATGGTATAGATGAGGGAGGGAGGACCACTAAACATCAGGAAATTGTATAGGGGATGGAGGGGGGCTATTAGACACCAGCGAACTTTATAAAGGAGAAAGGAGGCCACTAGACATTGAGGTCGGCCCGGGACTTTGTCCGAGAGCTCAATTTCGGCCCACTTTGTATTTGAGTTTGACACCCCTGCTCTAAAGGATCTGGCGATAAGTATTCAAAATAGGCCGCAGCAAACCTCACAGGTTTGCTTTAAAGGACCTCTGTCACGAAAGTCCTAAAATTTTAAACACATGTAAACATATACAAATAAGAAGTACGTTTCTTCCAGAGTAAAATGAGCCATAAATTACTTTTCTCCTATGTTGCTGTCACTTAAAGGGAACCAGAGAGGATCAGAAAAAGGTTTTATACATACCTGGGGCTTCCTCCAGCCCCATACGCACGGATCGCTCCCACGCCGCCATCCTCTGCTGCCGCGATCCGCCGCCACCAGGTCCCGGCGGATGCGGCCGATTCTCCACATCACACGGAGCTCCCTCTATATATAAGTACGCATGAGGCTGCCTACTGCGCAGCCGCATGCGTACGGGTATGGAGGGAGCCCCTGTGATGCGGACAATTGTCCGCGTCCGCCGGAAGTGACGGGCCCGGTACCGGCGGTTCCCAGCCGCTATATCACCCTCTATGCTGCTATAGCGTATATATATATATATGTTATAGCAGCATAGAGGGTGATATAGTGGCTGGGAACGCGGAGAATCAGCATCGTTCCCAGCCTGTCGGCGGCTGTCGCCGAACCCGGAAGTAGCCGCCAGCGGGGACAGGGCGATCGGAGCGGGGGCCGCGAGGGCACCATCCAGCTTCAGGGGGCTGAGGGATGCCCCGGGTGAGTAAATATCATTTTTTTTGTTTGGCTTAAAGGGGAACTGAAGAGAGAGGTATATGGAGGCTGTCATGTTTATTTCCTTTTAGACAATACCAGTTGCCTGGCAGCCCTGCTGATCCTCTGCCTCTAATACTATTAGCCATAGCCCCTGAACAAGCATGCAGCAGATCAGGTGTTTCAGTGGTTCAGACTTATAAGTCTGATCTGACAAGACTAGCTGCATGCTTGTTTCTGGTTTTAATCAGATGCTACTGCAGAGAAATAGACCAGCAGGGCTGCCAGGCAACTGGTATTGATTAAAAGGAAATAAACATGACAGCCTCCATATACCTCTCTCTTCAGTTCCCCTTTAAGTATTCCTTTTAAAGTAGGTAGTAGAAATCTGACATTACCGACACATCTTGGACTAGCCCATGTTCTCATGGGGGGGGGGGGGGGGGGGTTCTCAGGGTTTTCTTTTTTAAAAGCAGTCAGTGAATGGCAGTTTCTCTGTCCATCTGCCAAAAAAAAGTGTGCAGCGAGCAGGGAGGCTGGCCAGCATCTTTGTATAAATCTTTTTCAGGGAATGTCTTTATAAAGAATAAAGGCCATGCTGAGAATCCCCTATGGAGAGATGGACTAGTCCAAAATCTGTCGGTAATGTCAGATTACTAATACTTACTTTAAGTGACAGCAACATAGGAGAAAAGTCATTAAGGCTCATATTACTCTGGAAGAATTGAATGTCTTATTTGTATGTGTTTTAAATTTTAAGATTTTCGCGACAGTCCTCTAAAGGAGTTCCGAGGTGAGAAAATATATACAGGTAGTGCATATACCTGCCATCTTTGTGCCATCCAGACGGTGACTGCATCCTCGGTTCCCCCACTCGCTGCTCTTTTTAGCTGCAATATGGCCCATACTGGGCCAACCGCCATGGGATAGGGATCTGTGAAACAGAAGATCTCCCCTTTCACAGGATGCGTGCTGTGATCCTACGCGCCACCCTCAGGAGGCTAACGGGAGCGCAGCCACAGCATCAAGCCAGTAATACTGCACATAGATATAATTGTTCACCAGTTTATTCTCATCTCAGGTTTCCTTTAACGCCAAGAACAGGTGACTTTAGAGGTTAGGCTAGGTAGGGGTTAACACTGGCTCAATTCCCCCTCCCCCCCCCCCCAAATGCCCCCTCTACCAACCACAGAGACGCTCTTACTTTTTGGTCACACTTGTCTTTCAGTTTCTACACTTTGCAGAAAACTGAAAGACAAGTGTGACCCTGCCTTACAGCAGCTAATGTAATTTATAGAGAAAACTGACAAATTGCGCAAGATGTCAGTTTTTTTTTCTGCATGCGAAATCTGCATTAAAGTGTGACCTTGCTTATTGATTAACATGAGTTCTCAGTTGAAGTCAGTTATTCTGTGCAGAAAACGCGTACGAAAGCCGGTAAGTGTGACCCCTGCCTACACTATCTGTCAATACTTCTACTTTTCTCTTCAATATTTTTAACTCCCCTCCAACACGTAATGAATGATTGCTGCTACTGTATTTGCTATAGCAGCAATCGTTCACTTTTGAGCGGGTATGCGTAGACATATACAGGAGTGCGCAGTGGCTGCTTTTATCGCTGGACACTAAATAAACATCCAGGAGCCTGAAGTGGTTAATATACCAACCTGCAGGTAAATAACAAGAGAGGGACGGATGTTACTTTTTTCCGCAGCTTAAAATCCCGTTTATGGCAAATCAATTTCTATTGACTTTTCTTTAGTAAAGCAAACAAAAGCAGAACACAGATCAGCACTGTTGCACAACACACATTACAGGAGCATTGGGAATACAATTATAAGTTAAAACTGTTCAGACAGAATACCAGGAAGTTGTTAATGATTTTTCATCAGACACGGCATAGTATTAATTACTGTCTAGGATATGGAGCCTTTAAATGAGCCTGAACTCTGCACGTTTCTTTTTTTATTATCACTTATTTATGAAATAACAGCTATTTCTATATTCTCTTCACCAGTATTATATGCCTATCCAGGGCCTGGGGACAAGGTTCCTCGGCAACAGAGGCAGGGATGCCAAAGTGTGACCCAACTTCCCCCAAAGTATGCCCGCTCCAGTCCCCCTCCCCAGAGATAACCAGTTGTGTCCCCAGTATTAGGTAACCCACACCCCATTATAGCCAGCCAGATGTGTCCCCAGTATTAGGTAGCCCACACCCCAGTATAGACAGACAGATGTGCCCCTCGTAATAGGTAGCCCACACCCCATTATAGCCAGATGTGCCTCAGTATAAGGAAGCCTCCCTCCCGAGTATAGATAGCCAAATGTGACTCCAGTCTTAGGTAGGTCCCCTCCCAGTATAGATAGCCAGATGTGCCCCCAGATTTAGGTAGCTCCCCCCAGTAAAGATAGACAGATGTGCCCCAGTTTTAGGTAGGCCCCCCCAGTATAGATAACCAGATGTGCCCCCAGATTTAGGTAGGTCCCCCCCATATAGATAGCCAGATGTGTCTAAGTAGGTCCTCCACAGTATAGATAGCCAGATACGGTCCTAGAATTAGGTAGGTACCAACCCCCCACCTCTACAGGCAGACCCCAGTGAAAGACAACGAACAACAGTTTGCAGCTGCCCCGGAGGGGGGCCGAGCACCATGGCAGAGGTTCGAGCGTAATCAGAATCAATTTATTTCATTTTTTTAATCACAAGGGGTTTCACACTGGCCCCCAGAGGCTCTCTGATGTGATTCTACAGGTTTGTTCTACACAACCCAACAGATACATTGCTGAGGTACAGCAAGAGCCCCACTGATACGACTGAAGGTGGATTACCGATGCCGATAGCAGGCGAATGGAGGCACCCAGGAGAATGGCAAGGGAGGAAACAGTGGTCATGGGGCTGGAGAAAGGCCCAAGTAAGTATGAATTCTTTTACCCCCCTCGTCTCAGGTTTTCTTCAAAGCGGACCTGAACTCAGAACTTCCTCTCTGATAAGCAACAGCATGATAACCTTTACAGAAAAACATTTCTTTGTTACAATTCTACAATAAACCTGCACTGTTTCTACTTCCTGCTTTCATGGAAGCAGACATATTGTTAACATCCTGTGCTTTCTATAGAGCTTATCTGCCGTGGCAGTCAGGTGACACAAAAGAGAGATCAAATTACAGTTGTGATTAGTCACAGATGAGGGGGGTGCATTTCTCTCAGTGACGTAGCTACAGATCATGGTGCTCCACAGCAAAACTTTTACGAGGCCCTTAGATGTAGGCACTCTTAAAGAGAGTCTGAAGCGAATATAAATTGTTCTTTTTACCTGCTAGTTAGCTTAATCAGTATGAGGAGAGGTGAAACGCCGCATTCCAGCAGCAAAACGAGGGCTTTACACCCCCCAAATCCTGGGGCAAGATGCAGGGAGTGCTTCCTGTAAGAGGCAAAGCTTTGCGCAGTAGCTCTGCTTCTACTGGAGTCAATTTCCACCTCTCCCCGCCCCTCTCAATCTTCTTTCGCTGAGAGGGGTGGGGAGTAAGGATGCTCATTTCGCTCGGAAATTGCATTTCTGCATCGGAATGCGGAAATCGGTAATGCAAGTGCGGTAGGCGGATTTCCTCCGGAAATCGCGGAAATTCCACCCGAATTTGGGGAGAGGCGGAGATCAGCGTGCAGATTGACCAGTAGAGACAGAGCTACAGAGCGAAGCGCTGCCTCCCCGGGCCGCAAAATCCATGACTTTGAAAGTCGTGGATGTTTGTCCCGGGATTTGGGGGTATAAAGCCCTCGTTTTGCCACTGGAATGCGGCGTTTCATCTCTCCTCATACTCCTTAAGCTAAATAGCAGGTCAAAAGTACAGTTTATATTCGCTTCAGAGTCTCTTTAACCACTTAATGACAAGCAGACTTATAAAAATGCTGTGCCTCTTAACGGCTCCAGGACGTTTTTATATTTAAAGAGGATCTGTAACGTCAAAAGATCCCCTGGGGGGTACTCACCTCGGGTGGGGGAAGCCTCCGGATCCTAATGAGGCTTCCCACGCCGTCCTCCGTCCCTCAGGGGTCTCGCTGCAGCCCTCCGTGAAAGATGACGTCAATATTTACCTTCCCGGCTCCTGCGCAGGCGCTCTGACGGCTGTCGGCTCCGAACTACATGGAAATACCCGATCGCCGTCGGGTCTGCTCTACTGCGCAGGCGCAAGTTTCCGGCGCCTGCGCAGTAGAGCGGACCCGACTGAGATCGGGTATTTCCGTGTAGTTCAGAGCCGAAAGCAGCCACAGCGCCCCCGCTGGAGCCAGCAAAGGTAAATATTGAACTGACAGTCGGGTCTGTCGCCGGCTGTTCGGAGGGCTGCAGCGAGACCCCCGTGGGACAGAGGACGGCGTGGGAAGCCTCATTAGGATCCGGAGGCTTCCCCCACCCGAGGTGAGTACCCCCCAGGGGATGTTTTTGATGTTACAGAGTCTCTTTAATACAGTGCTGCTGTCGCTGTGTGCGTGGGAAGGCGCAAGTGCGTTCCCGCCCGTGCACAATAGATTCGTGAAGAAAAAACACCATAGAATTTTTTTTTATTTCCAAATACTATATTGTCACCATACTTTGTACCAGGGACATCATTAAAATCTTGTGATAACCAGAACAAACAGGCAGATAAAATGTGTGGGTTTTATGTACAGTAGCAGTGTTTATATTAACCACTTGCAGACCACAGTGGTAAACCCCCCTAAAGACCGAGCTATTTTTTTCATTATTGGCCACTGCAGCTTTAAGGCCAAGCTGCAGGGCCGCACAACACAGCATGCGAGTGATTCCCTCCCCCTTCTCCCCCCACCAACAGAGTTCTCTGTTGGTGGGGTCTGATCGTCCCCCCAGATGTTTGTTTGTTTTTTTGTCAATATTTATGTAATTTTTTTTTTATCATTCTTTTACCATTTCTTTCTTTTTTTTTTTTATTAAACCCTCCCTCCCCCCAGTTGACCAATCATGGCGATCGGCTGTCATAGGCTTCTGCCTATGAGAGCAGATTGCTCCCAAGTGGCTGTCCCCAGTACAGCGCTGCTGATCCTGATCACAGCGCTGTACATGTAAATAGACAACGATTATGCCGTCTAACAGTCTCCCGAGCGCGATTGCCGAGCGATTGCCGCCCCCCGAGCAGGAGGTACACGCGCAACCTGCGTGTGATCTCCTGCAAACTGCAGCCCCAGGACTTGACGCCAATTGGCGTTAGGTGGTCCTGGGGCTGCCGCCGCAGCCACGCCCTTGGGCGTGGAGCGGTATTTAGGTAGTTAAAACTATAGAGGATGAAATTGGAGACATAGTGTATTTTTTCATTTTTTCCTTTAAAATGCATAGAAAATAAAGTAATTACTGTAAAAAAATATCAACCCCAAAAAGCCCAATTGGTGGTGAAAAAAAAAACAAGATATAGATAATTTCATTGTGATTAGTAGTGATTAAGCTATTGGCAAATGAAAGGGATGAGCACTGAAAGGTGAAAATCGCTCTTGTCCGTTAGAGTAAAAAACACTTTGGGGTGAAGTGGTTAAATAATGCCACCTGCCCCTACCCTATGGATATGAGTTAATTGGGCATTTTACATTTTCATTCAATTAACACTGCATATAGTCAATGGGCACTGAGACTTATGCTGCGTACACACTGGCGACTATGGTAGTTTGAAACAGCTAATTAACGATCATTCTGCCGACAATCGGGGAAAAACTTTACCCAACGATCATTAACACGAACGACATCGGGAAGATGGAAATATCCAACCTGACGGATCGTATCTACCGACAATCGTTACAAAACTATAGTGTGTACAGACATCGGCCGAGAACAATCGTTACAAGGGCCAATGCGCCTGCGTTGAATTCTGCCCAGCTTTAGTACTTCCTTTGTAGCGCGGCCGTAAAGACTGTTACATTGCTCATTTCAATTAAACTTTGTGTTCAAGTTAACAATCATATATTTGTATCTATTGTAACTCCATGTTAGTGTGTTTTTTTTTTTAATTTTATATAAATATGTACACAACATTTCCTTCTGATCGTTCTTTTCTGCGAGAACGATCGTTAAAATGTGTATGATAATCACTGAATCCCATCGTTGCATACCAATTTTTCCAATATCGTTCGTCTGGTAACTATCGTTCCTTGCAAACGATAGTTATCGCAAGTGTGTACGTAGCATAAGTCAAAGGGAGGAGAGATAAAGTCAGAGGGTGGGGAAACACAAGGAAGTTAGTGGTGAATAAATTACGTATCCACTGGGACCCCTATGCTCCGGGGCCCCATAGCAGCAGCTATGGCTATTGCTTTTCTCTGTTTTCCTTCTGTCATGTGAAAGAGTTCAGGTCCACTTTAAGTCCCAGACAGGTGGAGGAGCTGCTTGTTTGCTGGCGGGGAATGTGATTTGATGTCATTAGTAAGTATTTTGTAGTTAGTGAGTCACCCCCTCCTCCCTCCACGCAGGTTATACATGATTACATCTTCCCCTGTGCGGGCGAGCTGTAGAGCAGCACCTGTGTGTACATTGTCAGTAATGTGCTATAAACTGAATCTGCCTTTCATCCATTATTGGGAGACAAGAAGACAGAGCGGAGAGAAGAAAAGGTCAGGATTAAAGATGCATGAAGAGCAGCGTCACATCCTCAGAGACGTGTCTGACTCACTGTTTAATATATTTTACCAGATTAAGAGTGAGGATGATAAGGAGCTGTCAGCTGCCAGAGAAGACATCACAGTTCATTAAAAGATGGCTGGAGAACTGTGTGGTGCGGTGGCTGTGCGGCGGGGTGGCTATGCGGCAGGGTAGCTGTGCGGCGGGGTAGCTGTGCGGCGGGGTAGCTGTGTGGCAGGGTGGCTGTGCGGCGGGGTGGCCACACGGCGGGGAGGCTGTTCGGTGGCTGTGTGGCGGGGTGGCCACACGACGGGGTGGCTGTGAGGCAGGGTGGCTGTGAAGCGGGGTAGCTGTGCGGCGGGGTAGCTGCTGTGTGGTGGGGTGGCCACACGACGGGTGGCTGTGCGGTGGGGTGGCTGTGCGGCAGGGTGGCTGTGCGGCGGGGCGGCTGTGTGGCAGGGTGGCTGTGCGGCGGGGTGGCCACACGGCGGGGAGGCTGTTCGGTGGCTGTGTGGCGGGGTGGCCACACGACGGGGTGGCTGTGAGGCAGGGTGGCTGTGAAGCGGGGTAGCTGTGCGGCGGGGTAGCTGCTGTGTGGTGGGGTGGCCACACGACGGGTGGCTGTGCGGTGGGGTGGCTGTGCGGCAGGGTGGCTGTGCGGCGGGGCGGCTGTGTGGTGGAGTGGCCACACGACAGGGTGACTGTGCGGTGGCTGTATGGTGGGGTGACTGTAAGGTGGGGTGGCTGTGAAGCAGGGTGGCTGTGCAGCGGGGTAGATGTGCGGCGGGGTGGCGGCTGTGTGGTAGGGTGGCCACACGTCGGGGTGGCTGTGCGGTGGGGTAGCGGCTGTGTGGTGGGGTGGCCACACGTCGGGGTGGCTGTGCGGTGGGGTAGCGGCTGTGTGGTGGGGTGGCCACACGTCGGGGTGGCTGTGCGGTGGGGTAGCGGCTGTGTGGTGGGGTGGCCACACGTCGGGGTGGCTGTGTGGCGGGGTGGCTGTGCGGCGGGGTAGCTGTGCGGCTGTTCGGCGGGGTAGCTGTGTGGCGGGATGGCGGCTGTGTGGTAGGGTGGCCACACGTCGGGGTGGCTGTGTGGCGGGTTGGCTGTGAGGCGCTGTGGCTGTGCGGCGGGGTGGCAGCTGTGTGGTGGGGTGGCCACACGTCGGGGTGGCTGTGCGGCGGGGTGGCAGTGCGGCTGGGTGGCTGTGCGGCAGGGTAGCGGCTGTGTGGTGGGGTGGCCACACGTTGGGGTGGCTGTGTGGCGGGGTGGCTGTGCGGCGGGGTGGCAGTGCGGCAGGGTAGCGGCTGTGTGGTGGGGTGGCCACACGTTGGGGTGGCTGTGCGGCGGGGTAGCTGTGCGGCGGGGTAGCTGTGCAGCTGTGCGGCGGCTGTGTGACTGTGCGGCGGGGTGGCTGTGCGGCAGGGTGATTGTGCGGCGGGGTAGCTGTGCGGCGGGGTGGCTGTGCAGCTGGGTGGCTGTGTGGCGGTTCGGTGGCTGTGCGGCGGCTGCGTGGCTGTGCGGCGGGGCGCTGTGCGGCGGAGTAGCTGTGCGGCGGGGTGGCTGTGCAGCTGGGTGGCTGTGCGGCGGGGCAGCTGTGTGGTGGGGTGGCAGTGCGGCTGGGTGGCTGTGCGGTGGGGTAGCGGCTGTGTGGTGGGGTGGCCACACGTCGGGGTGGCTGTGTGGCGGGGTGGCTGTGCGGCGGGGTGGCTGTGCGGCTGTTCGGCGGGGTAGCTGTGTGGCAAGGATGGCGGCTGTGTGGTAGGGTGGCCACACGTCGGGGTGGCTGTGTGGCGGGTTGGCTGTGAGGCGCTGTGGCTGTGCGGCAGGGTGGCGGCTGTGTAGTGGGGTGGCCACACGTCGGGGTGGCTGTGCGGCGGGGTGGCAGTGCAGCTGGGTGGCTGTGCGGCAGGGTAGCGGCTGTGTGGTGGGGTGGCCACACGTTGGGGTGGCTGTGTGGCGGGGTGGCTGTGCGGCGGGGTGGCAGTGCGGCTGTGCGGCAGGGTAGCGGCTGTGTGGTGGGGTGGCCACACGTTGGGGTGGCTGTGCGGCGGGGTAGCTGTGCAGCTGGCTGGCTGTGCGGTGGGGTAGCTGTGCGGCAGGGTGATTGTGCGGCGGGGTAGCTGTGCGGCGGGGTGGCTGTGCAGCTGGGTGGCTGTGCGGCTCGGTGGCTGTGCGGCGGGGCGGCTCGGTGGCTGTGCGGCGGCTGCGTGGCTGTGCGGCGGGGCGGCTGTGCGGGGGGGGGGGGGGTGGCTGTGCGGCGGAGTAGCTGTGCGGCGGGGTGGCTGTGCGGCGGGGCAGCTGTGTGGTGGGGTGGCTGTGCGGTGGCTATGTGGTGAGACCCAAATAATTTACGCAGCTTGACAATGGCAGGTGCCTGGGGCCTAATGGGTGTCAAGAGACCCACCAGCCACCTTCACTGACCTCTCTCCACTTCACCACAAGGGGACCCCAAAAGGCCCCATTACATCTTCATACATCTCTGGTTTTAGGGGTTTCATTTTAAGGGAAATATGACATGTGATGAGCCTGTAGCCATGACTACCAAATCTTATTAAATGTGGAGGGACAACCTCTGGAGAGAAGGGTCATTTTATAAAGAGGGAGGTTAATATTAATATACTGTGTGTGCTATACATAGATCAATGTGCGGCGGTGGCTGTGTGGTGGGGTGGCCACACGTCGGGGTGGCTGTGTGTCGGGGTGGCTGTGTGGCGGGGTGACTGTGCGGCTGGGTGGCTGTGTGGTGGGGTAGCGGCTGTGTGGTGGGGTGGCCACACGTCAGGGTGGCTGTGTGGCGGGGTGGCTGTGCGGCGGGGCGGCAGTGCGGCGGCTGTGTGGCTGTGCGGCGGGGCAGCTGTGTGGTGGGGTGGCTGTGCGGCGGGGTGGCAGTGCGGTTGGGTGGCTGTGCGGCGGGGTAGCTGTGCGGCGGGGTGGCTGTGCAGCTGGGTGGCTGTGCGGCGGGGCGGCTGTGCAGCTGGGTGGTTGTGCGGCGGGGTGGCTGTGCGGCGGGGCGGCTGTGTGGCGGGGTGGCTGTGCGGCGGGGTGGCAGTGCTGTTGGGTGGCTGTGCGGCGGAGTAGCTGTGCGGCGGGGTGGCTGTGCGGCGGGGCAGCTGTGTGGTGGGGTGGCTATGTGGCGATACCCAAATAATTTACGCAGCTTGACAATGGCAGGTGCCTGGGGCCTAATGGGTGTCAAGAGACCCACCAGCCACCTTCACTGACCTCTCTCCACTTCACCACAAGGGGACCCCAAAAGGCCCCATTACATCTTCATACATCTCTGGTTTTAGGGGTTTCGTTTTAAGGGAAATATGACATGTGATGAGCCTGTAGCCATGACTACCAAATCTTATTAAATGTGGAGGGACAACCTCTGGAGAGAAGGGTCATTTTATAAAGTGGGAGGTTAATATTAATATACTGTGTGTGCTATACATAGATCAATGGACGGGCCTTCCGTGTCTTTCCATTCCAAAGGAATGCACTTCCTGCCATAATATAATAGATAACGCATCAGAATTTTTCTTTAGATAAAAATCCATCAGCTCTAATAAAAAGCATACGTTTGGCAGTGGATAGGTATGGCAATTCCGTAATGTATTCTAATCAGCTCTCCAGTAGTTGGTTATCTCCTGTAACATATGAAGTAGATGACCTGTTTCAGCCTCACATCTAGAACATAAATCATTTTGTCTTTTCTCCATTGAAGGTAGTCTAACCGGGGTATAATAAATATAATGCGAGGGGATAGGCTGTACAATCCTATCTCTAGAAGCAATGCCTGCCCTGATGTACGTGGAGGTTACACTATACCATTCATCTGAGTTAGAATCAGGGATTGCCATTTCAGGAGTAATTTGTGTAGTCGGAGTTGCTGTATAGGCAGTGGCGTAGCTAAGGAGCTGTGGGCCCCGATGCAAGTTTTACAATGGGGCCCCCCCAAGCACTCTATACACAATAATTGATACAGCGCCCCAAAACCTGCTAATGGCAACTACAGTGTCAGAGGTGCAAGAAGGGGATAGGGAACCGTTTGTTAATGATTACCACTATTCAAAGTATCTATAGAAGTGATTATTTTGAGCACGGGACCAATAGAGAGCTGATATTGTAGTTGAGGGAGAGCCCTTCGGGGACCCTCTGGCCCAAGGGCCCCGATGCGGTCGCAACCTCTGCAACCCCTATTGCTACGCCCCTGTGTATAGGTTCTCTTGGGACAACTTAAAGAAAACCTGAACTGAAAATTAAAAGACAAAATAAACATACACAAGTCATACTTACCTCCTGTGTAGTCTACTCCTCAATCTATTTTTACCTCCTGTGTAGTCTACTCCTCAATCTATTTTTCCTCTCCTGCGTCCTGTTTGTCCACTGTGATTAATGGAATTCTCCGTCCTCCATTTTGAAAATGGCTATTACCCCATAAGAGCTTCCTGGTCAGCACACTGTTAAACTGTAACATCGCCCACTTGAGCCATAGGGAAACATGGACACATCAGTTCTCCTCTCAGCTGTAACTGACCGCAACTGATATATAACTGACAGCAACTGATATACAGGATCTTCTCAAAAAATTAGCATATTGTGATGCTGAAAAGCTTTATGGAGATGAAGATTTCATTTTTCAGCACGACATGGCACCTGCTCACAGTGCCAAAAACCACTGGTAAATGGTTTACTGACCATGGTATTACTGTGCTCAATTGGCCTGCCAACTCTCCTGACCTGAACCCCATAGAGAATCTGTGGGATATTGTGAAGAGAAAGTTGAGAGACGCAAGACCCAACACTCTGGATGAGCTTAAGGCCGCTATTGGAGTTTTTTTTTCTCACTAAATAATACAAATCATCATTTAAAACTGCATTTTGTGTTCAATTATGTTATCTTTGACTAATAGTTAACGGTTTTTGATGAGCAGAAACATTTAAGTGTGACAAACATGCAAAAGAATAAGAAATCAGGAAGGGGGCAAATAGTTTTTCACACCACTGTATGTAAGGGCCTGTACACACTGCTGCGCTTTTAAAATCGCATGCGATTTTTAAAAGCGCAAGCCTTCATGAGAATAGGAAAAGCGCATCGCAGCAGTGTGTACAGGTCTCCGCGATTTTCATTATTTTTCAAAAGACCTTGCGATTAAAAAGCGCATGCGATGCGAAAAGCGCAGCGCAAGCGCAGCAGTGTGTACAGGCCCTAATGTTCATTTGAAGTTACCTTATGTGTTTATTTTAAATAATTTTACTCAGTACAGGTTCTCTTTAAGGTGTGAAATTGTAGAGGAACTTTAGCGAAAAGGGGAAAAAAAATCATTACATTGCAACGTTAAAAATATAAGAGCGATCAAGAAATGATTTATATTTGCCATGTAATTTGTTCATATTGTTTGATCCATAAACAGCCTGAACGTCATCTTTACTACTGGCAGACATGAAAAACCTAATAGCACCAACCGCCATTATTTATAACCACACCCCCTAACAAGGCGATAGGCTAAAAGTTTTTTTTTTAATAGACATACATATGCACAGAGGGAGATGTTGTTGGCTTGGCAGTTGGAAACAGCTGTTATTTCCCACAATGCAACAAGGCTCACAGACGGGAAACTGTCAGGACCATGGTCCTGATATCACACTGTGGGAGGGGTTTCACCACAATATCAGCCATGCAGACCTCTCTGATGATCCATTCGAGAAAAGGTAAAGATTTCTCATGGGAAAGGGGGTATCAGCTACTGATTGGGATGAAGTTCAATTCTTGGTTACAGTTCCTCTTTATTTTCTTATGATCAGTGTTTAACAATGCGTTTTCTATAGTCACAGTTATAAGGGAGTTATTTTTTACAAACTGTTTAAAGGTAATGTAAAGCAACCTGAAAAAAAGTTAGATATTCACTATGGCAAGAGAAGGCTCTGGATCCCATAGACAGGGCCGGTTCTAGTAACAGCGGCGCCCCAGGGCAAAACGAACCCAGGGGCCCCCCTGATAGACACCACCCTTCCTTGGCAATAAAGCAGCATTGGGGGTGCTTTGTTGCATATATTTCCCTACAGGGCCCCTGAGCCCCCTCCCCCTGTAGTGAGGTGGGATGCTACCCTTTCGAAGATGTGGCAGGGGAGCACAGTTAGGTTGGTGGGGAGATACCTTGGGGGGCCCCTATAGGATATGGGGCCCTGGGGCAATTGCCCCCTTTGCCTCTATGGTAGCGCCGGCCCTGCCCATAGAGTCTTCACAGTCTTCTCTCTGGAAGTCCTCAGTTGGCTTTGGAAGCACTCATGTCCCCAACCGCTTCAGAAAATAGGTGTCTCAGTACTGCGCATGCTTGAGGAGGTAAGGAGCTGACTGTCTTTGGAAGTATTCAGGGTCATGAGCACTTATGAAGCCTTCTGAGGACGGTCAAAGACATATTCCAGCAGTACAACGGGGGGACAGCAGTGAGCTGAGTGCACAGAGAGAAGACCAGGAAGGGTCTACGGGATCCAGAGCCTTCCCTCGACATGGGTGAGTATAACTTTTTTTTTCAGGTTGCTTCTTTCTTTTTTCAGGTTGCTTCAGTTTTGCTTTTAGCCACTTCAGCCTACAGTGTTGATTCACCTTATGCATTCAGAGCAACCTTCACCTCCATTCATTCGCCAATAACGTTATCACTACTTATCACACTGAAATTATCTACATCTTGTTTTTTCCGCCACCATTTAGGCTTTCTTTGGGTGGTACATTTTGCTAAGAATTATTTTATTCTAAATCTATTTTAACAGGAAAATTAAGAAAGAAATGGGAAAAAATCATTATTTCTTAGTTTTTGGCTATTATAGTTTGAAATTAATACATGCTACCATAATTCAAACCCATGTATTTTATTTGCCCATTTGTCCCGGTTATTACACCATTTAAATGATGTCCCTATCACAATGTGTGGCGCCGATATTTTATTTGGAAATAAAGGTGCATTTTTCAGTTTTGCGTCCATCACTATTTGGAAGCCCATCATTTAAAAAATAACAGTAATATACTTTACTACATACATATTAGAAAAGTATAGTCCCTAAGGTAGCTATTTATGTTTTTTTTATATATTATTTATATTTTTTTTTTTTTACTAAAAAAAAACGTTGGTGTAGCTATTGGGGAATGTGGGAGGTAAGGGACTATTCTTAACAGTAAAAAAATGTTATTATCTGGAAAATGTAATTTCCAGATGTAATTTTACTATTTGGCCACAAGATGCCCTCAGAGCTTACTTCTGCACGCGTAGTATTACTATGCAAGCGGTAGTAAAGCGTGGCCGGGACAGAAGGGGATTTATGAAAGACAGAGCTGTCTCGCTGACTGTGTTGGGCTTTCATACGGAGACTTAGATCAAGGAATGGGAACTGTGTTCCCATTCATTGATCTCCAGGCAAACGGAAGGCAGCGGGAGCGCGCGCGGAAGTGCACGTAATCACACGCCCGGTGTAGCGGCAGCAGGGCAGGCTATCTGGAAGGATATATCCATCCAGATACACCTAAGTGGTTAAGGAATGTACTTAAAGAGGATCTCCAGTGAAAATGATGTAATACAAAAAGTGCTTAATTCTTACAATAATTATGTATAAATGATTTAGTCAATGTTTGCTCATTGTAAAATCTTTCCTCTCCCTGACTGACATTCAGACATTTATCACACGGTGACATTTTTACTGATGGTAGGTGATGCCACTGGAAGGAGATGCTGCTTGCTTTTTTGGCAGTTGGAAACAGCTGTTATTTCCCACAATGCAACAAGGCTCCCACAGTGTGATGTCAGCACCCTGGTCCTGACATCACACTGTGGGAGAGGTCTCACCACAAAATCAGCCATACAGAGCCCCCTGATGATCCGTTTGAGAAAAGATAAAGATTTCTTGTGGGAAAGGGAGTATCAGCTACTGATTGGGATGAAGTTCAATTGTTGGTTATGGTTTCTCTTTAAGTTGGCTGCAGAGGAGCCACCAATGAAAGGACAATGAAGGACAATGGAGTGTAAGTTTTAACGTGTATCTAAGGGGAAAAAACAGATATACTTACCTCAATGATATATAGGCTCTCCAGACATCTCCAGGCTCCTTACTGTGCCCGGCCTCCCCTCCGTCTTTCTGCTGTAGCCCATTTCTAGCTCCACCTGGAAACAATTGGAGCCCGTTGCATGCATAGCCCACTCTATGCGCCGTCGTGGATTGTGCTCCTGAATGACTGTGCATAGTACGGACAAGATGTGTCCTGGCCATGTGCAGTATGAAAACAGTCGGCACATTCGCAGGATGCCCTCAGCAATGGCTTCTACATGTAGCTGTGCTGGAGCGCATACAAATGGACTGCGTATGCTCCCTGGACATTCCGAACGAAGACTACAGCATGGAGACACTGGGGAGGACAGACACAGTAAGGAGCTTGGAGATGTCAGGAAAACCTATACATCTTCGAGGTAAATATATCTGCTAACCATTGTCCCTGTGAGATTTACATTAAACTTTCCATCTTTATAAAGCCACAGCCTGGTCTAACGTTCTTGCTGAGGGTATGTGTGTTTTATAGGCACAAATGCTAATTCACTGACCCTTCCACATGACTCATTATAGCCTGAAGTGACCCAGGTGAGGTTTTCACTCTTCCCGCCTAATAAAAGGCAGGAATCCTGGTGACAAACTCAAGCCTTGACTTTCAGCAACAAAAATTCCACTTGTAGGAGGAGAGTAGCTGGATGCATAGGTCCTTTCCCATTCAATCTTTAACCACTTGCCCTCCCCCGGGACGAGTAACTACGTCCCTGCAAAATGCCACAACTCTGTGCAGGGCTCCCCGCCGCTACTTCCCGCTCGCGTCACCCGCCCTCCCCCGCGTTCGTTACCGCTGATCGATAGCCGCTAGATCAATGAGTGGAAACACAGTTCCCATTCACTGATCTAAGTCCCCGTGTGATTGACAGCAGTCATCTTATTAGACGGCTCCGCCATTCACAAAACCCGTCCACGCAGTGCTTCCTGTATTAGTACTAATACTATGCATACAAAAGTGAGCGGTGAGGACATCTTGTGGCCTAAAAGTAAAATTACATCTCATTTTTTTTTTCAACATATTTTTACATTTCAAATCAACCTCTGACCGCCGACACTCCCCATTAGCTACCAAAATTATAAATAAATAAAACCTTAGGGACTGAACGTTTTTAATATGTATGTAAAGAGGGTATACTACTGTTACTTTATAAATTATGGGCTTGTATTTAGGGATGAAAGCAAAACTGAAAAAATGCACCTTCATTTCCAAATGAAATATTGGCGCCATACATTGTACTAGGGAAAAATGTAAAACATTGCAGTAACCAGAACAAATAGGCAAATAAAATGTGTGGGTTTTAATTATGGTAGCATGTATTATTTTAAAAACTATAATGGAATACATTTTTCCATTTTTCTTATTATTCCCGTTAAAACGCAGTTAGAATAAAATAATTCTAAACAAAAGTTCCCCCAAAGAAAGCCTAATTGCTGGCAAAACAAAACAAAACAAAAAAAAACAAGATATAGATTGCTCCATTGTGATAAGTAGTAATAAAGTTATAGGCGAATGAATGGAAGGAGCGCTGACAGGTGAAACTTGCTCTGTTTTTTTAAGGGTAAAAACCCTTCGAGGTGAATGGTTAATCAATATTTGTAGACGTACATACGGTGCACTGAGGGTTAGCATGGCGGAGAGGAATCACAAGTCTAATAGTCATTTTGCAGTCACCCGCTTTGTTAGAGGTTGACTAAAGAACCGGCAAGCACCCACTATCCACTTTATAGATTAGGTTCATTAAACTAAGCAGTTGCTGCCAAAATGTTGATACTTCCTATCAGTGTGTTCTCTGTGTATCAGTGTTTTGGTGGCAATAGACCAGGTTAGTGAAACACCTACATTATTAGAACTAAACTCTAAGTGGAAAGTGGTTGCTTAGGGGTCCTTTAGTAAGCCTCTGACAAAGAGGGCGACCACGAAATGGATGTTACATCTCTCCTCCTTCCTATCCCTCACTGCTGCAATGCATCGTACATATTTCTGCAACTATTGATTAGAGACTGAATTGCAAAGGACCTATGCCATTGGGAGGAAGAATGGGAGGAAGAAGGCACCCCAAAAAATAACCATGGATGTAATAAATATAAAATGGCTTACCTCTAAGAAGAAGGGGCAACGCCAATATAAGAAAGACATTTTAATAATCAGACAAAGAAATTGAATTAATCAGAAATCATAATAATCAGTTTTTGTATCTGATTATTAAAAATTCTTTCTTATTTTGGCTTTGCCCCTATTTCTTAGAGGTAAGCCATTTTATATTCATTACATCCATGGTTATTTTTTGGGGTGCCTTCTTCCTCCCAGTGATATTGTTTACAGCCCCCTAGCTATTAGAGGTTGCTGTCAATTGTTTGTTTTGTGTAACAAAAGAATCGTTTTATCTGGAGTGTGACCCACACATTTGAAGGCAAAGAGCCCGAGTGGGGACAGGATTTCCTCACCGGTTTTTATACTGTGGTTGCTGGTCTTGCAACCCACCTTTGTGAGTACCTCATCACTTTGTATTTATCCAGAACTTGACATTAAGATACTACACCACAAGGGGCTCCTGGTCTCTCTGTATTTTTCCTGTATCCGTATTGGGACTCCTCTGGAGTCTTGGGACTCCTCTGGACTACACACCTCCCCACAAAGGACCTACAGTATGTGCCCCGCTACTCTCCGCTGATATATACTACATGTTTGTCACTGTGAGCACTGGTCATGTCATCAGCCTGAAGGAAGTACCCTGCCGTGGTATCTAGTGCCAGCTCTGTCCTCTCCGATTGGTAAAAATTCCACTTGTCTGTCATAGCACGATATTTTAAAACTGCCCATTGCTCAGTCACCAAACTTGATAAATAATCACTCTCTTCTACAAAAATCATCTGACTCCTCAGTTTATAAAACCACTGACTGCAACTCCAGGAACCCAAAATTGCTCCGACTCCACGACTCCAACTCTTAGTCTAATACTTACTGGGACTGCGGATTTTGTACAAAAATCATCCGACTCCTCAGTTTTATGAAACCACTGACTTACTCCAGGTACCCAAAATTGCTCCAACTCCTCAACTCCGACTCCACAGCCCTGTTTAAAACCCCCTAACTCTGTGAGGGGTGAGAACAATGCAGAGTTGATCTGCTAAGGGACTAGCCGACAAGTCAAGGGGAATGGGGGCGCTGTATACACACTAGATTATTGGTCGAAACATCCGCCTCAGCTGAGTTTAATCTAACCTTACTTGGCAGCGAAGGTCCATTATTACATCATGTTGCTCCTCTCCTCCCACCTCGCCCTACAACACACATAGAGCCTTCTGAAGATGTACGGTACATACTAAATGCATATCAGGTCAGTTTTTTAATGAAAGCGGAGTTTCTCCTTAATACATTGTTTTATTTTTCCGCAAGGACCCTGAAGCCTGCATCTGAAGTGGCACATTCACAATGGCACAGCAGCGCTACAGAGAGACCGAGACGTCGAGCACAAAGTTATTAGAAAATAACATTATTGCTTGGTATGAGCCATATCCAAGGCAACACTGACCAAATATGTCCTTTGTTAAAAAAAGAAACCCTTTATGAGATGCTGCTGGCACATTGTATGGCTTCGAGGACATCTGATGATGACTGCATACCATCAAACTGCATACATCAGGTCTCTCACTGCAGCACTTTATACAGAAAACGTACCGTAAATCATCCCTGGCCTGCAGCATCTCACATACTGTATGGTGATTAAACCTGACCGGCATCTCATATCCGCATTCAGGCTGAGATGTGACAACAGCAATGTGCAGCGGCCTCAGTACAGCAATTGGGTTTCTTCTAACTCATGGTATCAGCGTTATTGCAATGATCAATAAAACATTCATTCTTTAGGCCTCCTTCATCCTGGCATTAAAGAAAACTGAAGTGAAGGGAAATAGAGGCTGCAATATTTACGAGTGGCCCAAAAATTAGAGACACCCTCTAATAACGAGTTGG
The DNA here is from genome assembly GCF_040937935.1 of Hyperolius riggenbachi. Taxonomy (NCBI): domain Eukaryota; kingdom Metazoa; phylum Chordata; class Amphibia; order Anura; family Hyperoliidae; genus Hyperolius; species Hyperolius riggenbachi. Next base: position 54,138,141 of record NC_090654.1, on the reverse strand, counting down.
TCCACCTTTGGCTCTGATCAGAGCTGAAATTCCTCTTGGCATAGACTCAACAAGATGCCGATACCGTTACTGAGGAATGTTGGCCCATGCTGACATAATGGCAGCTCTAAGTTGGGTCAGATTGGATGGTGGAGTTTCCAAGCTTTGAAGTGATCTTTCGACTTCGTCCCACAAATGCTCAATAGGATTAGGGTCAGGGGACTGAGCTGGCCATGGAAGCAGGTTAAATTCTAAATGATGTCAAATAAATCTGAGAACAATCCAGCACGGTGGCAAGGGCCCACAACAGGTGTATTCTTCTGTGATACTAAAGGAATTCTTGATGGTCTCCTGCTGCCCATCCTTTGCAAAATCTATTTTCTTGTGCGTTGGAATATGCTTTGTGATGCACCTGCATTGAATGCAGCTGTAATTTGTCGTGTTGTTGTCCTTCAGTTGCTGCCGACTATGCATGTTACTCGCCTTTCACCTCTCTCATTCACCAGTCTATTTCAACCAGAATAGTCCTTATCACTTGATGTTTTTTTCTCAGCTACCACTTCCTAACCACCCAAGAAACTGTTGGTCAAGAAAACCCTAAAGGAGTCATTGTTTCAAAGATGCTAGCACCAGCTCCTCTTACACCAACGACCATCCCTTGTTCCATGTCACTTAAATCTTTTGTCTAACCAATTTTGACATTAAAGAGAATCTGTACTCTAAAATTCTTACAATAAAAAAGCATACCATTCTCTTCCTTATGTTCTCCTGGGCCCCTCTGTGCTGTTTCTGCCACTCCCTGCTGAAATCTTGGCTTGCAATTAACAGTTTTAGGCAGTGTTTACAAACAAAAGACTGGCTTCTAACCAGAGTATCATAGGCTGAGAACTAGCCTACTGTGTGACTCGTGCAGAGCTTGGAAAGGGTGTGTAAGCTTCTGCCAATGACAAGCAGTGCTGCACATTCCACACATTCCAGCCTCAGCCCGACAGAGCCGACAGAGGAAAGAAGATAAGATTTATTACAGAGACAGTGCAACTAGAAAATGCTGCAGTAAGACAGACCACATTAGAACAGGTATAGGAACTTATAGGATAGAAGAAATAAGGCTCAACATTTTGTTACAGAGTCTCTTTAAAGAGAAACCGTGATCAAGAATTGAACTTCATCCCAATCAGTAGCTGAAACCCCTTTTTACATCTATTCCTTTTCACAAACAGGGGGCTCTGTATGGCTGATATTGTGGTGAAACCCCTCCCACAGGAAACTGTAAGGACCATGGTCCTGGCAGTTTCCTGTCTGTGAATCTCATTGCATTGTGGGAAATAACAGCCGTTTTACTGTTTACAGCTGTTTCCAACTGCCAAAAAAGCACGCAGCATCTCCTGTCACTGACATCACCTGTGAGCAGTAAAAATGTCACCATGTGATAAATGTCAAAATGTAAATCAGGGAGAGGAAAGATTTTACAATGGGCAAACACTGACTAAATCATTTACACATAATTATTGTAAGAATTAAGCACTTTTTTTCATTACATTATTTTCACTGGAGTTCTCTTTAACTTCCATGATAACTGCGTCGTCTAAAGCTGAGCATACCTTATAAAAGCAACTCTGCATTGTTACGTCGCTGTTGGACTGGATTACTTTCAAATAAGGGGTGTCTCTCGTTTGTTGGCCACTCAGTATATTTCCTTTTAAAGAGAACCCGAGGTGTGTTTAAAGAATGTTATCTGCATACAGAGGCTGGATCTGCCTATACAGCCCAGCCTCTGTTGCTATCCCAAACCCCACTAAGGTCCCCCTGCACTCTGCAATCCCTCATAAATCACAGCCGTGCTGTGAGGCTGTGTTTACATCTGTAGAGTCAGTTTCGGCTGCTCCCCCGCCTCCTGCAGAGCTCCAGTCCCTGCCCCTGTCCCTTCCCTCCAATCAGCACAGAGGGAAGGGATGCAGGCGGGGACTGGAGTTCTGCAGGAGGCGGGAGAGCAGCAGACTGACACTATAGAGATAAACACAGACAGCTCTGACAAGCTGTTTGGACCTTGGGGGGGGGATAGCAACAGAGGCTGGGCTGTATAGGCAGATCCAGCCTCTGTATGCAGATAATATTCTTCAAACCCACCTCGGGTTCTCTTTAAAGGAAACCTAAAGTGAAATAAAGGTGGTCAGTGTAACTTACCTGGGGCTTCTACCAGACCCCTGCAGTCAGGGCTGGATTTACCATAAGGCACTGTAGGCATGTGCCTACAGGCGCCTGATGATGGAGAAGCGGCTCACTCCCCTCATCAAGTGCCTCCCTTCTCCCTTCCCTATGCAAAGTTCCGAGCAGACCGTAAATAAGAGGTTACTCACCCTGCTCTCTGCATTCCTCTGACGAGGTCTCCCTTCAGTCAGGGGCACCACTAGCTACTTTAGACTGAGGGAACCTCTGGCTATCTAATGCTAAGAGAGTAGCTACCTATGATGAGGAAGGGAAATAAGGGAGAAGTGACAGCTGGACAAGCCAGAACACTTGCGGTACAGTTTGGCGGGGCTTGTAGGTTCATGGAGGGTAAAGTCTAGGGTGCCACGTGCCATGACAGCGTACGAGAGATATCGGTGCGGGAGATTTGGGCGCAGGATACAGCCGGTGTATGGCTGATCCTGCTGCTGCACAAGCTCCCGGCCATATTAAATACTATTCCCCCTCCAGGCTGCCATGGATGGTGGGGAATGATATAATTCAGCTTCCTGCAATTGCTAGAAGCTGAATTATTGTGTTATAAAAGTAACTTCAGCTCTGTCTTCTGACGGCGCCGAAGTTACTCCCTGTGCGCTGCCATAGCCGTAATTCCTATTACGGCCTATGGTGGCGCCCAAGTCTCCAGCGCTGGATTTGCCGTGTTCGGCCAGGACACCTGTTCCTATAGGCTCCAGTAATCTGAATCCGGGCCTGCCTGCAGTCCTTCCGGTGCCTTGCAGTCATTCCGTTGTACTCCAATCAGCGGCTGTGCCCCTCTGAAAGCTGCCTGCATGTTCCCATGCCGCTCCTCTCCTGATCCTGCTCTCGTGGTGGGAGCATTCTGTGCTTGCGCAGTTCATCACAATTGCAACTGTATTCTCCCAGCTATGGGAGCGCGATCGAGGAGGCACATGGCTGGGGCCGCATATGCAGAGTAGACCGCGACTGGCTCAGTTGGCCAGCATTTCAGAAGGGCACAGCTGCTGAACAGTGCAGAGCAGAACGACTGCGATGGACCAGAAAGACTACAGGCGGCTGGAAGAACCCCCAAGAAAGTTAAACTGGCCACCTTTATTTCACTTTAGGTACTCTTTTAACAGTATCCTTTCGACCTCAGCGCTTGTTCAGCAGAGGCAGTTAGAGACAAAAGCCTCCTGCAGCCACCAATACTAGATAAAACAGGTGACCGTCACCAAAGAGAAGACAAACAGAGAAGATGAGCTCTGTAATGGTATATTTTAATAGTAGTCTAAATCCCAGTTAAAATTACAATAAAGACACAGTAGTAGCTTACACTTACATTGCTGGTTCCTATAATATGGACTCAGCAAGATGTATTCACCTTGAGCGTATCATAGTACACAAACACATTAGGAGATATCAGGATAATGTCCTGTGTCTCCTTCCCAACCGGTTTTGGCATTGTGACTTCATCAGGGACGACCCATCCCCTGACGATGGCGCAATGCCGAAACAGGTAGGGAAGGAGAGACTGGGCATTATACTGATATCTATTTGCGTACTAAAAGCTAAAAGGAGGCTTTCGTCACTAACTGACTCTGCTGAGCAAGCAATGAGGTCAAAAGGATACTGTTTGGCACTTACTGTGGAGTATGGTAGTTACCTTGGGAGCTACTCGGAGAGTTTTACACGCTTGTTGTGTGGAAATTGGAGTGCTGGTATATTCCTTGACTCTTCTGTACTCTTTTAACAATACCAAATTTCAAGAGGAACTGTAGCGAAAATAGAGTAATTAATAAAATTACTTATTTTTTTACTTCTGCACTTTAATGGTGCGTTGACTAGCGCAATTACAATTGGGGTGAAGCACAAATCTATGTACTGTATGCTTCACTGTATGTACCACATTGCATTCATAACATGCAATGTGATTTTTCAACAACATTGCGTAGTGATCCTGGTTTTCAGGATGCATAATGTAGCGTACGTAGTGTAAAAGTACCCTAAAGTCTGGTACACACATCCAATTTTTATTGGCCAATCATTAGACAAGGTAGGGTTTAGTTAGTGTTAGGTCCCCTCCCATGGAGGAAAGACTTCTTCGACAGTGGGAGGGACGAGTACCTAACAAATTGCATTGCAAGCTGTTAGTGGAAACTAACATCCTCCAAGTGGTAGACAGGTTGTATGTGTGCTCATTGTGTATTTGTATCTCATGAGTGGGGTCTGCACTTTTTTGCAGGTAAGCATTCATCTGTTTTTAAGTAGCGCTGTTCATTTCTTTGCTATGTTTGATTTAATTCTGGTCAGCTGCTCCCACTTGTTAGTTTTTCTTTGGTGTATATGCAGAGCCTCTGTTTGGGTTCAAGGTGCGTTTGCAGTTCCTGGGGGGGCTCAGCGCATCTCTGAGCTGAGGCCATTCAGAGGCGGCCTGGTGATGCGCTGATCCCACTTTTTCTGCGCAATTCTTAATTTTACTGGTAGCGCGCCCAGGCTATGCATATGCATAGGTAGGGTTTAGTTAGTGTTAGGTCCCCTCCCATGGAGGAAAGACTTCTTCGACAGTGGGAGGGACGAGTACCTAACAAATTGCATTGCAAGCTGTTAGTGGAAACTAACATCCTCCAAGTGGTAGACAGGTTGTATGTGTGCTCATTGTGTATTTGTATCCCATGAGTGGGGTCTGCACTTTTTTGCAGGTAAGCATTCATCTGTTTTTAAGTAGCGCTGTTCATTTCTTTGCTATATTAGACAATTTTCCCACATCTATGTAGTATGAGAGCTTGCCTGTTCATAATCTGTTGGCCCTCAAGCTACACGGAGGTGATAAAATTGGTCAGTGATTAGCCAATCAAAATTGCATTTGTGTATGCACCCTAAGTTTTGTGGTTTGTACATGTAACAGTATGAATGTCATTTGAAAGGCAAGCTATTTGTTCCTAAAGATCTGCTTTATGCTGAGAGTATACCATGAGCAGGGGCGTAACAATAGACCCTGCAAGGGATGCAGCTGCAGGGGGGCCCAGAAGCCACAGGGGACCCAGTGGGGGAGAGCATTTTTTTTTCTTGTCCTGAGAGACTGACAACTAATGCTAGGTACACACGTTACAATTTTTAACTGTCAGATCAATGTTTTCCAACCTATATGATCTGATTTAAGATCGATTTGTCAAACATTTTTCTTAGAAGTAAACGGAAAATCGAGGGCATGGAGAGAAAAAGCTTTCTGCTCTCTGCACAATTGTTCCAATGACTGCATCTGTTCAGCCACTGATAAGGAATCATACAAAGTTTTGTAGACAAAGATATGTAGACAGTCCCTATTCAGTGTGCAGCAGGCTCTTGTATACAACGTCCAGCCCCCAACCTCTCTACCCCTTCCCAATTGATCTATACTGTAGTGATGCAGGAGAAGTCTGCAGAGCCGATTCTGCTCCAGCAAGGATGGACAGAGTGAGTGTAATAAGCTGTGGCTGGGAGCACACTTATCTGTTTTCTGTATACCATGTGTGTCTGTATGTGTGAAAACATGCACGTTTTATCACAGAAGCTAATATAATTGATAGAGAAAATGTGTGGATTGCTTCACTGCTGTCTGTTTTTGTCTACATTGGGAAAACACAATCAAGTGTGCACTAGCCAACTGAATACCATTGGTTCTCAGTTTACCTGTGCAGAAAGCGAGGGGTGGGGGCCCCATCCAAAGTTTCGCAGGGGAGCCCAGTGATTTCTAGTTACACCCCTGACCATGAGTTTTTTTGGCAGCTAGATGACTCGTTAGATAATTTCCAACAGGTCCGATCTGATTCCGATGTGATTTTCTCACAGTAGTGAATAGTAATCGATCAGAAAAACGAGCAGAAAATCGATCGGGCAGTAAATCTGCTGAAAAAACTCATTCTGTATTCCCAGCATTAAAGAGCGTGCCTTGAGTTGTGCAAAGTTGAATCCAAGTACAAATTACAGCTCATGCGTAGCATCCAGGTCTGCCAGCGGAGGAGACAAGCTGAAGGCAGAGGTGCTAATTAGCTGCCTAATTGCAAAGACTTTGGCTTGCCAGATCCCTCCTGCCCCAGAATATTACCTGTCACATCCCTTCTGTAGTCACTGAAGGGTGTACTGCAGTCTCCATCCTCCAACACAGAGCTGCCAGCAGGAAGATTTCTATCTGGAACACATCTTGCTAAAGAAACGCAAACTAGGTAATAGAGATGTCAGCACTGAGTGGCTGGCATTCCTACATTGCAGCTACATAGCTGCTGCATAATGATGATATTAGAAAGGACCAGGGCTGGCGTTACCATAGAAGCAGAGGGGGCAATTGCCCCAGGGCCCCCAAGTCTCCCCCTGACTTGGGCCCGAGCACCAATTTTCGAGAATAGCAACTCACCTATCCCGTCGCACTGTTCCTTGTCGTCATCCCAACTGGTTGCCTCTTCTCCATGACCAGTCATTACGCAATAACAAGCACAGAGTCGTGGGTGGATGGAGCAGCGTGTCGGGATAGGTGAGTTGCTATTCTGACAACAACAGTGCAGAGGTCCTGGGGGGGACAGTAAATTTGAAGGAGGAGATCTGTGGGGCGCAGCAGCTGGCTCAGAGGCCCTGGGGGATGAATATGCTGGAGGAGAGGGCCCCCACAGATAATTCTGCCCCAGGGCCCCACTGTGGCTTGAACCAGCATTGGAAAAGACCAGTGTGGTTTGAATGAGAAAACTATCATGACCAGGGCCCTTGCAGGACTCATGCACGGTCTGCTTTAGGGCCCATTCACTAGAAAATAGCAACATTTTGCGTGGGTGATTTTACCGCAATTAGCACAGTAAAATCGCTGGACACCCTTGCGACGATCACAATCAGCGCTTTGTTAAGCACTGTACTGCAATCACTCAAGAATCACAGCAAAATGCTGCATGCAAGGCATTTACGATTGCTGCTAATCGCGGAAACGATCTGCAGCAATCGCAGCAATGAGATCACTGCTATATAGTTACCATTACACTAGCGCTTTAAAAAGCGATAGCGCATTGGCAATTAGCAGGAATCGCCCGCTTTGGCAATTAGCGGGAATCGCCGTAGTGTGAATGGGCCCTTACTTCATAAATTCACAATTTGGCTATTTTCCTGAATGTAATAAATAAGGCCCAATAACGCCCAGCGTGCGCACAATCATTAGCTGCCACCAGCATTTCTCAGAATAGTGAGTCAGAAATCCTTCCAACCTGGATAATACGCCCCTGCATGCGTCTCTCCCTGCAGGTGCGCACACATCCACGCTGTGCAGAGAATCCTGCCTGTAACAGACAGTGCTGAAAGTTACCCGGCTCAGCTCTGAGATCAGTCAGCATCCCCCAGCCTGCCACAAGTGTCTGAACCTTCCTGTCATTATACGATTGACTCATTTAGCAGTGTCACATAAAGGGATCTATAGCAGATAGCCTCTGCCAGTCTGCTGATAGAGGAATCTGCCATTGCTCAAAATCTGATTGTATACATATGGAATCACTGCTGCACTTGTCTTATGATGTTATTTAAAACTATTTCTCCGAATGAGTTTGCAGCCAGCTGGGAGTTTCTAAAACTTTCTTTGCAAGCAGGAAGTCTGTACTTTCTTGGAAGTACAGAACACCCAGAAGAAGCCTGGAATTGGGCCAATCAAATGCAATCCCTGCTGATTTTAAAGAGGTCCTGTAGTGACATATAGTAGAATGTACTACATTATTCAGGATACCCACTTTTACGGTAATATTCCTGGTTTCAGCATCAGAGACACTTCCTATCAGTGGTGGCGCTACACTGCCCCCCCCCCCCGCATACAAATGAAATAACCGCAGAGAGACTTGGGCGCAGGATACAGCCGAGTATCCTGCACAAGTCCCGACGGCGTTAATTACTATTCCCCCTCCAGGTCGACAAATCTCCTGCTTAGTTCCTTTTATAAAATATATGCAATTTCACGCGTGGAATCACTGAGGATCATCATGCACGATTTGAATGCAAACAAGTGTGGAAAGCAAAAAATATGCATGTGTGGCTGCGCAAAGGAATGCAAATAAAAATTTGCATCATATTATGAAAACAGGTCCACAGACTGTCTTTAGCATGCAAATTTTCACTAAGCGAAAGCACAAAAATTCACATGTAGTGAACCCTAAATGAACTGTTTTACAACAAAATGAAGCCTTAAAGAGACTCCGTAACAAAATTTTCATCCTGTTTTCTACCATTCTACAAGTTCCAAAACCTATCCTAATGTGGTCTGGCTTACTGCAGCACTTTCTACTATCACCATCTCTGTAATAAATCAGCTTATCTTTCCCCTGTCGGACTTGTCACCCTGTGTCTGGAAGGTTGCCAAGTTCTTCAGTGTTGTGGTTCTGTGATGCATCTTCCCCCTCCAGGCCCCTCTATGCACACTGCCTGTGTGTTATTTAAATTAGGGCAGCTTCTCTCTGCTCTATTGTCTTTTACAAGCTGGATAAATCGTCCTCTGAGCTGGCTGGGCTTTCACATACTGAGGAATTACAGACGGGCACAGCTGTCTGCACTCTGTAGGAAGAAACATCCTGTCACTTCAGTGGGTGATAGCTGCAGGGGGAAAGAAACACACAAATGATCTCTTGAGATTCAAAAGGAAGGCTGTATACAGCCTGCTTTTGTATGGATGTATTTTCTATGTGTGGACATACTGTACATCAACCTACTTCCTGTTTTGGTGGCCATTTTGTTTGTTTATAAACAAACTTTTAAAAAATGTTTTAAACCCCTTTTAATGCGGCGGGGAACAGCGAAATTGTGACAGAGGGGAATAGGAGATGTCCCCTAATGCACTGGTATGTTTACTTTTGTGCGATTTTATCAATACAGATTCTCTTTAATTTTCACACAGAAAGAAAAAACAAAAATTGCTATTTTTTTTGTGTGGATTTTCACATGCGGCTAACACGTATGCAAATTTTTGTATCTCACATGCGGCACTATTAAAGGATACCCAAGGTGACATGTGACATGACGCGATAGACATGTGTAAGTACAGTGCCTAGCACACAAATGACTATGCTGTGTTCCTTTTTTTCTTTCTCCTTTCTCTGCCTGAAAGAGTTAAACATCAGGTATGTAAGTGGCAGTTCCTGTCTGAGTCAGGACTCAGTGTGACCCTCAATGATAAGAAATTACAACTATAAAACACTTTCCTTGCAGAAAATGGCTTCTGAGAGCAGGAAAGAGATAAAAAGGGTCAATAATTTATAGATTTTAGCTCTGGCATACTTCATTGCATGTGTCATTGAGCAAAAACAATAAAACAGTAAATACTTCAAAAGTAGATTTAAATGTAAAATAAAACTGTGGCATATCTTAAAGTCATTTTTAGGACAGAGTAACCAAGCAGTTTAGGGTGACCCAAACTACTAGGAATGTACAGGGGGATAAAAGGAACCAAAAAGCCCTCCTACTAAAAAAGCAAAGCTTGGTGTAATTTGCCTTCTTAAAACAGAAGGAAATTTGCAATAATTCAGTTATAAGTGAACATATGTGGTTACCCACAATGCTCTACTGAATATGCAAATTATCCCTTTTCACCCTTGTAAGCCAAGCAAGCATCCAGAACCGCTGGTGTATAGCAAGCTTATAGCTTTAAGTTTTACACAGCCTTATCAAACCCACATGTAGACAGCCTGTTTCGGACTTTTGGTCCTCATCAGTACATGGCAGGGATTGATAAAGCTGTATGAAATAGGGCTTGGACGAGTACAACAGAGTAACCAAGCAGTTTAGGGTGACCCAAACTACTAGGAATGTATAGGGGGATAAAAGGAACCAAAAAGCCCTCCTACTAAAAAAGCAAAGCTTGGTGTAATCATTTTTAGGAGAAGGAGGATAGATACAATTGTTTATTTCAGTTTATTTTCACCTCAGGTGTCCTTTAAGAATCATTATGAGTGATTGAGACGTGAACGAGTGTGGCATGGAATGCAACACGCTACCCATTTTTGTTCCGCAGCAAATCTATTGCATACTAATGAAAGTCAGTGGGCTCTTTCCATTGTGTACAAGACACAATGTAAAGAGCCCACTGACTTTCATTAGTATGCAAATTTGTGTTAAACCACATATTACTGGTAGTCTAACGTGAACAAAATGAGCTGAGTTAAAGTTAACATACTTCTAGTACTCTGTAGTTGTTCTTCTCCCTCCCCACTATTCCGCTTTGATCCCTGCATCAGCTGTGCTCCTCCGAATCTGCTGCAGACGGTAGCTTCTTCCAGGTCGCCGGAGTCAGGCAGTACTGCGCAGGCACTGGCTGTGCTGTCTGTGTCCTACAACGCCCCCTGCGGGTAGCAGTGCACTGTGTATGACGTCACGATTATGGCAGTGCGCTCCCAAACCGCGAGGTGCGCTGTAGGATGCGCGCAGCACAGACAGTGCCTGCGCAGTACTGCCCGACTCCGGCAACCTGGAAGAGGTTGCCGGGGGGCATTTAGGTAGGATGCGGGGCAGAGAGGAGAACGGGGGGAGCGGTGGGCATCAGGACAGCTGCCAGTACATGCCTGCTCTGCCTGTTTCTCCATCTTAATTCGGCTCTGGTATCCTTTAAGTAGAATTACTGAAATCAATGGGACTTTTGCACGATATTCTAATTTTTCGGGTTTCACCTATATTTTAGATGCATGTGAAAATCTGCAGAAAATGATCATATTTTGCTGTGAATCTTTACAAGCCTGTAGTAGAAAATGGGCCTTGATCGTTTCCCTTGAAGACTTGCAAAGCACTTAATAGAAAGCATTGTGGCAGGATTCCAGCGGGAACAATTGCATCAATATTACTGCGGCCATCTGATGGAATGCTCAGAGACGCTGAGCAGAACGTGTTTTCCATACACAAGGAGACCTTCTGCAGCATCCGCACCTCCTATGGCTGCCTCTGGAATATGGTTCCCAGCGGAACGCCACACTTCACAAAGAGGAAGTGAAAAGGTCTTTCCAGGAAGGAGTCTGCCACTCAGGAGAGGCAAAGAGACCCAGATCCTTATCCCAAGGCAGATGCCGACCTTTCCTGATGGATGGGAAACAAATTAAAGTCTTGAGGTTTGGCTTTTTCTGAGATTAACGGTGAGAGAGAACCATATGGATTGTGGAGAATCCCTCGGCCTTAACTCTTTACTTACTGAGGTTCATTTCATACCAGTATCTCTGTAGCCAACACTTGTGGCTGGAAGTTGTCTCAGCGCTGCAAGATATGGAAAAGAAAATGAATCCTACTAACTCCTAAAAAAAAAAGAATTCCCCCAAATGAAGCTACTGTAAGCCTGGCTTCCAAACTAACCTAATTCTATAGTGACTCAAGGCCCATCCCAAACAGTAACCAAGCAACTAAGCAACAGGGGATGCAGAGGATGTGACTGCACAAATGTCCCTGGACCCAAGGGGCTACAGTAGCTGCCACTCCTTGACCCCCCAGTGTGTTTGTGTGGGAGGGGGGGCGTCACCCTCCACCCTTTATGCAAAGCAGCAGTGCAGCGTACACATACTTATGGCGCCGCGGCGGCTCTGCTCTCTCTTTGCAGCACGTACCAGCGGTCCTGATGAATGTCACGTGACATCAGGGCCTAACGGAGATACGCTGGTGCACACTGTTGCACTGCAGAGTGAGAGGAGAGAGCAGAGCTGTAGCGATGAGAGGAAATCTTGTGCGTTTATGCTGCAGTTAAAGTGAAGGGGGCGGGCTACCGAGCTAGAGGCTGGGCTGTGGAGGAGAAATCCCAGCCTCCAGAAAAATGTCATGGTGTTATTCCCTAATGGGGGTGGGGCCTTCCCCATGTCCGGTTTAAATAGGGTGACCATATTTTAATTTCCAAAAAAGAGGACGATCACAACAGCATGTGGGTGTGGTCATGGGTGGGGCCAAATATACAAGACCTTAGCAGTGTGCTGTCCAACTTCGCGGGCATTGAGGGCCGTTTTTTTTCCCCAGACCACATGGTGGAGGGCCGGCCGACCACAAAATGCAATCAGATTCGCAGAAGATTTCCCCACAAAATGCAATGAGATTGGCAACAGATTTCCCCACAAATGGAATCAGATTGGCAGCATATTTCTCTACAAATGCAATGAGATTGGCAGCATATTCCCCCACAAATAGAATCAGATTGGCAGCATATTTCCCCACAAATGCAATCAGATTGGCAGCAGATTTCCCCACAAATGCAATCAGATTGGCAGCAGATTTCCCCACAAATGCAATCAGATTGGCAGCAGATTTCCCCACAAATGCTATTAGATTGGCAGCACATTTCCCCACAAATGCAATGAGATTGGCAGCACATTTGCCCACAAATGCAATGAGATTGGTAGCACATTTCCCCACAAATGCAATCTTATTGGCAGCACATTTCCCCACAAATGCAATGAGATTGGCAGCACATTTCCCCACAAATGCAATCTTATTGGCAGCACATTTCCCCACAAATGCAATGAGATTGGCAGTACATTTCCCCACAAATGCAATCTTATTGGCAGCAGATTTCCCCACAAATGCAATCTTATTGGCAGCACATTTCCCCACAAATGCGATCTTATTGGCAGCAGATTTCCCCACAAATGCAATGAGATTGGCAGCACATTCCCCACAAATGCTCTTTCCCCCATGCTGCGTGCGGCTGCCTTAATATACCTCCCTCGTTCTCCCCTGTGGTGCAGCTGCCACCACTAACACACCTCAGATCGGCGGTGAGCAGGAGATAGGAGTCAGCCACATAAGCCGCACGCCGGTGAATTCAAATGCAGGAAGTGACATCATCGGTCACGTCCAGCATTTAAAGTCCACCGTGCGGCTGCTATGTGCCGGTCTGACTGGTTCCCATCTCCTGCTCACCGCTGATCTGATGTGTGTTAGCAGTGATGAAGAGCCGTTTGGGAGCCGAACAAGCCGGCTCTTTGGGAACCGAGCGGCCGAGCCAGGAGAGCCAATGCTTAAAGAGCCGGAATTCCTATCACTAGACTGTCTCGGTCTAGTGATGGGAATTCCGGCTCTTTAGAAAGCATCGGCTCTTCTGGCTTGGCCGCTCGGCTCCTTTTAAAGAGCCGGCTTGTTCGGCTCCCAAACGGCTCTTCACTACCTATTTCTAAAATCTGCCAGGACGCCCCAGACTGGTCGGAAAAAGTGGACCTGTCCGGGCTAAAGAGGATGCCTGGTCACGCTAAGCCTGGTCACCCTAGCTTTAAAGAGAATGTGAAGTGATTTAAAATACCTGTTTTTATTCATCAGGCCGCTTCAGCATTATACTCCAGACTGATTCGACGCAACAGTGAGGCAGAACAAAGTCTTAATCACCCTGAAATCCTGGGGCAAAATTTGGGGCTCCTTTCTGGTAGAAGCATAGCTTTGTGCTGTAGCTCTGCCTCTGCTTGTGTCAATCTCCGCCTCCTCCTGCCCCTCTCAGTCTTCTTTCACTGAGAAGGGCAGGGAGAGGCGGAGATCCAAACGGAGAGACGCAACTGGAGGCAGAGCTACTGCGCAAAGCTCTGCCTCCCCGGGCAGCAAAATCCACAACTTGGAAAGTCGTGGAATATTGCCCCGGGATGTCGGGGGGTTAAAGACCTCCTTCTGCCGCGCTGTTACAGCGAATAAGATTGGATTATAATGCTAAAGCGGCCTTATGAATAAAAACAGGTATTTCAAGGAGAGTAGCTAAATATAGGCAAATGTTCCATTTTATGTCAAATGAGGCTTCTGCAGCTAAAGCTGGATCCTGGAGCAGCAGCCCAGCTGAAGGAATTCACAGAAGGCTCTAACAGCAGAGCATCCAACACTACTTGGCTCAGCCTCATAATGTTTTTGAGACTGCAAGGAGGCGGGGCACAGACAACGCTCTCTCAGCTGATTGCATCCCGGAGCACTGAATGTCCACGCTGCAGGGACTGGCTGGGGAAGGGCACCTGAGTCTGACACTGAGTACCTGCACAAGAGTAGGAAACAGGTGCTTGAATGTGGGCTTTAAAGGGAACCTGAAGCAAGAAGTATATGGAGGCTGGCATATTTATTTCCTTTTAAACAATACCAGTTCAAAAACCTCCTTGGAACTCAGTTTTACTGCTATACCTGAAAGCGGAAGCAATGGCCGGTGCTCTCTTCTTGCAGGTACACCACTCCTGCAATTCGTAGATAACTCCAATACAGTAGAGTACTGTAGTACAGTGGACACCAGAGGAAGGGTCAGATGACCCGTAACATGTAGTGTGTCTAAGCTCAATAAAATACTAATGCAAGATTGATGCCAGTGGAGTGCCTTTTTCTACCGTATTGGAGTTATAAACAATACCAGTTGCCTGGCACCCCTGCTAGTTTATTTGGCTGCAGAAGTGTCTGAATCACACCAGAATCAAGCATGCAGCTAATCTTGTCAGATCTGACAATAATGTCAGAAACACATGATCTGCTGCATGCTTGTTTTTAGGGTCTGTGGCTAAAAGCATTAGAGGCAGAGGATAAGCAGGACAGCGAGGCAACTGGAAATAAAATAAAATAAATATGGCAGCCTCCATATACCTCTCGCTTCAGATTTTCTTTAAACCCGGATTTCTGTGACTGCCACTCTATTTATATTTGCTACATCGAATCAGGGGAGTGTCACTTACATCTGGTGTTTTTAATTTTTTCCATTTCTAGTGCTTCCCTTTAGAGACTTGCTCTGATTTTTCGTAACTTCAAATCAAATCTCATTAAATCCTGATGAAAGTAAATGAAGGCTTTGCTGACGTCAGTGCGAAGCGGCATCAGGAGAGATAGGAGCGCCGCTAGATCTAAAGATGAAGTCTTTCAGGCAGGTGACTTCTAAGTTCTACATCCTTAAAGGACATCCGAGGTAAAAATAAACTGATGAAAAAAACAATTGTATCTATCCTCCTTCTCCTAAAAATGACTTTTTTTTTAGATAAGGGATCCCACAGTTTTATTTTATATTTAAAACTAGTTTGTAAATTTTCACTGTTTCATTGTCTCTGCTCAATGACACCTTCATTGAAGAATGTCAGAGGTCTAATCTATGAATTATTGACCCTTTTTGTCTCTTTCCTGCACTTAGAAGCCATTTACTGACAGGGAAGTGTTTTATGGCTGTAATTACTTATCAGTGAAGGTCATGCTATACAGATGAAAAATATTTTTGTCCTGCGCTACTGAAGGACAGCAGATTCTTGTGTAGTTGAGAAGTATTCCCCTTGTCAAATGCACTAGGTGCTGCTCTTCAACCGGGTGGTACCAGTCACTAAGTTGAACAAGAAGAAAACAAGAGCGCTCCTATGGTGCATTAACCTTATTTACTTATTTCCACAAAAACAATATAAATGTAAGTGCAATATATTGTTTTTGTGGAAATAAGTAAATAAGGTTAATGCACCATAGGAGCGCTCTTGTTTTCTTCAGGGTCATGCTATAGTCTGACCCAGTCCGACCTGGTCCCAACACAGAAAGAAACTGTCACTTGCATACCTGATGTTTAACTCTTTAAGGAAGAGAAAGAAAAAAAGAAACCCAGCATTGTTATTTCTGAGCTAGGAACTGTACATGCACTTGTCTATCTCATCATGTCACATCGGTTGTCCTTTAAAGTGGAGCGGAAGTCTAACATAGGAAGTGATTCAGCTGTAGCATATATAGAAGCAGGGCCGTTTCTGGCCATTCTGGTGACCCAGGCGAACCACCTTTTGCCTCCCCAGGACTAAATACGGTAACTGTCCTTGACTTGTAATATCCACACTGTGTGTCCTTGTTTTGTTTTGTCTGTGTCCGTGAAACTCATCATTTTTATTATATCAAAACCTAAAAGTCCATACACAAGCTAGATGCATGTCGCTCGGCGGGGATTGGTACTCAATCGCTTGGGCGACATTGCAGGGCTGAGGCTCACAGATGAATTGCTAGCCTGTGGGTTAGTGACATGTTCTGTTCCTATGCAGGAGGATGGATCGGCATGGGAGTGTCATCACACAGTGGCAGGGTAAGTGGGGAGGAAAATGCTCTCAGCTGTCGCGATCCGCCAGGTCGGATTGCTAGCTTAGCAGTCAAGGGTTGCTGTACACACAGTAGATTCTTGGCAGAGATAATCGTTATCGGCCGTCTTGGCCAGCTTTCATCTAGCCTGTGTAGGAGGCTTTGGAGTTTAGGTCCTCCTATTGCTGGGTACACACATTGCGATTTCCCGCTCGATCTGCGGGATCGATCATTTCAGACATGTTTGAACGAGGTTCGATCGATACAGCCATCGACTTTGCATGCTATGGGCTTGATTCACAAAGCGGTGCTAACTGTTAGCACGCCTGTGAAAACCCCTTAGCACGTCTAAACGAGCTTTTCGCGTGCAACACTTTATGCGCGTAAAACTTTACGCGCGCACTGCAGAGAGCGCAGGGCGCTCCGTGCGAAGTGCCCATTAAAGCCTATGGGACTTAGCGCGCGCATAGGACTTTTGCGCGCGATCTGATTGAGAAATCTGGTGCTAACCTACTTAGCACCCTGGTTAGCACGTCTAAAGACTTTAGACATGCTAAGTAGGTTAGCACCGCTTTGTGAATCAAGCCCTAAGTATGCAAAATCGACGCCTGTATCGATCGAAACATGTCGGAAATTATTGATCGATTCCCGCGGATCGAATAGGAAATCGCACCGTGTGTACCCAGCATTAGACAGAGAGCATTCTATATTCCAGCATGCAATTGATCTCAGGCTCCCGATTCAGCAATAATCAGGTCATCTGGTAATCAGCTAATTACACATGCAGGAACACTTGCTCCACACATCTTGCTGCATTCTGCTCTGGAAGACTGATAGTTATCAGTAAATTAGGAACAACTGTCAGTCTGCCAGCGAGGAGGCTGAATAATAACTGGGAGTTGCTCAATAAACAATGTGACACAACTGAACTGTAAATCACAATCCGGCTATATGGAGGGCTGAACTCCACTCCGGAGGCTTTACTGTGGATGAACTTCTATTCTGGACAGCTCATAAGTCACTGATGTATTAAAGGAAACCTCCACGAGACAAGGATGCGGATTGGAAAACCTTCTAAAAAATGCTAGTTGCCACTAGATCACAAAAAAAAAAAAAAAAGATTGTATTTTCTGGGGTCTTACAAAGGAAACACATAGTAAACAAAACCAGTAGCCGCTGGGGAATATTCACATAAAAACAACAAAAAAAAAACATTGCACGTTAAAAGGGAACTTCAGCCTAAACAAATATACTGTCATTAAGTTACATTAGTTATGTTACTTAAAATAAATAGGTAATATAATCTCTTACCCACCCTGTTTTAAAAGAACAGGCAAATGTTTGTGATTTCATGGGGGCAGCCATCTTTTTCATGGGGGCAGCCATCTTACCTACAGTAAGGAAAGGGAAGGCTCTGAGTTCTATATAGCCTTCTCGTTCCTCTCCTGGTCCCCTCATTCCTCTGCAGGCTCCTCCATTCAAATTTCCCACGTCAGGAGGGTTCGGAAGTCTTCAGGAGCACGGGCTGCTACGTACTGCGCATGTGTGAGTGGCTGCTACGTACTGCGCATGCGTGAGTGGCTGCTACGTACTGCGCATGCGTGAGTGGCTGCTACGTACTGCACATGTGTGAGTGCGCAAGTAAGGAGCAGCCCGTATTGGGGAGCACTCAGGTTTTCTGAAGACTTCCGAAGCCCACTCACAGCAGCAGAGAGCAGCCTCCGACCCATTGGTCGTTGACTGCTAACTAGGAAGCCAGCAGTGGAATGTGGGGACTGTGAGAGGAGTGGGAAGGCTCTTTAGGACCCAGAGCCTTCCTTCTCCTTAGGTAAGGCCTGGTGCACACCAGAGGAGTTTTTCTGAGCGTTCTGAGTTTTTAAATCTGCTGCTAATGTTATCCTATGTGCACACTGGAGCAATGAGGTTTTGTAAAAAAAACCCATAGCATTACATTGGGAAGAGCTTTCGAAACCTCTAGCGCCCAAATGCTAGAGGTTTCAAAAGCTGCACATTTTTAGCTAAGCTCCACCCATCAAAGAGCATGATGGGATTTCCTATGTTGCTGTTCACGTTGCCTAGCAACTGGGAGAGGTGCTCAGGACACAGAATAGTTGGAACTGTGTCTCATGCTCCGTCACCTCCTTTCAACCAAAAAGATGGCTGCCCTCATGAAATCACAAACATTTGCCTTTTCTTGTAAAACAGGGTGGGTAAGAGATTATATTACCTATCTATTTTAATTAACATAACTAATGTAACTTAATGACAGTATGTTTGTTTAGGCTGGAGTTCCTCCTTTAAGCTTACTGCGATTTATGCAATGTACATACCTTGTTACATAAATTGTGCACCTTGCTATATGCTTTAGGGGTGTAACTACAAATCATAGGGCTCCCCAGCAAAACCTTGATGGAGCTACTTAATGTTCACAACCCTTCCCTTGCCTCTACTTGGTGATCCACTCAGCCTGGAGGCCCATCTCACAAGGGTCATAGAACAAGTGTGGCCATCAGGATCTTCACACCCATAACATGTGTAGCCACAAAAACACCTGATCTGGAGTGTCAGAGAAAAGTAATGTTTGTAGTTAGGGTCCCCCCTCCACACCTCTGGGCCCCCCTGCAGCCACAGGGGCTGCTCCCCCCTAGTTACACCCCTGAGATACTTGCATTCCTTGATATACATGCATCGTAAGTGTTGCACATTTATAGCGACCCCGAGCAGAGACTGTGGGTAAGCTTTGAAGCATACCCACGTCTATTTGGTGATGTCCACACACTCGCCAGGCCCTGTGTTCAGTGCTCCACCTCCTGGTTTGCCCGTTATAAATTAGATTGTAGCGGCGATTCTGCCAAAAGTCGCACTGTGACTTGGGAAGAGGAAGCCTATGGGTTTTCCCTGCACATGCGCAGGCTTCCTGGCCTCCTCCTTATGTTCTCCTCCCCTCTGCCGAGCGTCATAGTGCCGAGCAAGCGAGTGCACGGCACTTCCTGCAGAGCATCAGAAGTCTCTGACCTGGAAGCATGTCATGAGGCAGAGAACATGCCTCTGTGTCCCATCTGCCCCCCGAGAAACCGCCTCGGGTTCTCTTTAAGTTTACTGAACTTTTGTGAATAGACCTCATTAAGTAGTTTTTTAACCACGTTTTTTTCAAGTGTAACGGGATACACACACACTAGAACAGGTCATGAAAATTCACAACTTTATCGGAGGCTGTTGAGAGTAATAGCCCATCCCGTCAGGTCTGAGGAAGCCTCTACACCTGTTGCTCTGCAAGAAGTGCATTTTGTACACTGGCAAGGGGCCAAAAACGAAGCAGTTGATTTCCGCGCATGGAGCTCAGCGCTGAGACTAGGCGCCGCCATAGCACTAATGTTATAGTGCGTTGGGAGTGGAAGGGTAATACAGCTCCCTCCAAGTTGCTACAACACGGAGGGGGAATAGTATTTAACGCTGCCAGTGATTTGAGTGGCAGCAGGGGGAGCAGTTATTCAGCTCAACCTCCACCCAAATGACTGGCGGCGTACTAATACGCGCCAAAAAGACTTATTTCAAAAAGGAATATGAAACTACCGGTAAGTAAAAAGGTACAAGGGGTGTCCAAAGTGAGGGATAGGCATAAACCACTTGCCTAGGGCAACATAGCAACAATAATACTTTATACTTTATATAATACTTTATATACAGTTAAAGAGAAACTGCAGTGAAAAGTACGTAATGGAAAAAAGTGCTTAATTTTTACAATAATTATGTATAAATGATTTAGTCATTGTTTGCCCATTGTTAAATCTTTCCTCTCTCTGAATTACATTCTGAAATATATCACAGGAGAAATCTTTACTGCCGGCAGGTGATGTCTGTGGAAGGAGATGCTGCTTTTTTGACAGTTGGAGACAGCTGTTATTTCCCACAATGCAACAAGGCTCCCACAGTGTCATGTCAGTGCCTAGGTGCTGACATCACACTGTGGGAGGGGTTTCACCACAATATCAGCCATAGAGAGCCCCCTGATGATCCATTTGAGAAAAGGTAAAGATTTTTTGTGTGAAAGGGGGTTTCAGCTACTGATTGGGAAGAAGTTCAATCCTTGGTTAAAGTTCCTATTTAAAAACACATTTTTCTAGTCTTGCCAACCTTTAGTCTAAACTTGCATTTTTAATGTCAACCTGGTAATGTCTTGGCTTGAAGCATACAAGTGGTTGGATTGCTGTTATTGCGACCTCCCCTTCGCCATGTTGTCTTTTTAGCTGTTCCTCCTGCCATTCAGGTTCCAAAATTTTATACCAGAAAACCGCACAGTCAGTTTCCTACTGGAAAGGTTCTGTGTCTATGTTTGTAACTCCTCACCTTCAAACATCTGCCTTGCAGATCTGTGCTTGAATTCTCCAAATTGCAAGCTGTGTCCACTTCCTGGTCTCTCTAAAACCTCAATTCTTCTCCCAAATGACTAGACTTCTCCACAGACATTGCCCCATCATAATTAGGATGAGCTGCAAAATTTAAATTATGAGGAGTATTATGTTTACATGACAAAGGTGTTGTAGATATAAAGAGGAACTGTAGTGAAAATGACTTAATGAATAACATTGATAATTATTTACAATATTAATTTATAGATTAATTTAGTCAGTGTTTGCCCATTGTAAAATTTTCCACTCACTGACTTACATTCTGAAATGTATCACTGGTGGTGACATCTTTAGTTCTGCCCGGTGATCTGTACGGAATGTTCATTTACTCAGAGTTCTAGCACAGAGGGCTTGCTTGTCAATTGAAGAAAGACGTTATTTCCCACAATGCAATGAGGTTCACAGACAGCATACTGTCAGGACCATGGTCATGACATCACACTGTGGGAAGGGCTTTGCCACAATATCAGCCACACAGACCCCCTGATGATCTATTTGAGAAAAGGAATAGATTTCTTGTGGGAAAGGGGGTATCAGCTACTGATTGGGATGAAGTTCAATTCTTGGTTAAAGTTCCTCTTTAAATGTAAGTGTGTGTATTTCTTTACTGCGTTCCTGCTTTGTCAATGGATTTTCATTTGTGCCTCTTTAGCATACTATACACATTCAGTGCATTACAGGAAGCAGCATAAAGTGCACATGAAAATGTCTTCCTAATTTGAATAAGACTATTTTGAAAGTATTAATTTACTTTAAGTAAGATAAGTTGTGTGTGTGTGTTTCCCATGATTGAATAATGCTAAGCCTGTGACATAGCTATGGCCGCTTGGCATCCTGGGACTTGCCACTGGCCTCTGAGCAATGTACCACATGGCATTGGTCAGTAACTTATGTTACCATAGAGGTCACTGAGCATCCTGTGACACCACAGTGATTGCTTAGTATCCCGTCACATGTTAGAGCACACTCATTCTCCAGGAACAATGCAGTGGTCATTCTGTTCTCCATGGTGCTGAACCTCTGTTGTCACTGTCAGAAGCTGTTGGGAAATCAGAAAAGCATTATATTAAAGACCACCTCCAGCCACAAAAAGGGTTGAATGGCAATACATATATATATATAGTCTAGGCACTGTGTACAGTTATTTGAACATATAAAGTTTACATCTGGTACATCATATTGGATAGAACAGGCTCACATTTATATCTGTAAGTAGCACTTCCTTATTCCTCCTGAAGCTGTAAGCATTGTGCCCTCCTCTTCAGCCTGGTTAACTCCCCTGCCCCTCCCTCCCCTGCTGTCTGCCTGCCTGGATCAAATGACTTCTTTTTTCACAGTGTGTAGGAGAGAGAAGACACAGGAAAACTGCTGCAGCGTGTCTTATCAGGTCTGTCTGCTATAATTCTTATTTCAGATGTCTATCTGTTTGCCTAGATTAGATCACATGGACATGAGGGGAGGAGTTATGACATTAATCCCCCAGCATCCTTTGCACCTATGGTTTGGAAAGAAAAAAAAAAGGCCCATGGCCCAATTTCACACTGAGGGCAAGGATTTCAAGACCACATGTGGAATATGGGCCCTGGGGGTGAGAAAATCACACTTTATCCTGTGTGATTTTATATATCTTGGCAACTTATTAGGTTTAAAGCAAACTGTAATTTATAATTTTGGTACTCTTTAATGAAAATTCTGAATAAAAATAAAATATACGCAGCATGAACCATCTCTTTTCGCATTTAGATGCGAACCAGCTCAGCACCGAGCCATGTGGATTGGTTGTCAGCAGGTAGAGAGCTGGTGTGTAGCCTAGCCTTGCTGAATTTAAAGGGAACCTTAACTGAACAGGGGTAAAGAGTTTCAATTACCTGGGGCTATTACCAGCCCCCTGCAGCAGTCCTGTGCCCTCGGAGCTGCTCTGGAATCCTCTGATCCCGTCGTCACTTAATTTCGTTTTTGACGACTCACCAGTCGGCTGGCCGTATTATTGGACGCATTCCCTACTGCAATTAGCGCTGTTGCGGACCGCAACGCGTACAAAAATACGCGTGCGGAATGCGGCAACGCGTATTTTTGTACGCGTTGCGGTCCGCAACAGCGCTAATTGCAGTAGGGAATGCGTTAAAAATAATACGCATGGCGGCCGGCTGACTGGTGAGTCGTCAAAAACGAAACTAAGTGACAGCGGGGGACCGGAGGATTCCAGAGCGGCTCCGAGGGCACAGGACTGCTGCAGGGGCTGGTAATAGCCCCAGGTAATTGAAACTCTTTACCCCCGTTCAGTTAAGGTTGCTTTTAACAGCTGGCATGGCTTTTAGCATTAGGATGCCGTGTGTGTGTGTGTGGGGAAGGGGGGGGGGGGGGGGAAGAGGGGGTATGCTAACTAACAGCAGGCTCTTTGACATCTCTTTACCCTGGGGGAGACTGTGGTACTATGATGGGAAGGGGTGTTGTGTGTTACTTGTCCATCTTCTTCTTTTGCACAACTCCCTCACAGGTGATTTTGAGCAATGATGAGTGGCACATGAATTATGGAAAGGAGTTCCAGAGGAGAGGAGAAGCTTGTCAAAAGTCCGGAATGTGAGTATGGGATTGAAGCGCATCACACTAAAAAGTTCACTCTTGGTAAATATTCTTTAGGTGGTGTCTCAGAAATACGTCAGCAGTGTATGAAGGGGCTGCAATAACGTTTTATAGTATAGTGTTAGATTTTTTTAACTGAATTATTTTTGAGACAACCATCCAGTGGAGAGGATGACAAAAGGGAGCAACATTAGAGGACCAAGAAGAAGTGTAGATGAGTCATGCAGCATTTTTCAGGATGGGTTGGAGTTGAGCCAGTTGGTGCCCATGCAACAAGCAGAGAAAGGTGCTACAGAGGAGGGTGTGCACTGGCATTTTGCTGTATCCTGTGAACGGAAAGGGCTGGTGTGGGAGAAATCTTTTAGTTGGCGTTGAAAGGAGGTGGTTAATGTATGAATGTGTGGTTTGATGGAGAGAGCTGAGTCAAGAGCGACTCCTAGGCAACGGATTTAAGGAGAGGAGGCAACTGGTGTGTCATTGATACTGATTGTTATTTTATAAAGGGCAATCGATTTAAAAGGCAGACAAATCATAAGCAAACTTGAGCTGAAAATAGACATGATATACTTAAAGCAAAAATAAAAATCAGTTTTTGAACACATATATGTCTGATGGAAGAAGGAGAAGGAATGATCGGCACTGCAACGTACATTTCAGGGCTGTGGAGTCGGAGCAATTTTGGGTGCCTGGAGTCGGAGTCGGGAAAAATGCACCGACTCCGACTCCTAATGAATTTGTAACTGTAATTAAAAAATATGATTAGAAAATATGATAAAATGTTCTATTTCTCAGATAATAGTCATTAAAAATAATGTATATATACAGTATATATACAGTAATAGCTGTGTTCAGTCCACAAAAATGAAATAAACCAATCAAAATGAGTTACTTGTGCTGCTTCAATAAAGCAGTCCCCGTATTTTTAAAGTCAGATATACATATCTGATTGTGACTGTGCAGTATATCTGATGTGTACACAGGAATCTCATATATACACGAAATAACATCTATGCTGTAAGTATAAAGCCTGATGTGTAGCTGTGTCACTAATAGAGATGGTCAATGAGATGGAAATAATTCTGCATTGATGCTGGTTTATGCAAATGTATGCACTCTCTTTGCTCATGAAATCAAATAAATTGATATGTTGTTAAAATTTGGTTTGGTGACTATGAATTAAAGGGTACCTGAGGCGAATTAAAAGAAAAACTTTATACATACCTGGGGCTTCCTCCAGCCCCCTTCAGGCCATTCAGTCCCTCGCTGTCCTCCTCCGCCACCTGGATCTTTTGCTATGAGTCCAGGTAATTCAGCCAGTCAGAGCAGTCTGGCTACGTGCCGCTTCCACAGCCAGGAGCATTCTGCACCTGTACAATAGTGCTGCGCAGGTGTAGTACGCTCCCGGCGGCGGAGTGTGTGCATGCGCACTACACCAGACTGGCTCAAGTACCTGGACTCATAGCAGAAGATCCAGGTGGTGGAAGAGGACAGCGAGGGACTGATTAGCCTGAAGGGGGCTGGAGGAAGCCCCAGGTATGTATAAAACTTTAATTTCATCTGTCTCAGGTTTACTTTGTTACACAGTAGTACTATACTCTACATATGCTCTCCCCACAGAGCTGCAGGGAATGCACTGAGAATGTTGTGCACATCGAACACAGAGGTGTTGTCTATCACCCATAAACCTTGTTCAGATTGTGCATGAAGAATGTGTAATAGAGGAAGAATCTCCTCATTCTCCCGCGGAGTACCTGCACATCACTCTTACATGTACCCACAGTCACATTGCCTAGGGCCTGATCCATGTTCAGATGTGTAATAGAGGAAGAATCTCCTAATTCCCCTGCAGAGTACCTGCACATCATTCTTACATGTATTCCCAGTTACACTGCCTAGGGCCTGATAGATGTTCTTTGTTCCGGTCTGTACCTTTTACAAGTACTCTTACCAAGGACTAGTTTTAGTCTAAAGCAGGGGTCTCAAACTCGCGGCCCGCGGGCCATTTGCGGCCCGCGATACAATATTTTGTGGCCCCAGGGCCCCAGAGCTTGTAGGGGCCCCCAGTGGCTACAAGAGGAAAAAAAAATTTTTCAAATCGGCCTTATAGTTTTTGAGAAAATTGATTTTAAAGTTGCAAAGGAAAAAAATACACATTTAAAAACCCGCCGACTTTAATGGTTAATAGCAAATCCACCTTAAATGCTAGAAACCCTAAATTTGCAGGATATGTTAAGGAGATCATTAGGAATAAGAGGAAAAAACAATTTTTCAAAAAGACCTTATAGTTTTTGAGAAAATCGATTTTAAAGTTTCAAAGGAAAATAGTATACTTTTAAATGCGGTAAATGTCACTTTTAGTAGCAAGCCTAACGGTAGTGTAATTTTACATGTATCAAAAGAAAGAGCAATACATTTCCTGACGGGGTTTCCAGGGGGTCCATACGCAGCCGCAGCGCTTTGGCCAGGGATCGCTATACAGCCGTAATATGGCTGTATGAAGATTCCTGGCATTTTTTCCTATTTTCCCAATTTTTTTTTTTATGTTTAGAGTGGGCGGGCAGAGGCGGCGATCCGCCGCGATTGACTTCAGGAGGGGCAGAGCTGAAGCTGAAAGCTCTGCCCCTTCCAGGAAATGCTGGCGGATTGCCCCCCGGGGCGATTTGGGGGCTCTGCAGCCCTCGTTTTGCGGCGGGGACATGTGAACTCCCTTATGCGGCCCAGCCTCATCCTGACTTTGCCTCCTGCGGCCCCCGGGTAAATTGAGTTTGAGACCCCTGGTCTAAAGGGAATAAATATAGTAGTCTACATATCCTTCTCACTTCAGTTGTCTTGTAAAATTCCTAAGCGTTGGCAGTTAAGAGACGAATTTCACGTTACATACTGCTAATCAACAAAATTGTAATATGCAAATTAGAGGAGTCGGAGTCGAGGAGTCGGTGGAATCCTAAACTGAGGAGTCGGAGTCGGTGGATTTTTGGACCGACTCCACAGCCCTGGTACATTTATTCTTCAAAAAGTGAAGAGGCCCTGTGTGAAAAAGTGATTGCCCCCCTTGTTAAAAAATAACTTAACTGTGGTTTATCACGCCTGAGTTCAATTTCTGTAGTCACCCCCAGGCCTGATTACTGCCACACCTGTTTCAATTAAGAAATCACTTAAATAGGAGCTATCTGACACAGAGAAGTAGACCAAAAGCACCTCAAAAGCTAGACATCATGCCAAGATCCAAAGAAATTCAGGAACAAATGAGAACAAAAGTAATTGAGATCTATCAGTCTGGTAAAGGTTATAAAGCCATTTCTAAACCTTTGGGACTCCAGCGAACCACAGTGAGAGCCATTATCCACAAATGGCAAAAACATGGAACAGGTATGAACCTTCCCAGGAGTGGCCGGCCGACCAAAATTACCCCAAGAGCGCAGAGAAAACTCATCAGAGAGGCCACAAAAGATCCCAGGACAACGTCTAAAGAACTGCAGGCCTCACTTGCCTCAATTAAGGTCAGTGTTCACGACTCCACCATAAGAAAGAGACTGGGCAAAAACGGCCTGCATGGCAGATATCCAAGGCGCAAACCACTTTTAAGCAAAAAGAACATTAAGGCTCATCTCAATTTTGCTAAAAAAAACCATCTCAATGATTGCCAAGACTTTTGGGAAAATACCTTGTGGACCGACGAGACAAAAGTTGAACTTTTTGGAAGGTGCGTGTCCCGTTACATCTGGCATAGACGTAACACAGCATTTCAGCAAAAGAACATCATACCAACAGTAAAATATGGTGGTGGTAGTGTGATGGTCTGGGGTTGTTTTGCTGCTTCAGGACCTGGAAGGCTTGCTGTGATAGATGGAAACATGAATTCTACTGTCTACCAAAAAATCCTGAAGGAGAATGTCTGGCCATCTGTTCGTCAACTCAAGCTGAAGCGATCTTGGGTGCTGCAGCAGGACAATGACCCAAAACACACCAGCAAATCCACCTCTAAATGGCTGAAGAAAAACAAAATGAAGACTTTGGAGTGGCCTAGTCAAAGTCCTGACCTGAATCCTATTGAGATGTTGTGGTATGACCTTAAAAAGGCGGTTCATGCTAGAAAACTCTCAAATAAAGCTGAATTACAACAATTCTGCAAAGATGAGTGGGCCAAAATTCCTCCAGAGCGCTGTAAAAGACTCGTTGCAAGTTATCGCAAACGCTTGATTGCAGTTATTGCTGCTAAGGGTGGCCCAACCAGTTATTAGGTTCAGGGGGAAATTTCTTTTTCACACAGGGTCATGTAGTTTTGGAGATTTTTTCTCACTAAATAATAAAAACCATCAATTAAAACTGCATTTTGTGTTCAATTATGTTAACGGTTTTTGATGAGCAGAAACATTTAAGTGTGACAAACATGCAAAAGAATAAGAAATCAGGAAGGGGGCAAATCGTTTTTCACATCACTGTAGATTGTGAGCTCCTCTGAGGACAGTCAGTGACATGACTATGTACTCTGTAATGTGCTGCAGGAGATGTCAGTTGGGTACCTCGTACCTGCAGACCCACTTAGAGATCAAACATTTTCAGGACTACAGTGAGTTTCTGAACCTGAAGAACAACGCAGGCAGCGGTCAGAGCCAGACAGCCATTGCACAGACTTCAGCAGCAGCTGCAGCATCCCACCCTCCTGCTCATCCAGCATCAGCAACAGGAGGACAGCAAGTCACTTCTCCCCCCCCCCCCCAGTGGCCTCATCTGCTCCCTCCACTGTCACCTCCTCCTCCTCCCGTGCAGGCAAAGGCCGCCAGACCCTGCTCAGCGAGTCCTTTCCCGGTGTGACCAAGGTGCTGCCTCCCGCCCACAGGCGCATCCGGGTGCTGAACGGGTTGCTTGCCCGGGCCATGTGCTCCCAGCTTCTGCCATACTCCTTTGTGCAGGAGGGGAGTGACATGAGAATGCTCCTGCAGTATGGGATCCCGGAGTGGCAAATTCCAAGCCACCACTACTTCTCCCGCAGGGCGATCCCAGCACTGCACCGCTTTGCTATGGCGAACGTGGGCCGCTCGATCACGCCGTGAGTGAGCGGATCCACGTCACCATGGAGCAGCCGTTTCGGGGCAGAACGCTACCTGTCCTTCACGGCCCACTGGGTCAGCCTGGTGGAATGCGCCAGGGAGGAAGCAGCAGGTCCATCCTCGGGCGCATCAGCCGCAGCAGCACCAGTAGCCCACTATGTGGTGCCACCACGCGAGGTCAGGGGAAAAGCAGCAGCTCCCGCCACCAAATGACCCCGCCTCAACAGCAGCGTGAAGGCCCGCCATTGCCAAGTGCTGCTGGAGATGGTCAGCCTAGGGAAAGACAGTCTGACCGCAGCTAACGTGCTCCGCTACTGGAGGGAGCAGAAGACATGGCTGACCCCAGAGGCCTCAGAGTCAGATTGGTGGTGTCTGATAATGCGGCCAACCTGCTGACTGCCATCACCAGGGGACACTTGACCCACGTCCCCTGCTTGGCCCACGACCCGAACCTGTTGGTGCAGAGGTTCATGCGCACCTACCAGGGGATGGAAAATCTTTTGGAAGCGGCTCAGAAAATTGTGCACACTTTCCGCCGCTCAGCAGCCGCCGCAGCAAACCTGGCCGACATTCAGCAGCGCGAGGGCCTGCCACGACACCGGCTAATCATCGATGTGCCAACTCGCTGGGACTCCACCCTGGCGATGTTGGAGCGGCTGGTTGAGCAGAGGAGGGCTGTCAACCGCCACATCGTTGAGGGCACTCTCGCCGGCACCACTAAACACCAGCTCCTCTCCAACGCACAGTGGGGGCAGATGCAGCAGGTCTGCTTGGTGTTGGCTCCATTCCCGCAGGGAACCTGTGAGAGAACGCGGAAAAGCCACCGCATGTGCTGCGGAGGAGGCGGCTGATTCCGCGTCCAATGCGGCGGTTTGCACGCGGAAGCGTGCGTCTGGTAACAGGGCAGAACGCGCGTGCTGAGAGGCAGAACTCTTATACTGGTCAAGGAGAGATCAGCTGATCACGCCGATCAGCTGACTCCAGAGCAGGTTACTATTGGTTGATCAATTAAGGGTGGTGCTGGAGAGCACTACTCCATATATAGTTACTGCTGGTCAGTTGCAAGTTGTCTGCCGTTGCGAACGCTACCTGGAAGCACTCAGACCTTAGTCAGATCCAACAGTGTGTTTGAACCAGGTGGACCTGGGAATTCACACTGAGCCAGATTACTTGTACTGTTATTCTGTTTATGCTTAGGCTAGTTCCAGGGTGTAGAGACCACGGACCTCACACCCAGACTAGGGAACTGTATTATCATCTGTGTTATACTCCAGACTAGTTCCAGGGTGCTGAGACCACGGACCTCGCACCCAGACTAGGGAACTGTATTATCATCTGTGTTATACTCCAGACTAGTTCCAGGGTGCTGAGACCACGGACCTCGCACCCAAGACTAGGGAACTTGTGCGATCATTTTGTTATACATCAGACTAGTTACAGGGTGTAGAGACCACGGACCTCACACCCAGACTAGGCATTGTTTGATATCTGTTATGACTTATTGCTTTCCTGACTACTCCTCTGTCCTCTGATTCGGTACCTCGCATATCTGATTCTCTGTTGCCAAACCCTGCTTGCCCTGGATACCGAATCAGTCTTCTGTCTTTGTACTTTATGTGTCGGTGTGTTACCGACCAGGCGTGCCCGACCTCGAGAGCTATCTCTCCTCTTAAGAGATAGTCTCCAGATCAGATAGTGATAACCACCTTCAAGTGTCACTCACTCTCTGGTCCTTCCTATCTCCAGCCTGACTCCACCCCTTGGAGAGTCTCAGGCTGCTGGAAGGTTCCTGTGTCCTCAAGAGCAGTATTCCTTTACTGCCTATGATCACCTGCTCAGCAGGTGCATTGCTCAAAGTACTACTGTTACACCAAACACTCACATACCTATAGGTGTCCAGAGGTTAGCAATATATCTGTATTATCGGTGATTCTGCAGATCATCAATAATCAGGTATATATCTGCATTCTTGGAGATACTGCAGATCACCAATAATCAGATTCTCTCTGCGTGCTGACACCAATCGTTACAGAACCAACCTGGTGAGCGAGGAACGAGCATCCCTCTGCCAGTGGGTGCCCTTTGTTTGTCTGCTGGACAGGGCACTTTGTGATTTGATGGATTTGGGAGAGGAGGCCCTGAAGCAGCTGGAACAGCAGCCGCCTGCGCAGTCCACTTCTGCGCAGGAATTTGAGTTGTTGGAGGAGTTGCAGGTCCTGGACGTTGCTGGGAAGGGGAAACAGCGTAGCACAGCAGCAGTGGTGAGAGGGTGGAGAGAGGAGGAAGAGGCTCAGGGGCCAGAGGAGGAGGACAGCGTTGTGGCCACTGACCCGGATGTTTCTGCTGGACGGACCACCCTGTTCCCCATGGCAGCGCGCATGCTGCGGTGCCTGCGCACAGACCCCAGGGTGAAGCAGATGCAAGCTCGGGAGGACGCCTGCATCAGCATGATCCTGGACCCACGGCTGAGGGGGAAGGAGGCTCAGTTCCTGCCTGCTGGAGACCGTGAGCAGCGAACAATGGAGTTGCAGGAGTTCCTTGTTCGGCGATTGGAGGAAGCCTTCCCCCAGCCTTCCAACCCCTCTGTCCCTGTCCAGCCAACACAGCAGCCGGTGCCTGCAGCCAGCAGCAGCAGTATCAGGTGCCCAGGAGACCTGCTGTCCTTGACCAAGGCGCTCTACATGACAGTAGAGCAGCCGAGAGAGGAGGTGTGTGCAGCAGCATCCTCCTCTCAAAGTCACAGCCAGCGCCTGACCCGGATGCTGGCCGACTACATGGGGTCCTTCAGTGGACCGGTGGCGAGGAGCCTGTGGACCCCTTGGAGTACTGGGTCGAGCGCTTGCATATCTAGAGTGAGCTGGCGCAGTACGCCCTGGAAGTCCTGTCTTGCCCCCCTTCCAGCGTGCTGTCCGAGAGGTGCTTCAGTGAGGCTGGTGGTGTGGTCACCGAGAAGCGCTCTCGTCTGTCCCCAGAGTCCGTGGACAGACTCACATTTTTGAAGATCAACCAGGCCTGGATTGAAGGCACGTTTGAGGCACCTGTTGTCGGCGAGAGGAGGACATGAGGTGCCTGGGAATTATTTTTTCACAACTTAAACCTTCAGTCCCCTGCTAATTTGGCCTGGTTTTTCTGTAGGTGCTGTGGTACCACTGCTAGGTACCATGGCCTGTTACATTGCCTACTGCCACACGTCACTCCTCCTCCTCCTGCTGTATTTAACCTCCTGCTGTCTGTGTTCCCACCGCCCAGGTCCACAGAATTATGCACTGCTGCCATGCACCACTAGCTATTATGCCACTACAATAGCTACATTTTGTTGTAAATTTTTTTTTTAAATTCTAAGGTGTCTGGGTTGAAAACTGTGCTGTCCCAGTTGTGCATCGGGCATAATGTGGGCTGCATGACTGCTGTCCGGAACCTCCTGCTTTTGGTGTTTATTTACAGCAGTGGTACCAACGCTAGGTACCATGGCCCGTTACATTGCCTGCTGCCCCACGTCACTCCTCCTCCTGCTGCTGTATTTAACCTCCTGCTGTCTGTGTTCCCACCGACAGGGTCCACAGAATTATGCGCTGCTGCCATGCGCCACTTGCTATTACACCACTACAATAGCTACATTTTGTTGCCCAAAAAAAAAAAAAATTCTGAGGTGTCTGGGTTGAAAACTGTGCTGTCCCAGTTGTGCATTGGGCACAATGTGGGCTGCACAACTGCTGTCTGGAACCTCCTGCTGTTGGTGTTGATTTACAGCCGTGGTACAAACGCTGTATTTAACCTCCTGCTGTCTGTGTTCCCACCGACAGGGTCCACAGTATTATGCGATGCTGCCATGTGCCACTAGCTATTATTACGCCACAAATTTAACTATGCTGTTGAAGAAATTTTTTTACAACAGTTGAGTTCTGTAAGGGAAAAAACATTGTTGGGTACAAGAAGAAGAATATGAGCAAAAAAAAAAAAAGATGGTGGAGGTGAAGAAGAAAAAGAAGAATAACCAGGTGTAGAAGAAGAAGAATAACCAGGTGAAGAAGAAGAAGAATCAGGTGAAGAAAAACCAGATGATGATGAAGAAGAAGAAAAACCAGATGATTGAAAAAGAACAAGAAGCAGATGATGATGAAGAAGAAGAACAAGATGATGATGATGAAAAAGAAGAATCAGATGATTGAAGAAGAACAAGAACCAGATGATGATGAAGAAGAAGATGAAGAAGAACCAGGTGAAGAAGAAGATGAAAAACCGAGTGAAATGAACCAGAAGAAGAAGAAGAAGAAGAAGAAGATCCAGGTGAAAAAGAAGAAGAAGAACCAGGTGCCAATGAAGAAGAAGATGATGAAGATGATGGTGATGACGAGAGAAGATGGTAAAACAGAAAAAGAAGACGGTGAAGAAAAAGATGGAGAGAAGAAAAAGAAGAAGGTGAAGAAAAATAAACAAGAAATGCAGAAAAAAGTTTTCCCTATTTAACCATTTCAGCCCGCGGGGATTTTTCACCTTATGCATCAGAGCAATTTTCACCTCCCATTCATTCACTAATAACTTTATCACTACTTATCACAATGTATTGATCTATATCTTGTTTTTTCCGCCACTAATTAGGCTTTCTTTGGGTGGTACATTTTGCTAAGAATTATTTTCTTATAAATGTATTTTAATGGGATTAATAAGAAAAAATGGAAAAAATTCATTATTTCTCAGTTTTTCGGCCATTACAGCTTTAAAATAATCCACGCTACCATGATTAAATCCTATGTATTTTATTTGCCCGTTTGTCTCGGTTATGACACCATTTAAATTTTGTCCCTATCACAATGTATGGTGCCAATATTTTATTTGGAAATAAAGGTGCATATTTTCTGTTTTGCGTCCATCACTATTTACAAGCTTATAATTTTAAAAATGTTCGTAGTATACCCCCTTCAAATGCATATTTAAAAAGTTCAGACCCTTAGGTAACTATTTATGTTTTTTTTTTTTGTTTTTTTTTCAATCAATACATTTTTATTAACGTTTGAGAACATAAAAAGGTAACAAGCATTTCAACACTGGCAAAGGGCAAGTTTGTAACATCCGATGGTACAATAGAACAAGAATATAAACTTGAACTCATCATGGTTGGCAGTGTTGTAACAAATATAATACAGTTAATCTACATAATTGAAAACAGAGTTGGTGTACATGTGTTGAATAATAATCTACAATGGCTGGTGGATAGTGCAGCAGGATAGAGGGAGATGTAGGATAAGCTGACCCAAATTGGAGACTAGGTATGGATTTTTGGCCAATCAATATGTAAGAGGTAGGGAGGATCTATCTCATGACTGTGACATCTGATAGATCTTTCCATTTGTAAATTGAAGTCTACCTGTCGTTTCAGCTGTAAAAGAGTAGGGATTTCTGAAGTCTTCCAGTTCGCTGTGATAAGGCTTCTGGCAGTGCAGAGCACCTGAGATATTAAAAGACGGTATCTAATAGGGAAGGACGTTATTCCTATGTGGAGGAGTGCTAGTTGTGGAGTTATCTCCACATGTGATTGCATAACTTCACCTAGTAATTTTGCGATTTCTTTCCAGAATGGTTGTATTAGGGGGCATTCCCAGAGGAGGTGGAATAAGGAGCCAATCCCTGTACAGCTACGCCAGCAGAGTTGGGAATTTTTGGGTGAGAAACTGGCGATCTTTCTAGGGGTATAATACCATTTCAACATAATTTTATGGAAACTTTCCCTATGATTGATACAGGAAGAGAAGCGTTGGATATTTTTGATGGAGGTGACTATATCTGAGTAGTCAATTGGGTACTTGAGATCATCTGTCCAAGATTGTATGTATTTTTTCAGCTTTGTATATCCATTTTTCAACAGTTCTTTGTACCACAGGGAAATACCACCTCTGATGTCAACTGGAGAGGAGAGAAAGGCTTCCACTTTTTTAGAAGTAGTCGGTAGAGGGAGACTGTGTTCCGTGAGGATATATTTAATGCGTATGTATTTAAAGATATCTTTGGGTGGGATTGAATATTTCTCTGTTAGATCTGGAAAGGATAGAATTTTAGAAGTGTTAGGGATAAACAGATCTGTTATATGAGATAAACCTGCTTCTTTCCATTTTTTTAGATCGAGGTCAGGGGTAAGTGAAGATAGCGTTTCTATAGGCAATTTGAGCAAAGCAGTATCTGAATTGATTTTGGGAATTTTTGTGAATTGAGACCAAGCTATAAAGGAGGCCAAAACTGGGGGGTAGTTTGATTTTGCTGTTTTAAACCCTAGAAGCTGAAGCGATAGGAGGTGCAGAAGACTAGAGGGAGATGTGGAATTTTCTATGTGAACCCATTTTTTGGGAGAAGACGTTTTCCACCAATCTTTAGAAGCGTCTAGGAGGCATGCATAAAAGTATGTTTTTAAGCAGGGAACCCCTACTCCTCCTGCTTGTTTTGGTACTGTTAGGTTGTTATATGCTATCCTGTGTTTCTTCTTACTCCATAAGAAACTTGCAATAATTTTGTGTAGTTTGAGGAAGAAGCTATTGGGTGTTTTTTTTTTCTTTTAAATTGTAAAAAAAATTTTTCCCATTAAAAATTTTATTTGGGTAATATTTTGGTGTGGGAAATAAACAGTTAATTTTTTATGTTATTATATGTGTAAATTGTAATGTAAAAAATATGTAGATGTAGTTTTACTATTTGGCCTCCTTGTGCTTCTCGCTAACCGGAAGCACAAGAGGGATGCAGAAAATTTTACGTGCAGAAAGACTGAAGCCTCTTGTAAGAGCACTTCGTTTTTTCTGCTGGGGACACGGATCGGTGATCGGGTACCATGTTCCCATTAACTGATCCCTGGGCTACCGAGGGACAGCACAGGGCACGAGGCGTGTACGGGAGCGCGCCGAAGCGTGGCACCACAGCAGAGTAGCCGCCCGGACATGAGCTTCACGTCCGGCTGGCAGAAATGGTTAATTGTGATTTCCCTTTTAAAGGGAAGGTTCAGGGACTAGCTAAAAAAAATAAAAATCCATTTCCACTTACCTGGGGCTTCCTCCAGCCCGTGGCAGGCAGGAGGTGCCCTCGGTGCCGCTCCGCAGGTTCCCGGTGGTCTCCGGTGGCCGACCCGACCTGGCCAGGCCGGCGGCCAGGTCGGGCCTCTTCTGCGCTCCATGGTGCGTTCCACGCCGGCGCGCTGACGTCATCGGACGTCCTCCGGGCTGTACTGCGCAGGCTCAGTAGTTCTGAGCCTGCGCAGTACAACCCGGAGGACGTCAGCGCGCCGGCGTGGAACGCACCATGGAGCGCAGAAGAGGCCCGACCTGGCCGCCGGCCTGGCCAGGTCGGGTCGGCCACCGGAGACCACCGGGAGCCTGCGGAGCGGCGCCGAGGGCACCTCCTGCCTGCCACGGGCTGGAGGAAGCCCCAGGTAAGTGGAAATGGATTTTTATTTTTTTTAGCTAGTCCCTGAACCTTCCCTTTAAAAAAAAAAATTTGCTTGAAGGCCATCTTAATTTGTGATCACAACTATTACCCGAATTCGCTTACCGATCACGACTCGAATTTGAATCAAATTCGATGGGCGTGATCACGGCCGAATCCAAATTTGACACGGACCCGAATTCAAATGTACTCTAATTTGAATTTGGGTACATTCGAGCATGCCTGATACCTAGGCAACGCCGGGTCATCAGCTAGTACATAATAATAATATGGTAGCACATTAGACTATGAGTATGGTAGGATGAGATTGTGAGCTCCTCTGAGGACAGTCAGTTATGCTGGGCATACACGGTTAGATAGTTCTTATCAATCGAGCCGCTGATGGCTTAATTGATAAGATCCAACCTGTCCGATCACCGCGGTGGATCGATACTGCACTCAATCCCCGCGGGCGGACAATAGAAAAAAACGAAGCGCTGATAAGAAGCACCTGCGGGGACGAGCGGGAATCGATCCGCGCGGACGAGTGGTGACGCACTGGCTCGATACCGGCGCATAAATGAACTGTGTATGCTCAGCATAACATGACTATGTACTCTGTAAAGTGCTGCAGAAGATGTCAGTGCTATATAAATACATAATAATAATACGGTATGGCAGGACACTAGACTATGACTATGGCAGGATTAGATTGTGAGCTCCTCTGAGGGCAGTCAGTGACATGACTATGTACTCTGTAATGTACTGCAGAAGATGTCATTGCTATATAAATACATAATAATATGGTTGGACATTAGACTATGACTATGGTAGGGATTAGAGTGTGAGCTCCTCTGAGGGCAGTCAGTGACATGACTATGTACTCTGTAATGTGCTGCAGAAGATGTCAGTGCTATATAAATACATAATAATCGTATGGTAGGACATTAGACTATGACTATGACTCCAACCTTGTGGCAAGCCTTGGCGTACTAATCGATGGGGAATTGAGTTTCAGAAACCAAATTTCATCTGTAGTTAAATCTTCCTACTTTCATCTGAAGAACATTGCAAAGAGTAAACATCTGATTCCCCCAGAGGATCTTCCAACCCTAGTCCATGCCTTCATCACATCACGGCTGGACTACTGCAATGCCCTTTATGCTGGCCTCCCCAAAAAGGACCTGCGTCGCCTGCAATTAGTGCAGAATGCTGCTGCCAGATTGCTAACAAACCAGCCTCGCCACTGTCACATTACACCGATCCTTCGCTCACTGCACTGGCTACCAGTAGAATGGAGAATACTCTTCAAGATTGGACAGCTCACATTCAAATCCCTGTACAATCCCTGCCAAAAATCCACCGACTCCGACTCCTCAGTTTAGGATTCCACCGACTCCGACTCCACGACTCAGACTCCTCTAATTTGCATATTACAATCTTGTTGATTGAAAGTATGTAACATGAAATTTGTCTCTTAAAGGGACTCCGAGCTCACCCAAAAACAGAAAGTTGTACTCACCAGGGGCTTTCTCCAGCCCAGTGCTGGTTGGGAGGTCCCACGCCGGCGTCCTGGCTCCTCTCCTTCTCCCCGCTCCGGAATGGCTGACAGGCCGCAGCCTGGGCGACACTCGGCAGTACTTTCACGCCGGCCGCCGTGATGACGCGAGGCGGCCGGCGTGTGACGTCAGCCGCGTCATACGCGGAAGGAGCAGCCCGACACTCTGCCGAGTGTCGCCCGGGCTGCGGCCTGTCAGCCATTCCGGAGCGGGGAGAAGGAGAGGAGCCAGGACGCCGGCGTGGACCTCCCGACCAGCACTAGGCTGGAGAAAGCCCCTGGTGAGTACAACTTTCTTTTTTTGGGTGAGCTCGGAGTCCCTTTAACTGCCAACACTTAGGAATTTTAAAAGACAACTGATGTGAGAAGGATATGGAGACTGCCATATTTATTTCCTTTAGTCATAGACTAAAACTAGTCCTTGGTAAGAGTACTTGTAAAAGGTACAGACCGGAACAAAGAACATCTATCAGGCCATAGGCAATGTAACTGTGGGTACATGTAAGAGTGATGTGCAGGTACTCTGCAGGGGAATAAGGAGATTCTTCCTCTATTACACATTCTTCATGCACAATCTGAACCAGGTGTATGGGTGATAGACAACACCTCTGTGTTCAATGTGCACAACATTCTCAGTGGATTCCCTGCAGCTCTGTGGGGAGTGCATATGTAGAGTATAGTACTACTGTGTAACAAAGTAAACCTGAGACAGATGAAATTAAAGTTTTATACATACCTGGGGCTTCCTCCAGCCCCTTTCAGGCTAATCAGTCCCTCGCTGTCCTCCTCCGCCACCTGGATCTTCTGCTATGAGTCCAGGTACTTGAGCCAGTCTGGCGTAGTGCGCATGCACACACTCCGCCGCCTGGAGCATACTACACCTGCGCAGCACTGTTGCGCAGGTGCAGAGCGCTCCTGGCTGTGGAAGCGGCACGTGGCCGGACTGCGCTGACTGGCTGAATTACCAGGACTCATAGCAGAAGATCCAGGTGGTGGAGGTGGACAGCGAGGGACTGATTAGCCTGAAGGGGGCTGGAAGAAGCCCCAGGTATGTATAAAACTTTTTCCTTTCATCCTTCTCAGGTACCATTTAATTCGTAGTCACCAAACCAAATTTTAACAACATATCAAATTATTTGATTTCATGAGCAAAGAGAGTGCATACATTTGCATAAATCAGAATCAACGCAGAATTATTTACATCTCATTGACCATCTCTATTAGTGACACGGCTACACATCAGGCTTTATACTTACAGCATAGATGTTATTTCGTATATATAAGAGATTCCTGTGTACACATCATATATACAGTCACAATCAGATATGTATATCTGACTTTAAAAATACGGGGACTGCTTTATTGAAGCAGCACAAGTAACTCATTTTGATTGGTTTATTTCATTTTTGTGAACTAAGTACAGCTATTACTGTATGTATAAATTTTTATGATGACTATTATCTGAGAAATAGAACATTTTATCATATTTTCTATTTTAATTACAGTTTAAATTCATTAGGAGTCGGAGTCGGTGCATTTTTTTCCCGACTCCGACTCCAGGCACCCAAAATTGCCCCAACTCCGACTCCACAGCCCTGCAATCTGGGCCCTGGATACATGAAGGACCTGCTGAAGCTTCACCACACTTCTCACAACCTCAGATCAGCAAGTTCTATAAACTTGGTCACTCCCAGAGTGCACCTCAAAAAATCTGGAGATAGAGCCTTCTGTCATGCTGCCCCTACTCTTTGGAACTCCCTGCCACACCCAGTAAAGACAGCACCATCCCTGGAGCTATTCAAATCCAGACTGAAAAGCCACCTGTTTAGCCTGGCATTTCCAGACTTATAAAATTCTTCCTCTGTACTACGATGGTCAGAGCCATGCTTATGCGCTTTGAGTCCCATGGGAGAAACGCGCTTTACAAATGTTATTTGTTGTTGTTCTTATGGTAGGATTAGATTGTGAGCTCCTCTGAGGACAGTCAGTGACATGACTATGTATTCTGTAATGTGCTGAAGAAGATGTCAGTGCTATATAAATACATAATAATAGTATGGTAGGACATTAGACTATGACTATGGCAGGATTACAGTGTGATCTCCTCTGAGGACAGTCAGTGACATGACTATGTACTCTAATATAATATTAGTAAGCAATTTAGTAAAATCACACACACATTCCCCGTCACACTTATTGATGATTAATGACTGACGGTATTAGGGTGACAGTTCTGGGGCTGAGCTCTGTACAGAGTCTCTCTGAGTATCATCCACATGTAGCAGCTGACATCTGAGCTCAGCCCCCTCGGGGGTGGGGGGGGGAGGCACATGGAGGGCCCCGCGGATACGTTTTTAACTTGAGTGTGCACTGCTCCTATTTTTAACATTGGTATCCGTGGCTACGTTTTTCGTCCGGGACAAAAAACGTAGCTACGGATACGTTTTTAAAGCAAGTGTGAACCAGCCCTTACTCTATCTGCAGTGCAGTGAAATCTCATTACAGAACCACATCTGATAAGCAGGGCTGTACAAACCTAATGAAGTATCTGTAGCACCACCTGTTGGACACAGTCAGTAAATATTTATATTCATAAATAATGCTTCTTGTTTATCTGATTTATAACATTTATTTATTTACTTTAAAATGATTCCAGAACACGAGAAAAAGATATAGAAATAATTAGTTTCATGTGACATGTTTCTTATCACAGGCAGCTCATCACTGGAAGTAATACAGAGTATAGAGATTATTATCAGTGACAGTTAAAACAAATACAGTTATAATAATAATAATGTGACAATAAATGAGGATTTCAGGATATAATTATTCCGGACAGAAACCAGTAATTGTCCCTGGAAATCACAGACAGCTAGTAATTGCTGGCAAAACAATCAGCCAATCACAATCCTCTCCCTGTGATGTCACCAGTGGGCGGAGCTCTCACAGTCCCTGACTCCCCCCCAGATATCTTTATATAACCTTCCTCTACAAATATCCCAGCATGGAGGGGCTCAGTGAAGGTGGTAATAAATGTGTGGAGGTGTCTGATGGGGTCACACAGGGCATAAAAGGAGATCTCCCCAGCCTCATAATCCAGATATATCCTGACTCTATCACTGGGGATCCCATCAGGTAACTGAAGCATTTTCCTGTCATGTATCACTGCGTACAGATTACCATCCCTGCGCAAACACCAGGACTTGTTATTCAATCCAATTAGCGCCTCCTCCCTTTTTCTCCTGTCTATACTGGGGTAACACATCCCGACTACCCAGTTCTCTGATCCCCCAACATCCACTTCCCAGTAATGTCGCCCTGAGGAGAAACTCCGGCTGCTCAACACCTGAGGCCAATCCTGAAATCTCTTTGGTGTTTCTGGGCGGTTCTGCAGTGGGGACCAGGATGCAGTTTTCTTGTCATCTGATATATGCAGCCAATTACCAGCTGTGGTTACATCCAGTAATATGTCTGTCGGCTGTACAGAGATCCCCCCAGTTACCCAAGACATGATATCAGCCACTCCTGTGTGTAATGTGTGTGAGATGCCGGCCACATCTAGATCCCCTCCATCATGGAGCTGCTTATCATGTCCGTCCTCCGTGTCACACAAGTCACCTGTGTGTGATTCCTGTAAGACAGTCAGTGGATCAGTCATGTGACACAGCTCCTCAATGTGACGCATCTTCCTGGACAGCTCCTCCTTCTTTATCTCCAGCTGCTGAATGATGTCATCATAGGATTGTACCCGCCTTGTGATGTCACTCAGGACTCTCCTCTCCAGCTTCTCCAGCCGTCTCCTGAGGTCTTTGAACAGGGCAGTGACTCTCTCTGTTTCACCATCTGCTTTTTCTTGTGCTTTTCTCCTGCATTCCTCCAGATTCTGGACTCTTTTCTCAGCCTTCTCTGTCTCTGCCATCAGTGTCTGCAGATCATTCCTCAGCTTCTCCTTCTTCTTCTCAGAGGCCTCCTGTAGTGTCTCCACCTGATGTCCCCGATGTTCTCCATCCAGTCTGCAGGTTACACAGACATATGAGGCATCCTCAGTGCAGTAATACTCCAGGATCTTCTTATGGACGGAGCATTTTCT
Organism: Hyperolius riggenbachi; assembly: GCF_040937935.1. NCBI lineage: Eukaryota > Metazoa > Chordata > Amphibia > Anura > Hyperoliidae > Hyperolius > Hyperolius riggenbachi. The sequence goes on along the minus strand of NC_090654.1, from coordinate 54,096,894 downwards.
GGTCTCCGGGGAGGTGGTGGGGGCACATAAGACGTGTTCTGGTGCCTTGCTGTGGATTCTCAGGTGTTTATCACACAGAGAAGCGTCACAATGCAGACAGGACATAACAGCAGGTACAGGAGAGTCCACACAGTAAGTACAATGAACTCCGGCCTCCTCCTGATCTGGCTGAGTAGACAGGAAACGCTCTGCTATGTTTCTCAGAGCAATGTTCCTCTGTAGTCCAGGCCGCTCCTTGTACTTCTCTCTACATTCAGGACAGAAATAACCTGCAGACCCCTCCTGCGAGTCCAGCACACGATCAATACAGACCCGGCAGAAGTTGTGACCACATTTCAGGCTCACAGGATCTGTATAAATGGTCAGACAGACAGGACACTCCAGCTCCTCACTAAGAATAACAGACGCCATCGCTGACAGCAGGACAGGAAACAAAAGTGAAAGTCTCTGATTCTCGGAATCCAGAACAACCAGTTACTTATTATTTGCCTGGAGGAGGGGCAACAGCAAAGCTGATTGTACAGCACTAGCTTCCTGGTCTAAAATAAGGCACTGGCCCAGTGCACACCAAAAACCTCTAGAAGATCCGCAAAATGCTAGAGGTTTTTGAAACAGATTTCAGAGTGATTCCTAGGCATGTTAGAGAGGTTTTCTAAACAAGCCTACCGTTTTTTGGAGTGTTTTTGTGTAGCAGATTTCATATCTTTGGTTGTCACCTACAACCCACATACGCCCGGGTCTGAGAATCGCCAGATAACAAGGTTTTAATAAAGGTAACCCTTTGGGCCGCCGTTCCTGAAGAATTAGGTCTTAACTCAAAGTATGATAACACTACTTCTAAAATTTCGGAAGTCAGATCTGTGACCAGAAAATTTTTCAGGTACAGGCATACGTATGTCTGTGCTAAGAGGAGATCGCACATCCTTCACTGCCGTCTGGAGGGTTTGTAAAGATCCAGACAAAGCGTCCATTACCGTCTGGTGACTGCCCAGCACTATATTGATGTTTTCCACAGAAGTGGTAAGTGTGCCCAGACGGCTGGTGAGTGCGTCCATTTGCATTTTTTGGTCTGCCGTTCTGTAACGATCGGTGTAACACAGAGAGCATCTGATTATTGGTGATCTGCAGTATCACCAAAAATACAGATATATACCCGATTATTGATGATCTGCAGTATCACCGATAATCAGATATATTACTAACCTCTGGACACCTGAGAGATATGAGTGTTTGGTGTAACAGTAATACTTTGAGAACAATACCAGGAGGACAGGTACAAGGCAGTAAGGAATACTGCTAGAGTTAGTACCTTTCAGCAGCCTGAGAATCTCCCGCAGGGAGGAGTCAGACTGGGAGAGGGAAGGACCAGAGCGTGAGTGACACTAATAGGAGGATGTCACTGACTGATCTGTGAACTATCTCTTAACTGGGGAGATAGCTCTCAAGGTCGGACAAGCCAGGTCGGCAACACACGGACATACAAAGTACAAAGACAGGAGGCTGATTCGGTAATCCTAAGGCAAGCAGGGTTTGGCAACAGAGTATCAGATATAGCGAAGTACCAAATCAGTGAACAGAAGAGTGGTCAGGAAAGCAGAAAGTCATAACAGATAATAAACAATGCCTAGTCTTGGGTGTGAGCTCCGTGATCATCAACACCCTGGAACTAGTCTGAAGTATAACAGAATGGTAACACAGATTCCTAATCTGGGGTGTGAGGTCCTTGATCATCAACACCCTGGAACTAGTCTGAAGTATAACAGAATGGTAACACAGATTCCTAATCTGGGGTGTGAGGTCCTTGATCATCAACACCCTGGAACTAGTCTGAGGTATAACAGAATGATAACACAGATTCCTATCTTGGGTGTGAGGTCTTTGATCATCAACACCCTGGAACTAGTCTGAAGTATAACAGAAAGATAACACAGATTCCTAATCTTGGGTGTGAGGTCCTTGATCATCAACACCCTGGAACTAGTCTGAAGTATAACAGAATGATAACACAGATTCCTAATCTTGGGTGTGAGGTCCTTGATCATCAACACCCTGGAACTAGTCTGAAGTATAACAGAAAGATAACACAGATTCCTAATCTTGGGTGTGAGGTCCTTGATCATCAACACCCTGGAACTAGTCTGAAGTATAACAGAAAGATAACACAGATTCTGACAATAAGGTCTGAGTGCTTCCACGTAGTGATCGCAACGGCAGACAACCAGCGAATGACCAGCACCCAGTATATATAGTCCAGCGCTCTCCAGCGCCTCCCCTAAGTGCTGGACCAATGGGAACTGGTACAATCGTCAGCTGACCAGCTTGGTCAGCTGACTCCCTTCTGGCTGTCATAAAAGTTCTGCCTCTCAGCACGCACGCGCGTCCTTCTGAACCTGTGTGGACTATCAGTCCCAGCCACACCAGACATGTCTTGTGTACCACCCGCCTCGCTGGACGCGGAGCCCACCGCACCGCTATCAAGGCATGCGGCGGTTTCTCCATGTTCAGCCATACTGGCAGATGTAGGCCTACGCGTGCAAACCGCCGCGCTGGACGCGGAATCCGCCGCCTTGCTCTGAGCGCACGCGGCGGCTTTTCCGCGTTTTCTCACACCACCTTTTCCGACAAGCATATTCTCTAGCTTAGGCCATGCACCCACTAAATAACCTAATTACGCACTGCCTGTACATCTACTGTATACTTCCCCACCTCTTGTTTCCACCCCATTCCTTTAGATTGTAAGCTCGCAAGGGCAGGGCTCTCACCCTTTTGTGTCATGGACTGTTATTAATTTAATTGCTTGCACACTGTTAGACATTTATACATTTTAGTCATCATGTTAAATCAAATTGTAATCAGCAGTTCTGTATCTTGTATCAGTGTTCATATTTGATGTATATCATTGTCTGTATCATTATGTATCCCTTGCTTGTTTTCTTACATTGTACAGCGCCATGGAATATGTTGGCGCTTTATAAATAAATAATAATAATGTGTACAGAACGTAAAGGGACCCTGAGCAGACGCCATGGGTATGCATACCCACGGCTATTTGGTTCATAGAAGACACTTACCAGCCCTTTAGGTAAGCACTCCTGCTCCCGGGCTGGCCGCTATCCATTACATGGGATCGGCAAATCTGGCAAAGTTGTGCTGTGACTACGGAATAGGAAGCCTGGTGGTCCTCTCTGCGGGTGCGCAGGATTCCTGGCTTCTTCCTCCCCTCCGTGTGTGAACTGCAAAATGACATGCGGCAGAGGGAGGGGGAAGAAGCCTGTGAGAGAGGACGCAAACGCTTCCTATTCCGGGGTCAGAGTGCGACTTGTGTCAGTCGCCAATCCCATGTAATGGATAGCGGCCAGCCCGGCAGCAGGAGCGCTTACCTAAGGGACCAGGAAGTGCCTTCTCTTAACCAAGTAGCCAATGGTATGCTTATATGCACAGCCGTCTCACCCATCAGGCAACTCTAAATTATTGCCTGGAGCGCCACAGGCGGAGAGAGCGCAAAACCACCGCTACTGCAGTGTGTTTTTTATTTATTTACATTCATGCCTGCCCTACTCAGTGCCCGAGTGCTGCCTCTGGTACCGCCCCCTCTCCTCTCATTCAGAGCGAGCAGCCACACAGATTTGATCCAGCAGATCGAAGATGCTGCTTTGCTCCGCCCCTTCCTGCCTCTCTCTACTGTGCTTGACACAGTTTGAAAAAGAAAGCGGCAAGCAGGAATGAAGAGGCCAGAGAGCGGAGGAAGAAGGAGGCAGAGCTGATCCGTGATGCAGAGCCTCCAGAGGTATATGCTGCTGGAGATGATGGGGACTCGGAGGCTCATCTATGCTGGCTGCCTAAGTGATCTTAAAAGTGGGCCACTTTTGGTAAGCAGAACTGGCGCTGCGGGATGAACCGCAGCAAGCAAATGGCTACATTTGGGAGAGGGCAGCAAGCAAATGGCTACATCAAACCCTGCAAGGGCACAGACTGCGGGCAGCACACAGTAAGTAATTACTGGCATCTTTCACGTTGCCCCTACTGATCTATCCCAGCTGCCAATCCCCATCATCAGAGAGAGAGACACAAGGCTCACTGCAAAGTTACTTCCTGCCTGCGTGATGGAGCTAATTGTTTCTCCTCTGCACTGTGATGCAGGCTGGGTGTCTGCTGGGCTCTTTCAGGGATCAGTGAAGGATGGGTATGGCTTCTGCTGTGTGATGCAGGCTGGATGTCTGCTGGGCTCTTTCAGGGATCAGTGAAGGATGGGTATGGCTTCTGCTGTGTGATGCAGGCTGGGTGTCTGCTGGGCTCTTTCAGGGATCAGTGAAGGATGGGCATGGCTTCTGCAGAGACGTTTCTGACAGGAGTTTATCTCCTGTACTGTGGTGTCGGGTGTCACAGGAGCTGGATGACTGTCCGTGCAGGATCAGCAGAGGGATGTCCTCATGTGTAAATGTATGCTGCAACCCCGGCTGTGCCCTGAATTTCACAAGTATAGCACATGAATATAATATGATGTCTAATGAATGTTTGTGTTGATGTAGCAGTCTGTATATTTAGCACTGATTTTGGTTACATGCTTAAAGTGTACCTGAGACAGTACACTCACTGTGCCCTATTTATACTTACCTGGGACTTCCTTCAGCCCCATGAGGGCTATAGGCGCCCTCACCATCCTCCCTAGTCGCTCTGTTGTCGCCTTCTGTATTTTCTTAAGTCATGGCCAGTCGTGGTGTTCTGCACATGCCCAGTCACGAGTGTGCCCCATTCTTCACCCAAGCGCAAAATACTCCCAGCCACGGCAACGTGTGACCAAGCTGCACATGCACAGAGCACTGCAACTGAAAAAGATACATGAGGCGATGCTGGGACGAAGGAGTGGTTGATATGGACGACGAGGAAGCTGGCGGTCCTTATGGGGTGGGAGGAAACCTAAAGTATAAATTAGGCACAGTGAACTGTCTGAGGTCCACTTTAACAGCTGAGTGTCAGTGCCTGAAATGATAGAATGCAATAATTATCAATTTGCTGTGAATGCTTGAGCTTTCTAAGCTACACATAACTGTATTAAAAGTAAAGATAATCATTCCTTTGGTATGTAAAGAATGAGACTGTGTTGTTGGATGTAACATCATGCATACCTTGACGCCAGGAAACTGTACAGGAATGGGAGGAAGGCATACGCAGCATGTAAGAATGGGGCGTGTCTAAAAGTGTGGCAGGGGCATTTCTTAGTGTCCCTCTTTCCAGGCTCCAAAAGTTGGGAGGTATGACGTGTGTGCAGCCAGCGTGTGACGCACCAGGCATTCGGGTGCCACCGCTGGCTTCAGACAGGAGACTGTGCTTCCTTGACGTGCCCCCCTGGCCCCATTCGCTTGTTTGTTGTGTGTCTCCCTCAGAGCTCCAGAGGCACAGCAGGCAGCAGGTAGTCCAGCACACCCTGTGTGTGTGGGAATAATGACTGGTGCTGTGTGGGGTGGGGGCGCCCTGGGAGGGGGGGGGGGCGCCAAAGGTTTTCTTGCCTGGAGTGACAAAATGGCTAGAAACGCCCCTGCTTATATGCATACCCAGGGCCGGCCCGCTCATGAGGCGGGGTGAAACATTTGCCTCAGGCGGCAGATGTGGGGGAGCGGCACCCGGCCGTCCATGCATGCTGGGCCGGCCGGCCCGCCCGCCCGCCGAGCTGGAGGGGTAGCTGGCAGAAAGGGGGTATTGGGCCTAGCGGTGGGGAGGGGGGTCGGACCCCCCCCTCCCTCGCCTGGGTCCCCCGATCTGCGCTCCTCCTCCAGCGTTACTAGCCTGCATATAATGAAGAGGCAACGGGCGGGGGAATCACTCACCTCTTCCGCGTTCCATCGTGGCTCCACTGACGTCACTTCCGGCAATGCCGCCCACTGTATTGTAAGTGGACGGCCTTGCAGGAAGTGACGTCAGTGGAACGCACGATGGAACGCGGAAGAGGTGAGTGATTCCCCCGCCCGTTGCCTCTTCATTATATGCAGGCTAGTAACGCTGGAGGAGGAGCGCAGATCGGGGGACCCAGGCGAGGGAGGGGGGGGGGGTCCGACCCCCCTCCCCACCGCTAGGCCCAATACCCCCTTTCTGCCAGCTACCCCTCCAGCTTGGCGCCCCCCTCCCCCGCGGGGGGGGGGGGAGGGCGGCGGCGATTTTTTTCTCATTTTGCCTCAGGCGGCAAAAAGTCTAGGGCCGGCCCTGTGCATACCCACAGCGTCTGCTCAGGGTCCCAAGCCCAGAACACGCATCCAATTTTGATTGGATCACCTCCAACAGATTTTATATACTATCAGAGTTCTCCCCAGACTGTTTTAGCTGGGTGCTCCACCCAGCTAGTTTTGGTGAGCACCCGCTGTCATCAGCTCACCTCCTCCTATTTTGTAAGCAGACAAAAGCACCTGCCCTGCATTCGCTCATCTCGCCCCACCCGGCTACTTTTTCATGCCACCCGGCTACTATTTCATTCCACCCAGCTGGAAAAAAATTCTGGGGAGAACACTGACTATGAACAGACTGTTTAGGTAAGCTACTACCTAGAGGTGGTAAAATTGGCCAAAGAAAGACTACTCTGCAAAAGCGCTGTAGACGAGGTCAGGGATATATATATATATATACACAAGGTGAAGGTGATGCTGAAAGCCAATAATGATGGGTATATGGCAGGATCCCCTAACATACTGTCTCATAGAACTCACTTGGACCACTGGCTGTACTGTTATGTCATTGCAGGTTATTTCAGACATGACTTTGGTGAAGGATTGTCCTCCTGCACTCACAGATGCTCCTGTCCTGTACCTTGGATCGCCTTTGTATTGCTTTCTTTGCTGATGCTGACAGAGCGTGATGCACAGCCAGACACTGGTCCAGACATATCTTGGCATCTATTCTCGCACCCTCCAGCCTTTCAGCGCCGCCACTGTCGCAGCCAGCTAGTACGGCTGCTGACTACACCTCCCAGAGTGCCCCACGTTAGAAGTGGGCGTGGCTGGACGGCAGCGCGGGAAGTTCGTAGGATCAGCTGGAAGATCTCTACGGCACCATGACGGGAAGTTCAGAGGGCCATAGTCAGCAGCAGCCCCTCCAGGTGACTGCCAGTGTCGCAGCGCTATAGTGATCGGGAATCTCTGCTTGGGGTTATGGATATGTAATGTGGATATGGGGGAGTTACAGAGAGTGCGTCACGAACGCCTGCCTGGGATACAGGGATGCACAAAGGGTGTGTTGTCACAGAATTAGCCAAAAAGTGTGTAAGGAGGTGCAGAGAGTGCCTTAATGGTTTATAGGAGTGCCTTAATGGGTTGTAGGGGGGCAGAGAGTGCCTGCATGGGGTGCCTGAATGGGTTTACAGGGGTGTATAGAGTGCCTGAATGGCCTGGAGAGATTGACTGTGGAGTTGCAGATTGTGCTTGAATGGGTTTCAGAGGTGCAGAGAGTGCTTGCATGGGTTTCAGAGGTGCAGAGAGTGCTTGCATGGGTTTCAGAGGTGCAGAGAGTGCTTGCATGGGTTTCAGAGGTGCAGAGAGTGCTTGAATGGGTTTCAGAGGTGCAGAGAGTGCTTGAATGGGCTGTGGGGGTGCAGAGAGTGCCTGAAAGGGGTGCAGAGAGTGCCTGAAAGGGTTGCAGGGGTTCAGAGAGTGCCAGAAAGAGGTGCAGGGGTGCAAAAAGTGCCTGAATGGGTTGCAGTGGTGCAGAGAGTTTCCAAAGGGGCTGCAGGGGTCCAGGGAGTGCCTAATTGGGATGCAGAGAGTGCCCAAATGGGTTACAAGGGAGCAGAGTTCCTAAAAAGGTTACAGGAGTGCAGAAAGTGCCTGAATGCATTTCAGGGGTGCAGCGAGTGCTTGAATGGGTTACAAGTGTGCAGAAAGTGCCTGAATGCATTTCAGGGGTGCAGCGAGTGCTTGAATGGGTTACAAGTGTGCAGCAAGTGCCTGAATGGGGTGCAGCGAGTGCCTGAATGCTTTCAGGGGTGCAGCGAGTGGCTGGATGCTTGCAAGGGTGCAGCGAGTGGCCGGATGCTGGCAGGAGTGTGCAGCGAGTGGCCGGATGCTGGCAGGGATGCAGCGAGTGGCCGGATGCTGGCAGGGATGCAGCGAGTGGCCGGATGCTGGCAGGGGTGCTGCGAGTGGCCGGATGCTGGCAGGGGTGCAGCGAGTGGCCGGATGCTGGCAGGGGTGCAGCGAGTGGCCGGATGCTGGCAGGGGTGCAGCGAGTGGCCGGATGCTGGCAGGGGTGCAGCGAGTGGCCGGATGCTGGCAGGGGTGCAGCGAGTGGCCGGATGCTGGCAGGGGTGCAGCGAGTGGCCGGATGCTGGCAGGGGTGCAGCGAGTGGCCGGATGCTGGCAGGGGTGCAGCGAGTGGCCTTTTGCTGGCAGAGGTGCAGCGAGTGCCTGAATTGGCTACTGGGGTGCTGAAAGTTTTTAATGGGGTGGAAAGAATGAGAGGGTTACAGGGTAGCTGAAAGTATGTAGAGGGATGTGAAGAGTGTCAGATTTTATGTACAAGTTTTAAGCATGCCATACACTGGCAGACCTTCTTCTGACAGTGCTCTAAAGATTAAGGGAACCTAAACTGAGAAGTTTATGGATTTTTCTTTTAAAAATAATACCAGTTGCCTGACTCTCCTGCTGATCCTGTGTCTATACTACTTTTAGCCACAGCCACTGAACAAGCATACAGATCAGGTGCTGTGACTGAAGTCAGACTGGATTAGCTGCATGCTTGTTTCAGGAATGTGATTCAGCCACTACTGCAGCAAAAGAGATCATCAGGAGTGCCAGTGGTATTGTTTAAAAGGAAACATCTATATCCCTCTCAGTTAAGGTTCCCTTTAAAAGATTAAATATCGATATTTCAAATCAAGGTGCTGTGTGTGGCAGCAGATGTCGATCAGAAAGGCATCTATTGCCGCTACACACAGCACCTTGATATTTCATAGGTTGAAATCCATTAAAAATGAATTACTGCCGCTCACCCTGGTATCCAAACCCCTTTTGCTAGTTCTGCTCTGCCTGGGGCCCCATGCAGAGTATTAGCGCAGCAAAGTGCTCAGACACCCTCCTCTCCGGCTGTCATGCTTACTTCTCTGTGCTGCCATCATCTCTTGGTGCCCATAGTGACTCGCTGACAGCATGTGCTGTGTTAATAATCTGCAGAGGGCCTTGAGGAAGCGGCATTGGCAATGGGATGCAATTCCCGCTCTAGGGACCCCTCTGCATAGGTACCGCCACACCCCCATTATGCCCCGCCCCTAATCGACCACTAAAAAAAGTCCTGCCCAATTGGAAGTGTCAGTCGATTTGTGCTAGAAATCAATAAAAATTGCGATTGGGTGGCATGTTGTGGCATCAATCTTTGACAGATTCTAATTCTATCACAGTGATCAAATCTGCCGAGGGATGTCTTACAGTGTATGGGCACTTTTAGGGTTTATTTCCACTGCTCACGATTAAGTCTGCTTTCTGGAATGAAAAGATCTTCCAAACTGTGCAGAGACAGATTGCAGATTGCTGTTTAAAAACAAGCTACCATTGACTTGCATTAAAATCGTGGCAAAACCTGATTTTTTTTTTTAAATTGCGTTTGTGACCATTTTGCTGCCATTTTGATGCAATTCAGTGGGAGCGTTTTTTATTAAAAAATGAAAACGGGTTGGAAATCGCTCTGCAGTGTCTCTGCCCTTAAAGGAATTGTCAGGCAAAAAAAAAAATATTTGTTTCTCTTACCTGGGGCTTCTACCAGCCCCCGGCAGCAATCCTGTGCCCTTGTAGTCACTCACTGCTGCTCAAGTCCCTCGCTGCCAGCTAGTGTAGTTTTTGCCGACCTCGGGTAGGCGGGCCGCATTGCGTAAATTTTTATGCATTCCCGCTGGTGCAGGAACATTAACACATACATTTTGTAGCGGTGCAATGCAAAAATCTTTTAGCGGTGCAACATTTAACTTCTAACGCTAAAAATGTATCTGTTAATGTTCCTGCACCAGCGGGAATGCGTAAAAATGGACACAATGGCGGCCACCGTCCCCCGAGGTTGGCAAAAACGAAACTAGCTGGCGGCGGGGGACTGGAGCAGCAGTGAGTGACTACGAGGGCACAGGATGGCTGCAAGGGGCTGGATCCAGCTGAGTGGTAACAAAGATTGATTGTCTTTGGGATCTGCTGTTAAAGTGGACCTGAACGTTTACATAGGAGAGAAGGAAAACCTAGAGAAATGCACTCCCTGTGTATTCAGCGAGTTTAGCCTGTCTAATTCCCTCTCATCACGACTGTAATTTAATCTCTGAGCTGTGGTAACTGGCTGCCTCGGCAGAGCAGGTAATTTGTAAACACAGGATGTTAACAATATGTCTGCCTCTATGAAAGCGGGAAGTAGACACACTGTAGATTTATTGCAGGATTTGTATCTGCTGTAACAAGGAAATGTTTTTCTGTAAAGGTTATTATGCTGTTGCTTTATCTTTTAGAGCAGAGAGGAAGTTCAGAGTTCAGGTCCGCTTTAAGCTCTGTACCCACGCTACTCAGGGTGCTGATAACTACCGGCTCTGCTTAGAATCCAGCATGCGTATGGTAATGAGTCGGTTAAAAAGGGCACCAAGATATGGGCGCCGCCATAGGTCGTAATGGGAAGTACAGGTAATTTGGGTGCTGGCAAAAGATGGAAACCAAATGACGCTAAAAATGTAGTTCGTCCGCCAGCGATAGCTGGAAGCTGAATTGGGTCGTATCTCCACTGAACGGCGATTTGGAGGGGGAGTAGTGATTAGCGTCGCCGGGAAATATTCCACAGGAAGGTGACCCTTTTTCAGCTTCACCCTGCGCCCAAATTTCCTGACACCTTCATTACATGTACGCATATGGTACCCCCGGCCCCTCTCAGCCACGTCCTGACGGATCACTTTGGATGGGCAATGGTGGAGAGCATTGTTGTACCCACTTATAACAACAATGCCGATAAACGTACAGGAAAATACAATATGCCACACGGGAGTCAATATTGGCTCAAGATTCCTAAATGGTACAGGAGTGGTGGTAGGTGTGGCCACGCATGTATTACATAAGTCGTGTAGACTGTATATATAAAACAATTAATTAAAAATAGAAATTTAAACAACCTGAGGTTCCCTGCACCCTGCAAATCAGATTTGCGATTCCGATTTGCAATTCCGATTCTCCCTGAATGCAATCAAAAGAAAAACAGAGGAAAAACGCAGAATGCAGTAACGATTACAAATCGGAATCGCATGCAGTGTGCAGGGAGCCTAATACAGTTTTTTAATTGTCTAGGCGGGTATCATTGCTTATCCCCCACACACACACACACACACACACACACACACACACACACACACACACACACACACACACACACACACACACACACACACACACACACACACACACACACACACACACACACACACACACACACACACACACCGCTAGTAGCTGCGTGGCTGAGGGCACAGTGAGTGGGGTGTAGTGGGCCCTAAATCCTATGCCAATGAGTATAGGTGTTTGCGCAACAGTATGCGTTCTTGGCGGTGGTGTGAGCGGTAAGTGATCTGACCAAATAGTGACAGAGCGTTAGGTTGAAATCAAGACCGATAGTGTTTGTACAAAAATCGGTCTGCTTTCCCATCTACAGTCAGAAATGGCTGACTAGCACACCAAAAGATCTCAGCTGAGCTGGGCGTATGTACAAGGATTAGGGAGTGCAATACATAATTACAGTGCTAAACCGTGCTCGACATGTTTCATCTTAGTTAGATTTCGTCAGGAGCTAAATAACGTGCAGAAAATAATAGCGAACCCCCCCACCACAGCAACACCCGAGCAGCATAACGCTCAAGTCAGAGCTCTAGGTTTTAGGGCTGGCTACACCCCACTCACTGTGCACTCAGCTACACAGCTACTAGCGGTGTGTGTGTGTGTGTGTGTGTGTGTGTGTGTGTGTACATACGTACGTGGGGGGGGGGGGGAATAAGCAATGACACCCGCCTAGACAATGAAAAAACTGTATTAGGTTGTTTAAATGTCTTTTTAATTGTTTTATATATACAGTCTATACGTCTTATGTAATACATGCGTGGCAAAACCTACCACCACTCCTGTACCATTTAGGAATCTTGAGCCAATATTGTACCCACTTACCCTGCCTGCTGTTCCATATCACACCCTGCAATGTAGCCTGAGGTGTACCTATGAATTGTCCGCCGGGAGATTTGGGGGCAGGGTACAGCCAATATATGGCTCATCCTGCTTGTGCACAAGTCCCGGCAGTGTTGGTTACTATCCCCCCTCCAGGCCTCCATGAATGGTGAAGGAATGATGTAATTCAGCTTCCAGCTATTTCTGCTGACCGAATTACAGTGTTTTTGTAGTAATTTGTTCTCTGCCTTTTGACTGCGCTCAAATTACTCATTACGGCTTATGGTGGCGCTTGCTGCGCCCAAATCCCCGGAGCTGTTTTTACAGCACATGCCCATCAGGGGACAATGTACAGGGCTTAAAGGGAAGGTCAGAGCAATGTAAAAATAGAAAAATCCACTTACCTGTGGCTTCCTCTAGTCCCTGGCAGCCGTCCTGTGTCCGCGCCGCAGCTCTGGTGGCTTCCTGTCCCCTCTGGGGGAGATGCCGACCTCGCCAGGTTGGCTTCCTGGTCGGCTTTTTCTGCGCTTCAGCATGCGTCTCACTGGTCGCGCTGACATCATCTGGACTGTACTGCGCAGGCGCAGAACTACTGAGAGCCGCTCACGCAGGCGTAGTGGACATCCTGCGCCGGAGGGGACCCCGGGCCACCGGCTGTGAGCTGAGCTGCGGCGAGGGCACAGGACAGCTGGCAGGGGCTGGAGGAATTCCCAGGTAAGTGGATTTTTTATTTTTAAAGTACCTGGATGCATTCTTTAAGTACTGGACTCCCTGACAAGAGAATATTTAAGCCCAAAAAAACAAAAAAAAAAAGTTTTTCATGGTGGCTTTTTACAGCCCCTGTAGTCATTCTGTGCCCACGCTGTACTTCTGCAACTCTCCAGCAAGCAGTGGCCAGTCAGAGCCCCAAAGCCACGCCTACCATGACCGCGCCTCCGTTGCTGGGAGCGTTTTGCACATTTGCAGTAGCGATTTTCCTGTACAAAATGCTGCCATGCACAGGGACGTGACGAGGAGGCACATAGCTGGACAGCTTTCAGGGGGTCAGCTCTGCTGGCTGGAGGGTCTTGGAAGGACTGCACGGGCACAGGATGCATGCAGGGGGCTGGAAGAAGCCCCAGGTAAGGAAAAAAGGTTTTTTTCCCCTTACTGCAGATTTAGGACCCCTATCGCGAAAATCATAACATTTAAAACATGTAAACACATACAAATAAGTGTTTTTCTTCCAGATTAAAATGAGACGTGAATTACTTCAAAAGCAATGAGGCCTCATTCACACCTGAAATCAAAAACGCAAGTGAGCTTTTTTGCCTCCCCTCCGGCCCTCCACTGCGCGGTGCATTTCTGGTTCCAAACGCTTTTCCAGAGCGGTTTCGTAATTCACTCCCTGACGCAAGTCAGGAGGTGAACTCTTTGACCCGGAAAATAATAAATACAATGTATGTATTCTTAAAAACACTCACGCAATCGCTGCACAAAGCGATTTTGTGAGTGTTTTGCGTTTTTCCTATACCTTCCATTGAGGCAAAATCGCCTCAAATGGTACAGGCAGCACTGTGCTGAGCGGAGAGCAAACGAACCGCTCAGCTGTGAACTCTCTTATAGGGAATCCTGGCACAAACGATTTTAGGGTGATTTTGAAAATCGCCTGCGCTTGAAAAAAGGGCAAAAACACCCTTAGGCTCCCTGCACACTGCATGCGATTCAGATTCCGATTTTAATCAGTTTTTACATCCGATTCCAATTTTTAACCACCTGAGCGGTCTGGACGAGCTGAGCTCGTCCAACACCGCCAAAGGTCGCCGCTCAGGCCCTGCTGGGCCGATTTTAATCAAATAAAAAGCAGCACACGCAGCCGGCACTTTGCCAGCCGCGTGTGCTGCCTGATCGCCGCCGCTCTGCGGCGATTCGCCGCGAGCAGCGGCGAAAGAGGGCCCCCCTAGCCGCCTGAGCCCTGCGCAGCCGGAACAAAAAGTTCCGGCCAGCGCTAAGGGCTGGATCGGAGGCGGCTGACGTCAGGACGTCGGCTGACGTCGATGACGTCACTCCGCTCGTCGCTATGGCGACGATATAAGCAAAACAAGGAAGGCCGCTCATTGCGGCCTTCCTTGTTTATTCTGGGCGCCGGAGGCGATCGGAAGATCGCCTCCGGAGCGCCCTCTAGTGGGCTTTCATGCAGCCAACTTTCAGTTGGCTGCATGAAATAGTTTTTTTTTTATTTGAAAAAAACCCTCCCGCAGCCACCCTGGCGATTTAATCAGAACGCCAGGGTGGTTAATGGTTGCTGCATGCTGCGTTTTTTTCCTCAGTTTGTCTGTTGATTGTATTCAGGGATAATCGGAACTGCAAATCTGAATCGGAAACGGAATCACAAAACGGATTTGCAGTGTGCAGGGAGCCTTAGTGTGAACGAGCACTTAGTGAATGGCAGTTGCTCTGCCCAACTGCCAAAAAGTGTGCAGCAGCCAGGGAGGTTGGCCAGCATCTGTGTATAAATCATTTTCAAAATGTCTTTATAGAGAATAAAAGTATTTATAAAGAATAAAAGGCTTGCCGAAAATCCCCCATGAAGATATGGACTAGTTCAAAACCTGTCGGTTCTGTCAGATTTCTACTGCCTACTCTTGACGACAACAACAACATAGGAGGAAAGATTCAGTGCCATTCACCCCTTATCTATTAAAGGGGGACTTCAGCCTAAACAAACATACTGTCATCAAGTTACATTAGTTATGTTAATTAGAATAGATAGGTAATATAATATCGTACCCACCCTGTTTTAAAAGAACAGGCAAATGTTTGTGATTCATGGGGGCTGCCATCTTTGTCATGGGGGCATCCATCTTTTTTGTTGAAAGGAGGTGACAAGGAGCAGGAGACACAGTTCCAACTGTCCTGTGTCCTGATCACCCCTCCCAGCTGCACACGCTAGGCTTCAAATGTCAAATTCAAAATGTAAAAAAAAAAAAAAATTACAACAAAACAGCAGAAAGAGGAGAACAAAAACAGAAATCCCATCATGCTTTGCACAGCTTGAGGGTAAAAAAGCCTGGGCAGTTTTCTTCTGTGCAGCTAAAAATGAGGCTTGGATAAGAGAAACAAAGTTCTTATGCCGTGAAACTGTTAAAGAAACACCAGGCCTTTTCAGTGCTGCCGAGTCGATTTTTAGTCCGGAGGTTCACTTTAAGGATCCTTTTATGTTCGATTTTCCAGAGAAGATGGTCTTTCCTCACCATCCAGTGTATTTTCCAAAGATTTGTTCCACTTTTTATCATATTCAGGAGATAGTTTTTCCTTTTGCCAAAATCTAAGAATAAGGAAAAAGGCATTTCATTTACTAGATGCGAGGTAACATTACATATTTGGCAAGATCTCACTTTTAAGGGAAGTCAAATCGTCCTTTTCCAACCTTTGGCATACCCACTCGAGGTCCGCAGGTTTCCAAATCCTCCATTGCATGATGAAATAGAGACACTATTCATTGCTATTGATTCCGGTACTCCACATCCTAAGGAAATAAAACCCCACCCTTTCAGATTCTTCACTTCTTCCTAGGCTTAAAGGCACACTTAAGCCAGGAATTAAAAAATCAGTTTTACTTGCCTGGAGCTTCTACCAGCCCCCTGCAGCCGTCCCGTGCAGTCGCTCACAAAGCCTCCGGTCCCCCGCCGCCAGCTAGTTTAGTTTTCACTGACAGGCCTGGCCACGTGTATCCTTCTTCTTGTTACCGTATGCAATAGCGTCCTGCGCCTATAAGCCTGCCGACAGCGAAAACAAAACTAGCTGGTGGCAGGGGACTGGAGGCTCCGTGAGTGACTGCGAAGGCACCGGACAGCTGCAGGGGGCTGGTAGAGGCATCTCTGTAAGGGTGGCCATACATCTCTCGACTTGGTGGCCGATGAAACATCTGATTTGAGAATCATTATTTAATCTGATGCAAATCGATGCCGCCAAGAGCATGCCGATGAACAATGCGTCTAATTTTGGGCCAAAATTGGTTGCATGTATTGTTTGGACTTGCTCCAAGATGTTGAGCGGTTGATCGGGTACGCAGCGATAACAGTGAGCCATATTAGGTCGAACAAGGAATGTGTCAAAACCCTGTGCTGAACCCACTACTGTCAGATGTGCTTGCCCGGTGCGCTACTTTACCTATCCATGTCCGTTACTGGATCCGGACCCCCCTGTGCTGTACCCACTACTGTCAGATGTGCCTGCCCAGTGCGCTACTTTACCTGTCCATGTCCGTTACTGGATCCGGAACCCCCTGTGCTGTACCCACTACTGTCAGATGTGCCTGCCCGGTGCGCTACTTTACCTGTCGGTGTCCACTACTGGATCCGGAACCCCCTGTGCTCTACCCACTACTGTCAGATGTGCCTGCCCGGTGCGCTACTTTACCTGTCCGTGTCCGTTACTGGATCCGGAACCCCCTGTGCTCTACCCACTACTGTCAGATGTGCCTGCCCGGTGCGCTACTTTACCTGTCCGTGTCCGTTACTGGATCCGGACCCCCCTGTGCTGTACCCACTACTGTCAGATGTGCCTGCCCGGTGCGCTACTTTACCTGTCCGTGTCCGTTACTGGATCCGGAACCCCCTGTGCTGTACCCACTACTGTCAGATGTGCCTGCCCGGTGCGCGACTTTACCTGTCCACGTCCGTTACTGGATCCGGAACCCCCTGTGCTCTACCCACTACTGTCAGATGTGCCTGCCCGGTGCGCTACTTTACCTGTCGGTGTCCACTACTGGATCCGGAACCCCCTGTGCTCTACCCACTACTGTCAGATGTGCCTGCCCGGTGCGCTACTTTACCTGTCCGTGTCCGTTACTGGATCCGGAACCCCCTGTGCTGTACCCACTACTGTCAGATGTGCCTGCCCGGTGCGCTACTTTACCTGTCCGTGTCCGTTACTGGATCCGGAACCCCCTGTGCTCTACCCACTACTGTCAGATGTGCCTGCCCGGTGCGCTACTTTACCTATCCATGTCCGTTACTGGATCCGGACCCCCTGTGCTGTACCCACTACTGTCAGATGTGCCTGCCCGGTGCGCTACTTTACCTGTCCGTGTCCGCTACTGGATCCGGAACCCCCTGTGCTGTACCCACTACTGGCAAATGTGCCTGCCCGGTGCGCTACTTTACCTCTCGGTGTCCACTACTGGATCCGGAACCCCCTGTGCTGTACCGACTACTGTCAGATGTGCCTGCCCGGTGCGCTACTTTACCTGTCCGTTACTGGATCCGGACCCCCCTGTGCTGTACCCACTACTGTCAGATGTGCCTGCCCGGTGCGCTACTTTACCTGTCCGTGTCCGTTACTGGATCCGGAACCCCCTGTGCTCTACCCACTACTGTCAGATGTGCCTGCCCGGTGCGCTACTTTACCTGTCCATGTTCGTTACTGGATCCGGACCCCCCTGTGCTGTACCCACTACTGTCAGATGTGCCTGCCCGGTGCGCTACTTTACCTGTCCATGTCCGTTACTGGATCCGGAACCCCCTGTGCTGTACCGACTACTGTCAGATGTGCCTGCCCGGTGCGCTACTTTACCTGTCCATGTCCGTTACGGGATCCGGAACCCCCTGTGCTGTACCGACTACTGTCAGATGTGCCTGCCCGGTGCGCTACTTTACCTGTCCGTGTCCGTTACTGGATCCGGAACCCCCTGTGCTGTACCGACTACTGTCAAATGTGCCTGCCCGGTGCGCTACTTTACCTGTCCGTGTCCGTTACTGGATCCGGACCCCCCTGTGCTGTACCCACTACTGTCAGATGTGCCTGCCCGGTGCGCTACTTTACCTGTCCATGTCCGTTACTGGATCCGTACCCCCCTGTGCTGTACCCACTACTGTCAGATGTGCCTGCCCGGTGCGCTACTTTACCTATCCATGTCCGTTACTGGATCCGGACCCCCTGTGCTGAACCCACTACTGTCAGATGTGCCTGCCCGGTGCGCTACTTTACCTGTCCACGTCCGTTACTGGATCCGGAACCCCCTGTGCTCTACCCACTACTGTCAGATGTGCCTGCCCGGTGCGCTACTTTACCTGTCCATGTCCGTTACTGGATCCGGACCCCCCTGTGCTGTACCCACTACTGTCAGATGTGCCTGCCCGGTGCGCTACTTTACCTATCCATGTCCGTTACTGGATCCGGACCCCCCCTGTGCTGTACCCACTACTGTCAGATGTGCCTGCCCGGTGCGCTACTTTACCTGTCGGTGTCCACTACTGGATCCGGGCTCTGTCCGCAATCTGCATGCATGCTCCCTACGTGGTTGCTGGAGAACGTAGGCTCGTCTGTGACGTCACACGCCATGTGGGGCGCATGTATGCGGATTGCAGATGGGGCCCGGAGTCAGCTGCTGACATGTAAAGGTAAAGTACAGTGCACGGGGGAGGGGGGGAGGGGGGGGTACAGTTTTGGGGCTGTGGATGCAGTGTCACAAGGCCGATTCCTGATCGATTATAGCATGAAATCGATTGGGAATCAGCCTGTGGTGTATGGGCAACTGACAGATCTTTCTCTAGTCAGATTAGATTGGTACTCCAGGTTACATCGGTACTCCAGGCCCTGCCAAAATCGGGTGATGGCTTTCCTGGGGTCCTTACTAGCTGTGGATGGCACAACACTAGTGGGAAGAACACCTCCAAAGGAGGTGCAGTGGGCAATGAAGTTAAAATTTGACAGAACCGACAGGTTTAGGACTAGTGACTAGTCCATCTCCTCATGGGGGATTCTCTAGGTTTTCTTTGTTTTTTAAAAACATTTCCTAGTTGCTAGTTCTAACTGCCAAAATAAGATACCAGCCAGCCTTTCTACTCACTTGCAAGCTATTTTGGCTGTTAGACCTTAGCCTGATACACACTTTCAATTATGATTGGCCAATTACTGACCAATTTTACCATCTCCATGAACTATGAGGTTTTACCTGCACAATATGCACATAGTATTCAATATCTGTTGACCCTCATACTACATGGACATGGTACAACTGGCCAATCAAAGTTGAAGGTGTGTACCAGGCTTTAGCAACTGCCATTCAGGAAATGCTTTTGAAAACAAAGGATACCCTGAGAATACCCCCCCCCCCCCCCCGAGAAGATGGACTAGTCAGTTCTGTCAGATTTTAAAGGGAACCTTAACTCTACAAAAAAAAAGAGATTCACTTACCTGGGGCATCTACTAGCCCCCCTGCAGCCATCCTGTGCCCTCGCATTCACTCACTGCTGCTCCAGTCCCCCGCCACCAGCTAGTTACGTTTTTGGCGACTCGGAGGGCTACCACGTGTACCTTTTTGCACGTATTCCAGCTGGTGCAGGACGCTAACGCCAACATTAACAAGTACATTTTTACGCGTTGCAGTTGCAGTGCGTACGAAATGTATGCGTTGCACCAGTAACGCATAAAAATGTACGCATTAATCGCCGATAGCTTCCTGCACCAGCGTGAATGTGTGCAAAGGTTTGCATGGCGGTCCGCTGACTCCGAGTCGGCAAAAGCAAAACTAGCTGGCGGCGGGGGACCGGAGGAGCCATGAGTGACTGCGAGAGCACAGGATGGCTGCAGGGGGCTGGTAGATGCCCCAGGTAAGTGAAACTCATGGTTTTTTTTTTCTAGAGTTAAGGTTCCCTTTAACTGCTTAATTTTTTTTTTTTGCTGTAGTGGTCCTTTAAATTTATATTTGGATACAAACAGTAATTATAAAGCTGTTTGTGATTGAACGCTATCTCCTTTCCTCTAAGTTAGAATGTTGATAACTGATCAGTAAGCGTTTGGCGTGAATAATATGCAGTGACAGGGAGAGTGGCGCAGTTGCAAACACTTCAGTCACACACCAGCATGTGCTGTCTCAGCCCGTGAGTGTGTATGTGATGTGACCTGCAGCTGTTTCTCTATTCTCCTCACTAATCAGCCTCCTGATAGGTTCACATAACTCAGCGCTGCTGAATGGCTTCGTGGTCCGCCGCTGTCATTTCCATTTCTCATGTGAAATCCATTTGCCCGGCCTATTGCTCTGTGCTTTGTTTCGCATAATTGGAATTTACATGTCTAGACCGATTTGCCTTTTTGTTCCTGTTTGTCGGGACAATGCGAGAGCCCGCGGAGTTGCTTAGGTGGTCTAGGTGTGCGACTCGTGCATACTGATGACTACAGATGGTCAATGAGACTTTGGCTTTTCCAAGCAACAAGCTTTACAATCCGATAGCTTAGTTAAAGTGGACCTGAACTATTTGTCAGGGCCCTTTTCCACTAGAGCCATTGCTGAATCGCAAATCGCTAGTGATTTTAAAATCGCTAGGGTTTGATAAATAACATAGGAATCGCGGTAGGTAATTTCCCCTACCGCGATTCGATTTTTACAAAAGCGTGTTCTTACCGCGATTGTGCTATGCAATGCATAGCAAAATCGCTATCGTCGGGAAAAAAAGGACTTTGCTGAATCGCAATCGCTAGCGTTTGGTGCAAACGCTAGCGATTGCTAGTGGAAAAGGCCCATCAGGGCTGGTTCACTCAGCAAGAGCGCTTTCTGAGCGCTTTGTGATTTTAAAAGCTCTTGCTAATGTTATCCTATGTGTGTGTTCACACTGGAGCGATGTGATTTTGTAAAAATCCCCCATAGCATTGCATTAGCAAGAGATTTTCAAAATCACAAGCGCTTAAAGCGGACCCAAACCAAAAATTTTTTTAAATTAAAAATTTTTAGTTGCACTATTCTGACACATACAAAGATAAATAAACACTCCTTCAAGCCTATGAGCATTTCAGTGCATGCTTTTCACCCTTCTCTTTGCATAACTAGGGTTATACAGGTGGCAGCCATTAGCAATTTCTCCATTGCCTACTCCAGCATTTTGCCGGATTTTGTCCCGGCAATTTGAAAGGAAGGGAGGGGTTCCTCCAATAAATGTAAAATATTTTATGGAAAGGTGGGGGGAAAGGCTGCGCATCCCTAAACACGTTGGAATTGAATGGTTAATCGCACAGGCATACACCGCCTCTGTCAGACTGAAAAATGCATGCCCTGCATCCAAGACAAGTGCTAACATTTATTATACTAGGAGGAACTTTAGCTTCCAATATGGTTTGCATGCAAAGTATATTATACTAGACACTTGCACCACGGTGAGGCAAACCTCCGTGCAAGTGACCTAACCTAAATTTGCATGATAAGTAGTAGCAGATTTGCATATGATTTGCATCTGAATTGAATGGGAAGTGTGCAGAAATCTATTTAGGTGCTGCACACTGAGCTGGTGGTCATTTCAGATGCAGCCTTATGGTATGCGCTGGCGTTCTCCAAGCTGTAAAATATTTTATATTTGTCATCATGCAGCTGAAAAAAGGCTGCTATTTATTATTATAATTTAGAAAATAGATTTTATTTCTGAAATCTTGTATTTTTAATTTGGGTCCACTTTAAAGAGAAACGGTAACCAAAAATTGAAGTTCATCCCAATCAGCAGCTAATACCCCTTTTCCCATGAGAAATCTATTCCTTTTCTCAAACGGATCATCAGGGGGCACTGTATGGCTAATGTTGTGGTGAAACCCCTCCCACAGTGTGATGTCAGGACCATGGTCCAGACAGTTTCCTGTCTGTGAACCTTATTGCATTGTGGAAAATAGCAGCTTACAGCTGTCTCCAACTGCCAAAACAGCAAGCAGCTTCTCCTTCCACTGACATCACCTGCCAGCAGTAAAACTGTCACCATGTGATACATGTCAGAATGTAAATCAGGGAGAGGAAAGATTTTACAATGGACAAACACTGACTAAATCATTTATACATAATTATTGTAAAAATAAAGCACTTTTTTATTACATTATTTTCACTGGAGTTCATCGTTAAAAAGCTCTTTTAGTGTGAATCAGCCCTTACAGCTGACACAAGCCCTAAAATAAATCTGCAATGTGTCTACTTCCTGCTTTCATGGAAGCAGACATATTGTTAGCATCCTGTGCTTTCAAATGAGCTTATCTGCCATCTCTGCCATTGCAGTCAGGTGATACAGAGGAGAGATCAAATTACAGTTTGATTAGTCATAGATGAGCGGGAATTAAGACAGGCTAAACTCTCTAAATGCATACAGGGGACATTTCTGTTTTTCTTTCTATCCTGTGCAAGAGTTCAGGTCCACTTTAGAAGCCGCACTTGGACTAGTCCTCATCTGTTGTCTGCTATTGGCCCAGTCTCTGATTAGTTCCATGTGTCTTGCAGGCTCTGGATGACTTGCTCCATTGCGGGATCTGCTTCGACTACTTCAACATTGCCATGATGATCCCTCAGTGTTCCCATAACTGTGAGTATCCCGAAAGCCCCACCCCCTGTTCTGAGCCAGCCTCAGCAGCAATATAAATATGACAATTAGATTTACTGCCAGACTCGCTCAACCTCTGTCCCCGCTCTGCACGTCTTCTCCTTTTCATCTGGCCTAATTCAATTCACCCCTCCTGCTAACCTGCTCAATTATACTGAAATGTACTTAGAAATAATGTTCCAGTGGCTGGCTGTAGCTCTATATTAGCCCGTCTGTCACCTTCTGTGATTAGAGACCTTTAAATCCTCTCCAGAATGTATTGTGCTAAGAATTTTTAAAATGAAAGGAAACCTGAACGGAACTGAATGTACGGGCTGCCATCTTTATTTCCGCTGGAAAACCAATAAAAACAGAAACGAAGCACTTTGGCTGAAAGATCAGCGTGACAGCCAGGCAGTGTTCTCCCCAGGATTTGTTTTCCAGCGGGGTGGTATGAAAAGTAAGCCTGGCGGGACAGGGAAATACAGGGGCCGTCACTTCCACAGGTGCAAAGCGGTTCCATAGGGGCAAACTGGGCAATAGCCCAGCACCCCAGAGCTGACTGATGGGTCTCGTCTACCCCAATTGATCAGTACCCTTTGCTGAGGAGTGTGCTCCTCTGACACGATTGCTGGGTGCAATATTAGAGAACCGCGCATGCGCAGGACACTCATCCTTCTTGACACGTAGCCAGCCGGCGTGTGGATGCTGATTGGAGAAGCAGGAAGTAAGCCTGACGACTTCAGCCCGAAGTTGTCTAACGGAGCCGGGAGCGGGAGAGGATGCCGGGGGACGTTGCGGCCTACAGTGGGCTAGAGGAAGCCCCAGGTAAGTCAGCATTTCATTTTTAAGAAGTGGTCATGGTCCCTTTAAAATAGAGCTATAGGATTGCCTTCCGACCAATCCTCTCTCTCAGATACACCCCCAGCTTCTCTTGGCCCGATCTCGGTTAAAATGGACTGAGGCTCTGACGACCGACGCTAGTGACAATACATTAACTGATCTGGCCGGCGCGAGTCCCTGCGGTCCCTTCTCTGCGCTGGGCTCCGGCTGGCTTCACTTACTTCCTGTCAGGGGAAGTTTAAACAGTAGAGCGCCCTCTACTGTTTAAACTTCCGCGACAGGAAGTAAAGTGAAGCTGGAGCCCAGAGCGGAGAAGAGACGGCGGGGACTCGCGCCGGCCGGAATCAGGTAGTGTATGCATGGAAGGCGGCAGCGGCAGCTCCAGAGATTCAAAATCTGTTTGCAGTGTATGTGGCCAATAGATCCCTCTTTGATCAGATTGGATCACAGAGGGCTCTATCTGCTGGTCGATCTGGTGGCAATCGACCAGTGTATGGCTCCCTTAAGTCTTAGGAAACCATGGATGCAGTGGCAGACCTACCATGAAGCCCCCTGAATCATGTGATTCAGGCAACAAAATCGAGCAGGCGGCGTTTGAACAAAGTTTGGGCCATCTGGCGCCTGCTTTCTCTCCACTCTCCATCCCGCCTTCCTGGTTCACACACTCTGCCCTCCTCATCCACGCATCCCTGAATCCCCGTCCTCATTCAGCTGGTGGCACCTGCTGCCCTTCCCTATGACATAGACAGGTGAGGTGTCCATATATGCCTCTTATCGATATCGAAGCATGCTATGGCAAAGCCCCATTACCGGTGAAAGATCACCATGACCAGTCAGTGGGGAAGCTTTGGCACTCGACCAATCAGACGGGGGTGCTGGCACCAGACCGGCCAATCACAGCCACCCGTGGGCTGGATCACGCCATTATCATTGGGACAATCATTGCACTAGATCAGTAGCAATGACCTATCAGATGTCACTGCTACTGATCAAGTGCAAGTTATTGGCCCAATGACAGTGCCGTGGCCCCGCCCTCTAAACCATCGGCATTAGGTAGCAAAAGGAACAGTGGCTGGTCTGGTGCCAGAGCCTCTCCTCTGGCTGCCCATGGTGATCTCTCACCGGTGATGGGCTTTATATGGGAGGTATATACAGTATAATAGGGGGGTTATAATCAGCATTTACGGGAGGGGGGGGGTGTTAACAATACACATGAAATGGGTAGCTTAACAAGCTGTCCGCTGTGCCCTCATTAGTCGAAGCATGCATACAGAACAGTTCAGCTTTCTTGCATATTTAGATGGAAAAAAACACAACCCCTCTGATCATCGTATATTGCTCCCCATGTGAAAACTACATGTGTTTTGATCCGCAGGGGGTAAATGATCTGCTGTGTGGTCAATGTGACTCGTTTGGTCTGATCTTTACTGAAGGCTTACGCTAATAAACATGCTGCATGATATTCTAGCGATGCAAGATAACCTTCATGCGCTGATTAAAGCCAACCCAGTGCGTGCGTGCCGACCTCTCTGCGCTTATCTGCTCATTTATACGCCTTCCAGCCAAAGGAAACATTTATTTCATTTCCCCCGATGCTTGTTACAAATGTGGGATTTCTCTTAGCCTAATGCTGAGCACTGATCATGCCAAGGAGCTGCTTAATGTATTTGCTGTGTTGGTAGGTGATGCATTAGGTGTTGCATTGGATAAGTGGTGGGTTGGGTGACAAGTATGTATATACAGATAATGAATAAATCTAAACACCTGATCTGGAAATAGAGCAGAATGTAAATAGGGAAAATGTTCCATTATAAGCAAACCTGTCATTGGGAAAGCCTGTATGAGCTGGAATAAAGGGGTGATGAAAGGTACCACTGAGTGCTGGTTTATACATCTACCTTATCAGATTTCCTCCTTAATGCGCTCAGAAATCCTCCATCCTTCAGCATATGGATTCGATGGTTATTATCGTTATGTATTTACCGTATATAGTGTTGGAATCTCCTGCATATGTTTACAGAGTACATAGTCATGTCACTGACTGTCCTTAGAGGAGCTCACAGTGTAATCCCTACCATAGTCATAGTCTAGCGTTCTTATAATACTATTATCATCTATATAGTTCTGACGTGTTCTGCGGTGATGTACAGAGTACAATAGGAATGAAGGGTGATGAAAGGTACCACTGAATACTGGTATATACACCTACCTTATCAGATTTCCTCCTTAATGCACTCAGAAATCCTACATCCTCCAGCATATGGATTTAATGGTTGTTATTCCTATGCATTTACCGTATATAGCCCTCGCATCTCCTCCTTATGTTTACACAGTTCATAGTGATGTCACTTACTGTTCTCAGAGGAGCTCACAATGCTATCTCTACTGTAGTCATAGTCTAGCGTTCCTATAATACTATTATTACTATCATCTATATAGTGCTAACCTGTTCAGTGAATGAAGTGGAATAAAGGGGTGAGGAAAGGTACCACTGAGTGCTGGTTTATACATCTACCGTATCAGATTTCCTACTTAATGCGCTCAGAAATCCTACATCCTTCAGCAAATGGATTCAATGGTTATTATGTATTTACCGTATACAGTGCTGGTCTCCTGCATATGTTTACAGCAGGGGTCCCCAAACTTTTTTTGGTCAAGGGCCGAGGTCAACATACTTCAGACTGCTGGAGGGCCAGAACATGCATAAAATGTTGAAAGACATTACATTGAACCTACATATTGATTCCCCCCCTCCCAGCAGCAGCCATTCAGTCATGCGGCGTTTGAAGAATGCAGTGAAGTATACCCAGGTGACAACCTGCCATCAGAGGCGTATCTAGAGGGGTGCAGGTGTGGCTCATGCCATGGGCGCCACAGCACCATGGGTGCCATGACCGTCTCCTCCTCCCTCTGCCCCTCCTCTCTCATGCTCCGCTACCATACTGAGGGATGCCGCTTGTTACTTATACTTGGGGGGCTAACTCTAGCAACCTGTACTAGGGAAGCTACTTATATGGAGGGGGGGGGGGGACTCATCTAAATACCTATGCTGGGAGGGGGGCACCTCTGGCTACCTATACTGGGGTGGACACAACTCTGCATATCCATACTGAAGGGAAACCTCCAGTATGGATATGGGGCGCAATTTCAGTGTTTGCCATAGGCGCTATATTACCCAGATACGCCCCTGCCTGCCATTCAGTTGGACAGCAGTGTCACCTGATGAACCTGATTGGAAGCCAGAGAATAGCTGCTCGCTGGCTTCTACAGTATATGGCTGGGCGGTGCCAGCACTGCTATTCTATATGCGGGCCACCGATATTTAAAGGTGCAGCTGGCTACATCTATAAGCTATACATTTGGTGTTTGGGGGCCAGTGGAAAAGCCTCAGGGGGCCGCATTCGGCCCTCGGGCCTTAGTTTGAGGACCACTGGTTTACAGAATACATAGTCATGTCACTTACTGTCATCAGAGGGGCTGACAATCTTATCCCTACCATGGTTATAGTCTAGTGCTCATCTCATACTATTATTTTCATTTTATATAGTGCTGACATATTCTGAAGTGCTGTACAGAATTCATAGTCTTGTCACTTGCTGTCCTCCGAGGAGCTCGTAATCATATCCCTACTGTAGTCCTAGTCTAGTGTTCCTCTCATACTATTATTGTTATCTATATAGTGTTGACATGTTCTGCAGCTCTGTACACAGTTACATAGTCATGTCACTGACTGTCCTCAGGGGGCTCTCAATCCTATCCCTACTGTAGTCATAGTCTAGTGTTCCTATCATACTAATATTATCTTTATAGTGCTGACATGCTCTGCAGTGCTGTACAGAATACATAGTCATGTCACTGACTGTCCTCAGGGGGCTCTCAATCCTATCCCTACTGTAGTCATAGTCTAGTGTTCCTATCATACTAATATTATCTTTATAGTGCTGACATGCTCTGCAGTGCTGTACAGAATACATAGTCATGTCACTGACTGTCCTCAGAGGGACTCACAATCCTATCCTTACTGAAGTCCTAGTCCAGTGTTCCTACATACTAGTAATATTTATATAGTTCTGACATCTCCTGCATATGTTTACAGAGTCCATAGTCCTGTCACAGACTGTCCTCCAAGGAGCTCACAATCTAATCCCTACCATAGTCATAGTGTAAAGTCCTACATTATTATTACTATTATGTATTTATATAGTGCTGACATCTCCTGCATATGTTTACAGATTATATAGTCATCCAATGCGACGAATCCACAGCACCATGCCAGTAATGTATAGCTCTTTTATTGTTGTCGCAATGGATTTCGTTTGACTCATTTGGTCTATTGAGTCTTTCCACTTAAGCACACGTCTGTCCCCATTGGGTGCTTGTCTACCTGGTATCTAGAGTATATAGTCATGTCACTAACTGCCCTTAGAAGAGCTCACAATCCTATCCCTACTGTAATCATAGTCTAGTGTTCCTATCCTAATATTATCTATATAGTGCTTAGTGCTATCCCTTCTGCAGTCTAGTGTGAAGTGTTTCTTTCATATTATTACTGTGACAGCAGTTACAGTATATTGGGCTGACTTTTTCTGCAGCTCTTTACAGAGTCTCTAGTCATGTCACTGGCTGTCCTCAGAGGAGCTCACAATCTTATCCGTTCTATATCGTAGTCTAATGTCCCACCACATAATTACTATGAATTTATAGAATGCCAACATCTTCTACAGCACTTTAAAGAGTACATAATCATGTAATTGACTGTCTTCTATGGAGCAAACAATCTAATCTTCTTGTAGCCATAGCCTAATGTCCCACCACATTATTATGTATTTATATAGCACTTACATCTTCTGCAGCACTTTACAGAGTACATAGTCATGTCACTGACTGCCCTCAGAGGAGCCCACAGTCTATTCCTATTATGGCCATAGTCTAATGTATATAATGATGTCAATAGATTAGTACTGGCCACCCCTAATACTAGATACTTATAACGGAGAGGATAAAAGAAAAAGGTTTAGTGGCCTAGTATGGGTCAGACCGGTACATAAAAAAATTAGCTTTTAATATTACAGATAAAAGGTAGGCATGTTAAGGTCAATACAGTCATAATTCTATCATCACATCAATAACAAATATTTAGTGTGCTGCACATTGTATATTTTTTTTATTGATATGATGATGAAATTATGACTGTATTGACAATTACAATCTAATTCTGCCAAAGTCATAGTCTAATGTCCTACCATTATGTATTTATATAGCACTGTCCTCTTCTCCAGCAGTTTACAGAGAACATAGTCATGTCACTTACCGCCCTCAGAGGAGCTTAAAATCAAATCCTATTATAGCCATAGCCTAATCTACCATATTTATTATTATTATTATTCTGTTTTTATCAAAAAACGCTGACATCTTCTGCAGCTTTTACAGAGTGCATAGTCATGTCACTGACTGTCCTCAGAGGAGCTCACAGTCTAATCCTATCATAGTCCTAGTCTAATGTCCTACCATATTATAATGTATTTATATAGCGCTGACATCTTCTGCAGCACTTTATAGAGTACATAGTCATGTCACTGACTGCCCTCAGAGGAGCTCACAGTCTAATCCCTGCCATAGTCACAGTCTCCAGTTCCAAAGTAGAGTTATGCTGGCATTAAATGCTCTGCTGGCAATTACCCAGGATAACATGTCATGAAATGCGCTCAATGGCAATAGGTTTTTTTATTTTACATCATAAACAGAGAAGTAAAGATCTGGGCAACAATCCAAGGAAAAAAAACCTTTGAAACATCCCTTTAGTCATCCTTTGGTAAACAATGCAGACAAGGCAGGAGTGTATGCAGACCACCTGACAGCTATTTCGCAGGTTCCCCAGCTTTTAATTTTAAATGTAAGTGTAAACAAAGCTAAGGAAAGAATGGAGCCCGGATCCGGGCCAGGCTGTGATGGGGTAGTTTATAAAAAGTAAAGGTGTGTGTGTGTGTGTGTGTGTGTGTGTGTGTGTGTGTGTGTGTAGATAGATAGATAGATAGATAGATAGATAGATAGATAGATAGATAGATAGATAGATAGATAGATAGATAGATAGATAGATAGATAGATAGATATAGATAGATAGATAGATAGATAGATAGATAGATAGATAGATAGATAGATAGTCAGTTTATACTAAAAGCAAGCGCTTCTTTTTTTCTTCCAGATCCCCTTTTAATAAATAAAGTGCTCCTACGGGACATTTACCTGGGGATGGGGAATCCTCTGGATCCTAATGAGGTTCCCCCATCCTCTTCCGCCCCTCCATTCCAGCGCTGTCAGCCTACAAGATCCGAGCCCGAGCGAAACAGATCGGTCACTGCTATTTCAGTCAGAAGGGAAGCCCTTCTGCGCCTGCGCTACGCTCACACAGGAATGTTATAATGCTGGAGCTCCAGTGGATTTTCAGCAGCTAAAGGCACTGGAATGGAGGAGGGTGGCAGAAGCCTCAATAGGATCCAGAGCCTTCCCCCTCCCAAGGTAAATTCCCCATAGTGGCACTTTTCTTCTTAAACATCCACTTTAGCTAAAAAGAGCCCACCGGCCCAAAAGACGATGGGCTTGGTTCATAAATGTGCAGGAGCGCGCGATATGCACTCCTTACTTAGCAGCGCTCATCGCCATGTAAGGGGCGTGCCTTCCCTTAGTTACGCGAGCTGCTTCCGTAGCAATGTGCGTAACTTTAAATGCAGGCGGTCCTTTGAAGTATCGCGGACGCAATACTTCACTAGCGGCCGCTAATATGTCAATTAACATGTTAATGTTTAGCAGTGCTATAGCAGTGCAGCCTAATGAATCAAGCCCATCGTCTTGACTGCCTCAAGTGGACTAAGCCATGTTCACATGTTCAGTAAAAACCTTCTGTGTAGCAGAACAGATCCTTTGCTCAGCAATATGATCCATTCATATCAGTCAGTTTTGAACAGATCCATTTGTTCCATTCTGTCAAGAGCAACGCTAATATAGGGGTCTTTGGTAATTCCGGCCGGACAAAGCGAATGTTGATGGAGACCGAAGCAATCAATAGTAGTCTATGAGAACAGACTGTGTTCATTCTTACTAGGCTGCTCGCCACGTATATTCGCACCTGCTGCCGTCCATTTAGCTTCTCTGCTGCTGCCGCCATCCATTCGCATCCCTGCACGCTCGAAACGCCGGGATACCAATCCCAGAGCCCCAGCAAAAGCATCAGGTTACAACTGGTTAGTTATAGACCAATGGCAATTGTTCCGCCCCGGGGTGGATTCCCTTTGGTCTTTTGCAAACCAATGAGAGCTTGATGCTTCTAATGGGGCCCTACAATCAGTACACTGGGTTTTCTAACTGGTTTTCTTTCTTAAAACAGAAGAATATTGCGATAATTCAGCTGAAAGTGAACATCTGTGGTTACCTACAATGCCCGCTACTGAATATGCAAATTATCGCTTTATGCCCCAGAAGCTAAGCTTGCATGCAGAACAGCTGGTGTCTTGCAAGCCTATAGCTTTACATTTTAAAGAGCCATACCAACCCCACATACAGACAGCCTGTTTCGGACTGTTGATCCTCTTCAGTGCATGGCAGGGATTGATATGGCTTTATGGGAGAGGGCTTGGACCAGTACAGCACAGTGACCAAGCAGCAAGGGGTAACCCAAATCCACAAGGCATAATGTTCATATTCAGGTGTGTTGCATTGTGGGTAACCACAGATGTTCACTTAAAGCTGAATTATCGCAAATTCCTTCAGTTTTAAGAAGGCAAACCACACTTGGCATTGCTTTTTAGTAGGAGGGCTTTTCAGTCTCTTTGAAGAGAATCTGTATTGTTAAAATCGCACAAAAGTAAACATACCAGTGCGTTAGGGGACATCTCCTATTACCCTCTGTCACAATTTCGCCGCTCTTCGCCGCATTAAAAGTGGTTAAAAACAGTTTTAAAAAGTTTGTTTATAAACAAACAAAATGGCCACCAAAACAGGAAGTAGGTTGATGTACAGTATGTCCACACATAGAAAATACATCCATACACAAGCAGGCTGTATACAGCCTTCCTTTTGAATCTCAAGAGATCATTGTGTGTTTCTTTCCCCCTGCAGTTCTCATGCACTGAAGTTTCAGGCTGCTTGTTTTTCTCCTGCAAACAGCTTTGCCCTTGTCTGTGATTCTTCAGTATGTGAAAGCCCAGCCAGCTCAGAGGACGATTTATCCAGCTTGTAAAAGATAAGAGAGAAGAGAGAAGCTGCTCTAATCTAAATAATACACAGGCAGTGTGCATAGAGGGGCCTGGAAGGGGGGAGTTCATAGCAGAACCACAACACTGAAGAACTTGGCAGCCTTCCAGACACAGGCCGACAAGTCTGACAGGGGAAAGATACATTGATTTATTACAGAGACTGTGATAGTACAAAGTGCTGCAGTAAGCCAGAACACATTAGAATAGCTTTTGGAACTTGTAGGATGATAAAAAACAGGATGCAATTTTTGTTACGGAGTCTCTTTAAGTCCGCTATACTTTCCTAGTGGTTTTGGGTCACCCCGAGCTGCTTGGTTACTGGATTTTCTTACATGCAGGGATGCGGATGGATGGTGGTGGCGGAGGAAAGCGGTGACGGGTACCGAGCGATATCCAACAATTTTTCAGATTGCCTCCATGCATCCATTCTTATCTGATATTTAAATATTATTGCAAAAGTAAGCTTCTTTGGTTGCTGGTTGGGCTGTAATCTCTTTAGAAGGCCAGATGCTGCACCTCTTGCTTCTTTGAAGAGGATTCTGGGAAGGGCAATACCACATGCTGAAAGGCATACCAAAGACTGGATGGTGTACTGGTTAAGGGCTCTGCCTCTGACACAGGAGACCTGGGTTCGAATCTCGGCTCTGCCTGTTCAGTAAGCCAGTAATTCAGTAAGGAGCTCTTTGGGCAAGACTCCCTAACACTGCTACTGCCTACTGAGTGCGCTCTAGAGGGTGCCTCGCAAGCGCTTTGAGTCCGACAGGAGAAAAGCGCTATACAAAAAAAGGTATTAAAGACTGCACCTTCCTTCCTGCTGAGGATTCTGGGAGGGCTATGCTGTCTTTCACCCTCGCTTATTACTATATCGCCTGGGGATGGTGACTATGTCCATATATAGACAGGTTTTTGTTGTATTTCATTTTCTGGTGAGGATAGATTGTTTTTTTTTTTTCATCTTAAAGCAAAGTTGACCTGAAAGTTGACTCCAAAGGAAACCTGAAGTGGGAGAAATATGGAGGATGGCATTTGAATTCCCTTATTAACAAGGCCAGTTGCCTGGCTGACATGCAGAGCTTAGCTTAGGGCGAGCATCTTCACGTCTGTTTTAAAGTGTACCTGAGATGAGAAGCGTCTCAGGTTCCATGCTTACCTTGGGCTTCCTTAAAGTGTACCAGAAATAAGGTACAAAGAACCAATACTTACCCGGGGCTTCCTCCAGCCCCACAAACGTGAGTCACTCGCCGTCCTCCCGTGGTCTGCCGCTCAGCTGCAATCAGCCCCGGGAACTGGCTCAGCTTGGTCCAGTCTGGGTCTTCTTCGCATGTGTGGACCTCCCGCGAATTTGCAGTAGACCCGGCCTGACGTGACTGAGCCTGTAAGGCGTGGGACTCGGACATATTTATGGGGCTAGAGGAAGACCTGGGTAAGTATCCATTCTGTGTATTGTATGATCTTTGGTTTACTTTATAGGGAACCAGAAGCGGTGCGAGGGGGAGAGATGGGACACAGAGACATGTTCTCTGCCTCATGACATGCCTCTGTGTCCCTCAGACGCCGCTCTCTGCCCCTCAACCGCAGTGCTATAGCCCCCTGAAATTGGCAACAATAATTGGGGCTGTTTTGGAGGGTAATAGGAGGAGAGGGATTCCCTGCTTAAAACGCCCTCTAGGGGTTTTCCTGAAGGCTTTCCTCAGCTGCCATCGGGCAGCTCTCTTTCCCTGGCTGCGCCCCCTGCATCTCCCCCGCCTCCCTGCATGCTGGGAGAGACTCTCTCCTTCAAGCGTTGTGACCCCAGAGGTCACAAAAGCGAAAGCAACATGCTGCAGGCCAGTGGAGTGGTGGGGATGGCAGCTGCCTGATCCGCACCCCCCCCCCCATATCAGGTAGCCTAGTTTTTTTTAAATTGTATTTTAGGTGTCCATTTCAGGCTTTCTTTAAGCCCCCTTGAGGCCGCTCGTCCCTCGCCATCTCCCCGGGTACTCCGGTCCCCTTTAATTGTGGGGGACTGGAGCCACCCGGGGAGACTGCAAGGGACAAGCGGCTTTAAGAGGCCGTACGGAAACCCCGGGAAAGTATGGAACCTGAGACACTTCTCGTCTCAGGTGCGC
Source organism: Hyperolius riggenbachi (assembly GCF_040937935.1). Lineage (NCBI taxonomy): Eukaryota > Metazoa > Chordata > Amphibia > Anura > Hyperoliidae > Hyperolius > Hyperolius riggenbachi. The sequence goes on along the minus strand of NC_090654.1, from coordinate 54,063,244 downwards.
TTTAACCACTTGAGGACCACAGTGGTAAACCCCCCCCTAAAGACCAGGCACATTTTCTCTAAAATGGCCACTGCAGCTTTGAGGCCAAGCTGCAGGGCCGCACAACACAGCACACGAGTGATTTCCCCCCCCCCCCTTTTCCCCCCACCAACAGAGCTCTCTGTTGGTGGGGTCTGATCGCCCCCAAGTTGTTTTTTTTTTTTTTTTTTTTTAGAAATATTTGTTGGTTTTTTTTACTGTTTTTGACTTTTTTTTTATTTATTTATTTTTTAATCCCCTCCCTCCCCACAGCCGGCCAATCACGGCAATCGGCTGTCATAGGCTTCTGCCTATGAGAGCCGATCGCTCTATTGTCCCCCAGGGGGACAGCCGTGTCACACGGCGGTTTCGCCGTCTAACAGTCTCCTGAGTGGCAATAGACGCTCGGAGACTGAAGGTGGGGCGGAGCTCCGCCCCTCGAGCAGGAGATTGCGAGCGATCTCCTGCAAAATGCAGCCCCAGGACTTGACGCCAATCGGCGTTAGGCGGTCCTGGGGCTGCCGCAACGCCCATGGGCGTGGAGCAGTCTCCAGGTAGGGCAGCAAAAAGTCTAGAACTGGCTCTGACTGGAAGTATAGTTTAATGTTGTAAGACTGTGTTTCAGATAGGCTGGAAAATCTTGCAGCCGCGTTTTACATTCGTATAATTCGGTTTTAATTAGATGATGATATCACAGGTTGTGTAAAGGGGAAAGATTGGTTGCTTCAGGCAAGAGATGTATTGTTCAGCCAGCAGTACATGCATATCACAGCATCTTTTATTATATCGCTTATCTGCCAATCCCAGTATTCACATCTTGTCTTTATTATCTGAGAATGGTGTAAATGTGCCCTACTGACATAATGATCCTTATAATGGGGACATTTCCTGTCCCTGGACAGCCTTTTAAAGGCCCATACACTTGACATACATTTGTCTGTAGTTGTAAGGCAGCGACAAACAGACAAGAGACACCAGCATATTTATGGCAGCGACAATTCGAGTCTGTGACAGTTGTACACATGTGACAACAGAAAGAGGGAAGACACAACAGAAGCTGTCTGCCACAGACTACGCATAGTAGTAGTACTATGGTAGCGACTCTGTTGTCTGTAGAAGACTTTCATACACACGACAGGACACCAACAGACTTAAGCCCCATACACACGCACAACAGCGGTCTTTTATGCAGCACAATTACCAAACAACTTTTGTTGTGAAACAAGCTGAACAACCAAAAAAAGTATTTTGCTATTGATCACACAACTGATAAATCCAACAGTTGGATTGACGTCTCTCTGTATCATCAATGTCTTATCAGTTGTGTGAACAATAGCAAGCAACTTTTTTTTGCTAGTTTCACTACAAAAGTTTATTTCATAATTGTGCTGCATAAAAGACCGCCGTTGAGCGTGTTTATGGGGCCTCACAAGAGATTTACCAGTTGAATTGCTCCAAAATGTCTGTGTCTGCAGACAGTCTGCTGACAGTCTTTGTCGCTTGCCGAGTTCACACGAACAAACCATTGCACGAACCGTCGCTCAACGCGTGTCTGTATAGACATTTGTACGGCGGTTGTATGAGCCTTTACAGTGCAAGTTTTCAAATAAGACAGATTCCATACAAGTCCCGAATTAAAGAGACTCTGAAGCGAGAATAAATCTCGCTTCAGAGCTCATAGTTAGCAGGGGCATGTGTGCCCCTGCTAAAACGCCGCTATCCCGCGGCTAAACGAGGATCCCTTCACCCCCAAACCCACCCCCGCAAAACTTGGCCGTAAACTTGGTCGTGAAATTTTCTCTTCCTGGAGGCAGGGCTAACGGCTGCAGCCCTGCCTCACAGCGCGTCTATCAGACGCGCATCGCCGCCTCTCCCCCGCCCCTCTCAGTGAAGGAAGACTGAGAGGGGCAGGGGAGAGGCGGAGGTACGCGTCTGATAGATGCGCATGAGGCAGGGCTGCGGCGGTTAGCCCTGCCCCAATGCGGAAGCGCTTCCCGGCTGAACGGAGGGGATTTGTTGGTGAAGGGACCCCCGTTAAGCCGCTGGATAGCGGCGTTTTAGCAGGGGCACACATGCCCCTGCTATCTATAAGGTCTGAAGCGAGATTTATTCTCGCTTCAGACTCTCTTTAATGGAGTCTTGGAGTCTTCCAGAATTTCCACTTTGCTCCAATACCACTCTATCCTACATACTAAGAAAAAACACTTTCTTTCATCCTGTAAAGCAGGGGTCCCCAAACTTTTTCGGTCAAGGGCCGGGTCAACATACTTCAGACTGCCGGTGGGCCGGAACATACATAAAATGTTGAAATACATCACATTGCATCTAGGTATTGATTCCCCCCAATCATGCCTGGAGGAGAACTCCCAGCAGCAGCCATTCAGTCATGTGGCGTCCGAAGGACGTCTTTGTGCACCAGACAGTGAAACTTACCCAGGTGTCAACCTGCCGTCCAATTGGACAGCAGTGTCACCTGATGCAGAATTGGATTGGAAGCCAGCAAATGACTGCTTTCTGGCTTCTACAGTATGTGGATGGGTGGTGCCAGCACTGCTATTCTGTATGCGGGCCGCGCATATTTAAAGGTGCAGTGGGCCACATCAATAAGTTATAGATGTTGTGTCTGGGGGCCAGTGAAAAAGCTTCGGGTGGCTGCATTCGGCCCGCGGGCTGTAGTTTGAGGACCACTGCTGTAGAGGCTCGTATACACGTTCAACTATTGCCCAATAGGTTGGACGTGTGTATGCGTACTAGACGAGTGACTGATAAGAGGCAGTTTGCCCGATCAAACTGGTGGCTCAATTGGCCAACTATCGTGCAGGTTGGCAACATGTGTACAAGTTGTTTGAACAACTTGTTGTTTTTTGAATGCGGATATGGTGCGTGCGCAGTATTTAACCACCCTGGCGTTCTATTAAGATCGCCAGGGCGGCTGCGGGAGGGTTTTTTTTAAATAAAAAAAAAACTATTCCATGCAGCCAACTGAAAGTTGGCTGCATGAAAGCCCACTAGAGGGCGCTCCGAAAGCGTAACTCTGATCGCCTCCGGCAATCAGAATTAACAAGGCAGGCCGCAATGAGCGGCCTTCCTTTTTTCGCTTACCTCGTCGCCATAGCGACGAGCGGAGTGACGTCATGGACGTCAGCCGACGTCCTGACGTCAGCCGCCTCCGATCCAGCCCTTAGCGCTGGCCGGAACTGTTTGTTCCGGCTACGCTGGGCTCGGGCGGCTGGGGGGACCCTCTTTCGCCGCTGCACGCGGCGGATCGCCGCGCTGCGGCGGCGATCAGGTAGCACACACGGCTGGCAAAGTGCCGGCTGCGTGTGCTGCTTTTTATTTCATTAAAATCGGCCCGGCAGGGCCTGAGCGGCACCCTCCGGCGTCTCTGGACGAGCTCAGCTCGTCCAGAACGCTCAGCAGGTTAAATTAGTTGGTTGTTTAACTGGTCAGCGTATGTGTACGTAATGGTCGTGCCCCCCAAAAAGTTGTGTATTAAGTTGCACATGTGTATGAGCGTTAAAGAGAACCCGAGGTGTGTTTAAAGAATGTTATCTGCATACAGAGGCTGGATCTGCCTATACAGCCCAGCCTCTTTTGCTATCCCAAACCCCCCTAAAGCCCCCCTGCACTCTGCAATCCCTCATAAATCACAGCCATGCTGTGAGGCTGTGTTTACATCTGTAGTGTCAGTCTCAGCTGCTCCCCCGCCTCCTGCATAGCTTCGGTCCCTGCCCCCAACCTTCCCTCCAATCAGCAGGGAGGGAAGGGATGCAGGTGGGGACTGGAGTTCTGCAGGAGGCGGGGAGAGCAGAAGACTGACACTAGAGATAAACACAGCCAGCTCTGACAAGCTGTTTGTCAGCAGCATGGCTGAGATTTATGAGGGATTGCAGAGTGCAGGGGGACCTTAGGGGGGTTTGGGATAGCAACAGAGGCTGGGCTGTATAGGCAGATCCAGCCTCTGTATGCAGATAATATTCTTCAAACCCACATCGGGTTCTCTTTAAGGTTTAAGTTGCTCATACATTACTGTATTTTCCTATATGATCAACCGTTCGTTCGTGGTGAACCAAAACTTCCAGGAGTGTGTAAGGGGCTGAAAGAGACCAAAAAGCCTCCTTTAGTAAAATGCTGCGGAAAACAGAACTGTGCCTTTTTATAACAAGAAGGTATTTGCGATTATTCAGGTTGGAGTGTGCTTTGAGGTTTCCCACAATGCCTAACTGCGGAATATACAAATCATCTCTTTGTTGTTCCTGATGGCTAAACATACCTCCAGAACTGCTGGAACACGATGAGGTGTCAGCTTGTTAATATTAGGGCTGGTTCACACTGCAAGAGCTTTTTCTAAGCGCTTGTGATTTTAAAACCTCTTGCTAATGCAGTGTTCTCCCCAGACTTTTTTTTTACAGCTGGGTGGCATGAAAAAGTAGCCGAGTGGGGCGAGATGGGGGGAATGCAAGGCAGTGCAACTGGAGGAGGACGAGGAGGCAAGCAGATGACATCTGGGAGCTCACCAAAATTGGCCGGGAGCACCCAGCTAAAAGAGCCTGGGGAGAACACTGCTAATGTGATGCTATGAGTTTGTTCCCATTTGAGCGATGTGATTTTATAAAAATCCCCCATAGCATTGCATTAGCAAGAGCTTTTCAAATCACTAGTGTTAAAAAGCTCTTGCAGTGTGAACCAGGCCTTAGAGTCAGACTAATGATTTAGATTGACACAGAATCAATTCTTGGTTTCAGAGCATGGAGGCACAAAAAAGTGTGTGTAGGTGTAATTTTACTATTTAGCCACAAGATGTCCTCGTGCATAACTTTCCTGTGCATACTATTAGTATGCAAACAGGAAGTAATGTGTGGACGTGTTAGGACTCATTCACACTTTGTGCGCTTCTGTCCGCTTTTTTTCAGCACATCATGTTACAGATACATGTTGCTGAAAAAAAGCGCACTGGTGTGAATGAGCCCTAAGTATTGGGTTTTGATGCCGGCGATCATTCACACGGGGACTTAGATAGATGAATGGGAACTCTTAGATAAATGAATGGGAACTATGTTCTCATTCATTGATCTCCCCTCTAAGGATCGGCAGCGAGAATGCGCACAGGAGTGAGCGGGAGTGCACGGAGGCAAGGGATGTAGTACTTACGTCCCTGCGAGGTGAAGAGGGATTTTGCAGGGATGTAGATACTCGTCTCGCGGGAGGGCAAGTGGTTAAACTGATTTTTTTTTTTAATTTATTTGGCTTTAGTAACCCTTTAACTACTTTCGCCTTTTGGATGTAGAAGCTACGTCCAAGAGGCCATGTGCGCTCCCGCGGCCAATCGCGCGTGTGCATGCGCGCTACCGGCCTGCGGTTTGTTAGCCAGGAAATCAGTGAATCGGGCCATGGTGCCCGATCACGGATTCCTCTCCCCCCGCAGAAAAAGCAACAGCTTCTCTCGGAAGCCTAGCTTTTTCTGCCTCCTACGTCCCCCCTACGTCCCTCTAAGCGTACATGTTACGCTTAGAGTGACGTCATGTAAACAAACCTAAGGTTGCCATCTTGTGGCCAAAAAGTAAAACTACATCTACATAAAAAAAACACATATATTTACATTACAAAAATTACTATTTACATCCCACCCTCCCAAAAATACCCAAATAAAATGTTTAATAATAAAAAAAAAACATTACAATAAGAAAACCCCACATATAAATATTTACCTAAGGGTCTAAACTTTTTAAATATCTATGTAAAGATGAAATATTTGTTTATTATAAGCTTGTAAATAGTGATGGATGCAAAACGGAAAAAATGCACTTTTATTTCCAAATAAAATATTGTCGCCATACATTGTGATAGGGACATAATTTAAACTGTGTAATAACCGGGACAAATGGGCATATACAATACGTGGGTTTTAATTATGGAGGCATGTATTATTTTAAAACTATAATGGCCGAAAACTGAGAAATAATGAATTTTTCCGTTTTTTTTCTTTTTCTTACTGTTAAAATGCATTTACATTAAGGTAGCTCTTAGCAAAATGTACCACCCAAAGAAAGCCTAATTGGTGGCAGAAAAAACAAGATATATATCAGTTCATTGTGATAAGTAGTGATAAAGTTATAGGTTAATGAATGGTGAACATTGCTCAGATGCATAAAGTGAAAACGACTGAGGGCTGAAGTGGTTAAAGTATATATTTGATGTCTCTGCTCTGACGGGAAAAAACTCCTACACTTCCTCATGCCAAGGAGACCACAGGAAGATATAGGTCTGCTTATATTTGTCAGGAGAAAGCTAGAAATACTGCATCTATTCTGGTTTCTAAACATTTAGCATAGCTCTGTTTGCCCGCGGCTGTGAAGTTTACCAGGGTGATATATAATGCATGTGTACTGCAGGCGCAATTGCCCTTAACAGCAGCCTGTGTTTTGGAACACTGAGCCTTGCTAGGGGGTGGTTGAATAATTGTTATACAGTCCTATACATTCCTGCTGTCTCATGGTTACAGTTATGGTATATAAACCGTACATCCTCCCCTTGTAGGAGTCATGTCAAGGAGCATCTCCAGGGCAGTTTACATATGTATTGCTTGACAAGTCAAGAAGCATATTTCACGCAGGCTGGTCCAGTGACTAGAGATCCATCTTTATTTATGTCCAGTTGCTGTAGGCCAAATGAAAGCCGACATGAGGCTCACAGAGTACAAGGTGATTGCTTCTCATCTCTCCCAACTGCTGTCAGAACGCCAAAGCCATAGTGCATTACACAGCGGGCAGAGCTGTGCAAATCGCTTGTTTATACCCTTGCAGGCCAAATATGCTTTCAGAACTGCTAGTACAGTATTTAACACAGCTGTAGCCTTGAAAATAACCCGTGGGCAACTGTTTGCTTTATTTATTTTGTATTTATACAACACTGATGACTTCTGCTGCTGTTTAGGGCCAGTTCAGACGAGTTTTCGGCGGCACATTTAGCCACTGTTTAAGGCTTTTCTGCAAACAGAGAAGCATTTGGTATTGGTTCCTAGATCCTCGATGATTCGAGGTGATTCCTGGTGGTTAAGGGTCCAACCGCCAAGATTCTCCAATGAGAGAGACCAGGAGCCTAGTGGTGTAGTATCGTTGGGCTATATGGCCGAGGATAATGTAGTTATTATACTCACAAGGGTGGGTTGCACTCCTGCAACCACCGATGGAGCCTATGGGAAATTGACCGTTACCGCTCGATATCCCAGGTTTGCTGTGCAGGTGCTGGTCGGTCGCTCTCCTTGGGTTATTGTGTCACGGAATGTCCAATATTCAACTCCGAGAGGTAGAACTAATGCTAAAACGAACTGTTGGAGGCACCCAAAAATATATTCTAATATCTGTATTAAACTGGGTAGGAGTAGATAAATCTTACCTCCATAAAAGAACAAACCACATGGGTAGATATAACGATTTAATGATGCGCGATAAGACAACGCGTTTCACTGGTATTAGCCTGCTTCCTCAGGTCAATAAGAAGTGCCTACCTTTGCAGCAGTCACACAGTGAAAAGACACATTTTCAAACCGTTTTGTTAACTGATAAGTGTCGTGCAACTCTTCATGGTCGAGATGGATGGAGTGGTGGATGGTTGGTTAACAGCCCATCAAGGCTGCAATGCCAGCTAGGAGGTGGCGGAGTAATGTTTTGGGATGGAATCATGGGAAGAGAGCTGGTCGACCCCTTTAGGGTCTCTGGAGGTGTGAAAATGATCTCTGAAAAGTATGTGGCGTTTATGACTGACCACTTTCTTCCATGGTCCATTTACATAATAATTTGGAACGCGGTGTATTCAACATAAAAGGTGAAACGAACATATGAAATAGGAACCCTTTTCAGGTGTTTTGGGTTCATTAGCTGATTAGAGTCTGACACTTTGAGCCTAGTAGATTGAATATTTTCACAATATTCTAATGGTCTTTAGATTGTGATTTGTACGTTCTCATAAGCTGTAAGTCATAATCATCAAAATTATAACAAAGGCTTGAAATATCTTGCTATGCATGTAATGGGTCTATTTCATTAAAGCGGTCTAACACCTAGCATTTGAACTGTGCTTTAAAAGATTGCTTACAGCTTAGAAACTATTATGCCAGATTTTTTTTTTAAGCAGAAATTCACTGAATGGGTTAAACATGACATTTTAGTTTTGCATTTAGCTAGAAATCCGCATCCCTGCTGAGGTTTAGATACAAATGTATCTTTGTTTGGAATGCAAATAGACCTCTGAAAAGCCTGTCTGGGAAGCCCTCTGTGCCCTCTCAGAGAGGTGTTTGTTTATTTACATTGTAAATAGATACATTTGTATCTAACCTCAGCACTGAGGAGGATTTCTAGCTAAATGCAACACTAAAATGTCATGTTTAACCCATTCAGTGAATTTCTGCTTAAAAAAATAAATCTGGCATAATAGTTTCTAAACTGTAAGCAATCTTTTACAGCAAAGTTTAAATGCTGGGTGTTAGACCACTTTAATTATTTTCACCTTTTTGAATTACTGAAAAAAATGAACTTTTGCACACTATTTTAATTTTTCGAGTTTCATCTGTAAGATAGAGTAACCAAGCAGCTCAGGGAGACCCAAACCACTAGGAATGTATAGGGGGATAAAAGAGACCCAAAAGTCCTCCTACTAATAAGCAATGCTTGGTGAAATTTGCCTTCTTAAAACAGAAGGAAACTTGCAATAAGTGAACATTTGTGGTTACCCACAATGCACCACTACTGAATATGCAAATTATCTCTTTTCGCCCCTGTAAGCCAGGCAGGCATCCAGAAGTAGCTGCTGGATGTGTGTTATGGCATGGATGACTGCATGAGGTATTGGCAGGTGATAGCTTGACTGCGGCGACAAATTTAGTCTGAATGACCGCTGTCCCTGCAAGCATGTGTAGCCATTCAATAGCGGTGAATTGCTGGCCCCTTGAATTTTTAAAGATGTGTGTTTCTGCGTAGAAATATCCTTTAGATGTTTTGTACTCTTGTGGCTCTCTGGCATGAGTGTGATGGAATCGTTTATGTGTTAATAAATTTTTGATAACTGGGCTGTGCCTAGACCAATTTGTTGTTAGTTATTATATGCAGTTCAATCACTGTTGCACTGAGTTGTTGATCCATGGTGTATTGAATACGTCACAGCTGACACAGCATATATGGAGGAAGATTAGCTATACGGAAGTTCTTAGAAGCATCCAGAACCGCTGGTGTCTAGCAAGCCTATAGCTTAAAATATTACACAGCCACATCAACCCCACATGTAGACAGCCTGTTTCAGACTTTTGGTCCTCATCAGTACATGGCAGGGATGGATATGGCTGTATGGGATAGGGCTTGGACCAGTACAACAGAGTAAGTAGTACACAGTTGTACAGCACACCTTGTGCAATGTACATACAGAAGAGAAATTGGATACAGCCATACTAACATACAGTAAGGGCCTATCTCCACTACACGCAGATTCTGGATGCAGAAAACTGACTCCAATGAATGTGTATGGGAAACAAGGGCGTAGCAATGGGGATAGCAGCCATAGTGTTGCTATGGGGCCCGCGGCAGCCCTACGTCACAGGGGACCCGCAGCTGAGGACTTTTTTTTGGTTTACTTTTTTTTTTTTTTTTTATGCCGCCGGCCGCCCCCCCCACCCCCCGCATCACATGGGGTCCCCCCCTCCTTTTATCAGAGCGGCATATACAGGAAGCTCCGCAGGGTAATCAGCTGCTAGAGGTTCAGCTGCCTCCGGGCTACGCTGTCTCCTCTGTATTGCTGCTCGCACCGCTTCCTGGTTTATTGCGAGCAGCAATACAGAGAGGAGACACCGTAGCCCGGGAGGCAGCTGAACCTCTAGCGGCTGACTACCCTGACGGAGCTTCCTGTATATGCCGCTCTCTCACCGCTGATGGAAGGAGGGGGGACCCTAGGTGAGGCAGGGGGGATAGGAGTCGGGCCCTACCCCACTAACTACTCGGTTACCCACCCGGCTACCTTGCTGCCCACCCGGCTACCTAACTGCTCACCCTCCCACCCGGCTACCTGGCTGCCCACCCTCCCACCCGGGCTACCTAACTGCCCACCCTCCCACCCGGCTACCTAACTGCTCACCCTCCCACTCGGCTACCTAACTGCCCACCCAGCTACCTAACTGCCTACCCTGCCACCCATCTGCCTACCCTGCCACCCAGCTACCTAGCTGCCCACCTGGCTACCTATCTGCCTACCCTGCCACACAGCTACCTAACTGCCCACCCGACTACCTAACTGCCCACCCGACTACCTAACTGCCCACCCGACTACCTAACTGCCCACCTGACTACCTAACTGACCACCCTCCCACCCGACTACTAAACTGCCCACCCGGCTACCTAACTGCCCACCCTGCCACCCAGCTACCTAGCAGCCCACCTGGCTACCTATCTGCCTACCCTGCCATCCAGCTACCTAACTGCCCACCCGGCTACCTAACTGCCCACCCTGCCACCCAGCTACCTAACTGTCTACCCTGCCACTCAGCTACCTATCTGCCTACCCTGCTACCTGCCTACCCTGCCACCCAGCTACCTAGCTGCCCACCTGGCTACCTATCTGCCTACCCTGCCACACAGCTACCTAACTGCCCACCCGTCTACCTATCTGCCTACCCTCCCACCCGGCTACCTATCTGCCTACCCTCCCACCCGTCTACCTATCTGCCTACCCTCCCACCCGTCTACCTATCTGCCTACCCTCCCACCCAGCTACCTAACTGCCTACTCAGTGCAGTGCCTGCACCGCAAATAGTGTGCCAGCCTGCCCAACCACCCTCCCTCCAGGTAATTAATGTTAGCCCACTATAGACCTAACTACATATACTGCATTTTGTGGGGAAATCTGGCGACAATCTGGTTGCATTTTGTGGGGAAATCTGGCGACAATCTGGTTGCATTTTGTGGGGAAATCTGCCGCCAATCTGGTTGCATTTTTTTTTTGGGGAAATTTGCCTCCAATCTGGTTGCAATTTGTGGGGAAATCTGCCGACAATCTGGTTGCATTTTGTAGGGAAATCTGCCCAAATCTGGTTGCAATTTGTGGGGAAATCTGCCGCCAATCTGGTTGCATTTTGTGGGGAAATCTGCCAAAATCTGGTTGCAATTTGTGGGGAAATCTGCCGCCAAGCTGGTTGCATTTTTTTTGGTAAATTTGCCTCCAATCTGGTTGCAATTTGTGGGGAAATCTGCTGACAATCTGGTTACATTTTGTGGGGAAATCTGCCAAAATCTGGTTGCAATTTGTGGGGAAATCTGCCGACAATCTGATTGCATTTTTTGGGGAAATCTGCCGCCAATTTGGTTGCATTTTTTTGGGGAAATCTGCCGCCAATCTGGTTGCATTTTTTTGGGAAATCTGCCACCAATCTGGTTGCTTTTTTTTGGGAAATCTGCCGCCAATCTGGTTGCATTTTTTTGGGAAATTTGCCTCCAATCTGGTTGCAATTTGTGGGGAAATCTGCCGCCAATCTGGTTGCATTTTGTTGGGAAATCTGCCGACAATCTGGTTGCATATTGTAGGGGAATCTGCCGACAATCTGGTTGCATTTTGTGGGAAAATCTGCCAAAATCTGGTTGCATTTTGTGGGGAAATCTGCCGGCAATCTGGTTGCATTGGGGGAGGGGGGGGGCATAATTTTTTTTTTTTTTGCTATGGGGCCCAGTCATTTCTAGCTACGCCCCTGATGGGAAATCTGCATCAGAAAATCACGTTTAGTGGAAACGAGCCCATGCACATTCACTGGAGTCAGTTTTTCTGCATCCAGAATTCACATGTAGTGGAAACAGGCCCTAAGAGAGAGAACCCAGCCCATATCAGTTCACTGTTAGGCCCGGTTCACATCTGCAAAATGAGCCAAAAGGATCCGGTGAGCGGATCCGGTCTCTGCTTCACCGGATCCGGATGGCTCAGTCCGTGGCCCGGTTCACATAGTGAAAACGGATCTGATCAATGATTGATCGGATCCGTTTTCTCTCGGCAATACATACCTAATCTTCATAGGCAGCCTGCGGTAGAGGCTTCCTCTTCTTCCGCTGTGACTACACAGCGTGTCATGTGACTAGTCACAAGACGCGGAAGATGACGGAAGCCACTACCACCGGATGCTACAGAAGATAAGGTGTATATATAAACCCTCCCTCACCCACCCCCCCGGGCTGCTGCACCCTCCCCTCACCCTCCCGTCGCTAGAGTCGCATTGGCCCATGCCCCCATCCCCCATTCACTAATGTGAAGAAACGTTCCGTTTCCCATTGCCCCAATACTGCTGCATTTTTGTCCAGATCCGTTCCGCTAAGCAGAATGGTCCGGTAAATTAGGGTCTGCAGCAATTTCCGTATTCGTACCAACGGACGCATGTGAATGGATCCATAGGTTAACATTGGATCCTTTCACATCCGTTCCGTTTTGTACAGTATACGTTCTGGAAAACAATGCTTATGTGATCCGGGCCTTCGTGTGATCATGCAAGGTTCAGTTTTAGGCCCTTCTACAGTTCCCCTGTACTCTGCACAGGCTGATCCCAGCCGCTCTGCGGTTTATATATTATGGTTTAGTGAAATCTGCATGAAATTTGACTTTATCCTCCACTTACAGGGAGGAAAACTGCTCATTACAGTTTTTTTCCTGCGCATATTAAACCCGTTGCCCGCCAGAGGGAAACGAGCTGCCATTCCACCCGCTATTGGTGGGAATTGGTCTGCCGCAATGAGAAACGTGCCAAATGGGAGCTCAATCATGCCTCTGTGATATTCCATTTCACTTCTGTCTGAACTGAAAACCGCTCCATTTCCCAGGAGGCGTGCCGCAAATCGCTTCGTTACGCCGCTGTTTATCCTGCTTGACAACTCTGTTACTTCTTTAAAGGACAACTGAAGTGAGAGGGATATGGAGGCTGCCATACTTATTTCCTTTTAAGCAATACCAGTTGCCTGGCTATCCTGCTGATCCTCTGCCTCTAATACTTTTAGCCATAGACCCTGAACAAGCATGCAGCACATCAGGTGTTTCTGACATTGTCAGATCTGACAAGATTAGCTGCATGCTTGTTTCTGGTGTTCTTCAGACACTACAGCAGCCACATAGATCAGCAGGGCTGCCAGGCAACTGGTATTGTTTAAAATGAAATAAATATGGCAGCCTTCATCTATTTTTTAGTTCAGTTATCCTTTAAAGAAAACCTGTAGCGAAAAAACCCTTCCCTGGGGGGTACTCGCCTCCGGTGGGGGAAGCCTCTGGATCCTATTGAGGTTTCTCCCGTCCTCCTCGGTCCCATGGCAGCGGCGATGGAGCTCCCCGAACAGCGGAAATGCAAATATTTACCTTCCTGGCTCGAGCGCAGGCACAGTATTGGCTCTCCGCTCGGAGATAGGCGGAAATAGCCGCTCGCTGTCGGGCCGCTCTACTGCGCAGGCGCAAGTCTCCTGCGCAGTAGAGTGGACCCGACAGATATAGTCTATTTCCGCCTATCTCCGTGCTGAGAGCCGCAACAGCGCCCCTGCTGGAGCCAGGAAGGTAAATAAATCGCTGCTTATCAGGCTTGTCGAGGGAGGATTCCGGGGACACTTCGGGGGAGCCAGCGCTGGATTGCCTGCAGCTAGAGGGGAGGGGGAAGCCTCATTGGGACCCTGAGGCTTCCCCCTCCTGAGGTGAGTACCCCCCCCCCCCCCCCCCCCCCCGGGAACTTTCTTTTGTTACAGGTTCTCTTTAAAGCAAACCTGTCTTAGCCCTGGGAAAAAGATGAACAATGCATGATCAGAGGTGACTTGTTGAGAAAGATGCCCATCATACCGACCAGAGATAAGTTGCTGAAGTCACCTTTAAAAGAAAAGTTTTTCCTTTTTTCTTCTGAAAAAAATACTTTCAACTCTCTATGCTGGAAGTATTAAAGAGGAAAATAAACTAATTTATAAAAGTTTTTTTTTTTTTTTTTACAATATTCATTTATAAATGATTTAGTCAGCCTGTGGTGGCAGCCAACAGATCAGATTTGACCAGAGAGAGCTCTATCTCTTGGTTGATCTGCCCTTACATGGCTATGATATATGGGTAACTTAATGCTAGGTACACACCATACAATTTTCTGGTAGATTTACCTGCCAGATCGATTATTTCCAACATGTCCGAATTTTGATAGATTTTTCGATCAATTTTTGTTCAGTTCTATGAAACTCAGTCGAAAAAAAAAAATTAAAAATCTATCGGAAAATTGAAAAATCAATCGAAATTCAGATAAGACAGGTTGGAAATAATCGGTCTGTCAGGTAAATCTGTCAGAAAATTGTATGGTGTGTACCTAGCATTACATATACAGGATCAGCAAGACTGTCAGACAGCTGGAATTTCAAAAGGGAGTGAATATAGTCTCCTCAATTTCTCTCTCACTACAGGGACAGCTATGGTATTGCTTTAAACTCTGTTCCAGGATTGTTTTTGCTGCTGTTTTGCATGTGTTATATAAGCTTCCTGCTTAGCTGTTCGGATTGCTGCTCATTATTGCATTTCAGAATCAAATTTTGAATGAGAATCAACTTTATTTGCCAAGTACGCCGATAGACATGGCATTGACAGTATGACATAAGACCGACACGGCATTGACAGTATGACATAAGAAAGACAAGGCATTGACTATATGAAAAATGTCCTGTCAGCATTCAGCACAGGGTTTACAACCACGACTTCTAACAACTTGGGCAGAGTTCCGCTCAGGAGTGCTAGCAGTTTGGGGTGGGCATCAAGAGAAGTGATGCTTCCCGTAGGAGGGGCTGCACCTTGGCAGGGGGGCTGGAGTTCAGTAGGAGGACAGCTGGGGGAAGAAAGTTCTCCTGCTCCTGGAGGTTCTAGAGGGGATGACTCTGAAACGTCAACCTGATGGGAGCAGTTTAAAGAAGCGAGTGCCTAGATAGGAGGGGCCATGTGAGATCCTAGTAGCCCTGGACCTCATTCTGGCCCTGTGGAGATCCAAGGGTGACAGGGGCAAGCCTATGATCTTTTCAGCAGTGCTAATTGTTCTGTAGAGTTTGCATTTGCCGTAGTAAAGCCGTTGGATGGTATCCAGTTAGGAACTACGGCAGTTACATTCCCATCAAGTCGTGGGCTGCTATAGAAAAAGCTTGTTGTCTGTAAATAGTGATATTAAGCATTTGTGTTACATCAGCACAGCGCCATTATCAGCGCCTCTCACCTGCTCCTAATCTGGCTTTTCCATCAGCAGAATGTTGCACAACTAAGCAGAAAATATCTTCCTCTGCAGTATGTCAATATTAGGATTGTTGTAATTACTGAGAACTTGAAGACAATTGAGTTTTCATAACAGTGCATTCATTACCTTTGTGATGGGTTATGTCACCATTTCCAGGTGCAGCACTTATCATGGCTTCTCCCGAGAGGATTCAAGTGAAGCAGTCGCTGGGAAGTGCTGCCTGAACGCAGTGTGGTTAGACGTTAGCCGGCTTCCATAGAAATCAATGAAATGAAGCTTTATTGGCATTTGGAGTCTAAATTGTTCAGTAGTGCCAGAAAATCTGATTTGTGTCGATCTGTTGTGTGTCAGAGCCGCGGTGGTTTGTATTAAGTCACATTGGCGTTACTCTTTACCCAGCAAAGTCAAAGCTCTTGGTGTTTGGCTCTGTTAAATACACGAATAGCTCAACTTCCTGTATTGGCATCCTGAATTGCTAAAAGGACCACTACTGCAAACATTTTAAAATTTAATAGACCTGTAAACACATACAATTAAGGAGTATGTTTCTTCCGGAATAAAATGAGCCATAAATTACTTTTCTGCTATGTTGCTGTCCCTTACAGTAAGTAGAAATCTGACAGAATCGACAGATTTTGGACTAGTCCATCTCTTCATGGAGGATTCTCAGCAAGGCTTTTATTCTTTATAAAGATATTCCCTGAAAAGGATTTACAGTATATAAAAATGCTGGCTAGCCTCACGGCTTGCTGCACACTTTTTTGGCAGCTGGGCAGAGCAACTGACATTCACTAACTGCTTTTGAAAATAAACAAAACCCTGAGAATCCCCCATGAGGAGATGGGCTGTTTTGTCAGATTTCTACTACTTACTGTAAGTGACGGCAACATAGGAGAAAAGTAATTTATGGCTTATTTTACTCTGGCAGAAATATGCCTTTTATTTGTAGGTGTTTACATATCTATATATATAATAGACTAAGTGCCTCAACCTTCGAGCAAGAAGAAGTACTTTGCATGAGAAAATGTATGCGTGCTTAAACACCAAGTTTAAGGCCTCTTTTCCACGGACTGTTGAGCTGTGTGCTCAGCAAGCAGTTACCAGGCAGCAGCAAGCTGTTACCGGGCAGCAGCAAGCTGTTACCGGGCAGCAGCAAGCTGTTACCGGGCAGCAGCAAGCTGTTACCGGGCAGCAGCAAGCTGTTACCGGGCAGCAGCAAGCTGTTGTAAGAGTTTGAGAGGCATTTGTCCATGGAAAAGAGGCCTACCCTAGCAAGTCTGGCTTTGCAAATCTGGCTTAATTGGCTATTCATGAGGCAATGCCCATGCAAATTTGCTTTTGCGTGCCAAACTATGCAAGGTCAAAAAACCAATACCGCAAAGCGGTCGCCCTGCTACATGCCAGTGATGAGCGAAAATGCAAAAATTTGTTTCGACAATTTTTTGCCGAATTTTCGCCTAATTTCGTGTTGACAGGCAAATTGTGGACATTTTTCCGCATAAGGGCATAAGCATCCGCATACAATGAATTTTCGATGCTGGTCAAAAACGCAAATATTTCTGAAGATTTTCGTGAAAATTCGCCAAAAACGAAATGGGATTTTCGATGCGAAACTGCTACATGCTACATTAGCATTATCCAGGCGCACCACAGGGAGGATTCCCAATGCCCCCCTTTTTATACAACCGGGGGGGACTGCGGGTCCCAGGCTCTCCTCACTGCCTGGGAACCACAGCGGCACCCCGGAGGGGGAGGCTAAGTGGTGCAGGCGACACCCCCCCCCCAATCGTGGCCAGCGTCGGGGAGAGCCGTCCGCACCCACCTCCCAATATTAGAAACAGGCACTTACCTTAACGTCCATTGCGCTTTGCTACATGCGCATTAACTTGGGGGCACCACATGAGAAAGGAGTGAAGCATGGGTCACCCCGAGCTTTAGAGCTCAGGGCTGGCTCACATACAACACTCCGGGGGGGAGGACAAGCACAGACAACTAACTCCAGGGCTCACACCGCCGGAACAAACCATCCACCACCTGCCTCCAAAGGATACAAACTGCAATAAATGCTTTCCATGAGAAAATGAATGCGCATGTAGCAGAACGCAATGGACGTTAAGGTAAGTGCCTGTTTTTAATATTGGGAGGTGGGTGCGGACGGCTCTCCCTGGCGCTGGCCACGCTTGGGGGGGGGGGCGGCTGAGCCACCCAGCCTCCCCCTCCGGGGTGCCGCTGTGGTTCCTAGGCAGTGAAAGAGCCTGGGACCCTGCGGTCCCCCCGGTTGTGAAAAAAGGGGGGCATTAGGAATCCTCCCCGTGGCGCTCCTGGATAGTGCTAATGTAGCATGAACTTATTCCCGCAGGGCGACCGCTTTGCAGTATTGGTTTTTTGACCCTGCATAGTTTGGCATGCGAAAGCAAATGCATATTTGCATGAGCATTGCCTCATGAATAGCCAATTAGGCCAGATTTGGAAAGCCAGACTTGCTAGGGTTAAACTTGGTGTTTGAGCACGCATACATTTTCTAATGGAAAGCCGAAAGGTGGGTACACACATCAGATAAAAGTCTTTGGAAAATGAAAGATCACAGACCAATGTTACCCCCTTCCATGTAGTATGAGAGCCATACCTACACAGTCTATTCTATTGAGCTGAACTCCCCATCAGATACATTTTTTTGCAAGATGCTGCACACAAAGATACTGTACACATGCAACAGATCAGTATCTGCAAAAGATCTGTTCCTGCAAAAAATCAGTTTCTGCAAAATGCATTCATAGTCTATGATATCTGCAGATCTCATGCTGGGCATACACGGTATGTTTTCTACCATGTAATCGAGCCGCTGATGGCTCGATTGATAATTTCCGATGTGCCCAATACCCCGCCGGATCGATCCTGCGCTCGATACCGGCGGGCAGGACAAAAGAAGAAACGAGTGGAAAATAAGAAAGTGCTCGCGGGGACGAGCAGGAATCGATCCGGGCGCCCGTGGGGACGAGCGGGAATCGAGCCAGCGGCTCGATTACACGGTAGAAAACGTACCATGTATGCCCAGCATAATACACGGAAGCAGGAAATTTGGGCGCATGAGGCAGGTGGACAAAAAGGGCGCCGCCATTCACTCCCATAATAAATATCATTTAATGGGCGCCCAACAGGAAAAAAGAGCGCCGGAGAAAAATAACGTTTTAAAAGCGGCGCCCGGAGACTTTTAATGTTTTATAACTGCTTTTCATGATTACCCATTATTTAATGATTTATAATTTTTTAAACATTATTTTTAAACGAAAAACAGTACAATATTTTTTAAAACATTACTTTTAAACGAAAAACCGTACAATTTTTTTTTTTTAAACATTTTTAAACGAAAAACCGCACCATATTTTTTAAAAAACGTTATTAATGCTTATCACTGGGGGGTCTTAGGTTTAGGCATCACAAGGAGGGTCTTAAGTTTACGCACCACCAGGGGGGTCTTAGGTTTAGGCACCACCAGGGGGGTCTTAGGTTTAGGCACCAACAGGGGGGTCTTAGGTTTAGGCACCACCAGGGGGGTCTTAGGTTTAGGCACCACCAGGGGGGTCTTAGGTTTAGGCACCAACAGGGGGGTCTTAGGTTTAGGCACCAACAGGGGGGGTCTTAGGTTTAGGCACCAACAGGGGGGGGGTCTTAGGTTTAGGCACCAACAGGGGGGTCTTAGGTTTAGGCACCAACAGGGGGGTCTTAGGTTTAGGCACCAACAGGGGGGTCTTAGGTTTAGGCACCAACAGGGGGGTCTAGGGGTTAGGGATAGGTACAGGGATTACACGGTAGAAAACGTACCATGTATGCCCAGCATAATACACACCTTTTTGACGGACATTCATCTGCAGATCAGACAATCATTTGCAGATCCAAAGATCCATCCTGGTTGATCTGATCTGCAGATGATTGTCCGTTAAACAAGGTGTGTATGAGATCTGCAGATATAGACTATGAATGTATTTTGTAGGTACTGATATTTTGCAGATACTGATCTGTTGCATGTGTGCAGCATCTGTGTGTGCAGCATCTTGCAAAGATTTCTGTCTGATGGGGAGTGCAGCTCCATAGAATAAACGGTGTAGGTATGGCTCTCATACTACATGGAAGGGGGTAAAATTGGTCTGTGATCTTTGATTTTCCAAAGACTTTTATCTGATGTGTGTACCCACCTTTATTCTTCTTGCTTCAAGGTTGAGGCACGTACTCTATTAGATAGAAGATGCAGCGTATGCTACGACGCGGGTCGGCTAGTATATTTAAATTTGAAGACTCTGAGACAGTGGTCCTTTAAAGGAAACCAGAGATGATGTAATAAGCAGCTTTTATACTAACCTGGGGCTTCCTCCAGCCCATGCTGGCCGTGGGTTCCATCACCGTTCTCCTGGGCCCTCCCTTCCTCCACTGTGTCCCCCAGTATATAGCTCAGCCGCTTTCCGCCAATTGCAGCTGCTGATTTTTCCGCACACCTCCGCCGCCACTTCCTTACACGTCCAGTCTCCGCCCTATTGATTTGGTCACTACCTCGTGATTCATCAGGGGAACTTCCGTGCACTTGGCAATAAGAAGATGCCTGGAATAAAGAGCAATTTGTCCAAGTAAGAATGAATTTGTCAATGAACGTTGCCCCCATGGTATCAGCCACATTAGTACGGACCTAGAGCAGTGATGGCTAACCTTGGCACTCCAGCTGTGACAAAACTACAAATCCCATCATGCCTCTGCCTCTCCAAGTTATACTTAGAGCTGTCAGAGTATTGCAATGCCTCATGGGAATTGTAGTTCCACCACAGCTGGAGTGCCAAGGTTAGCCATCACTGACCTAGAGGGTCTCTGTAAACAAAGAACTGACAGGTCCACGTTCAACAGTTTTCTTTGCAGAGAAGCACCTTAAAGGATTCCTTTCAGTTGGCGTTGATGAATACTTGCGTTTATGGCCGGCCTTTAGCAGAGGAAGTTGAAAGAAAGGTGAAGGACAGAAATATCTATTTGTTACCGGCATCCGTAAAATTCTTCTCTGCGGTTCTGAGTGAGAATTATGATCTGTAGAAAGCTCTCGTTACTCTTCAGTAAGTCTCAACCTCAGTGCATTAAATTTAGATTTTACATCTCACGTTTAATGCACTGAGGTCGAGACTTACTGAAGAGTAACGAGCATCTTTAAAGCCACCAGGCCCTGATTCTGGGACGTAACTTTCCACTAATCCAGCAAAATCTGATTTATGCCACCTCTTTTTCTTTCATCTTCTGTAACTGCAGCGCCTAATTGTGCTCCGCTTATGCTGTTGATGTTTGTGTATTCACTGTGTGGAATCGGTGCTCCGTATAAAACGGTTAGCTGGACTAGAAGCAGCTTTAAGTAAGGAGAACGCTTATAAAGGAGAATATGGCAACCCCCTATAAACGTTGACCACCAATGGAGATGGTAAAAATTGAGTCACTGCAGATTTTGCATTACTTTCAGGGCCCGTTTCCACTATCGTGAATTCGCATGCGTTTGCTGCATGCAAATTCGCATAGCCAATACAAGTGGATGGGACTGTTGCCACTTGTCAGGATTCCTTTGCGGTTTTCTGTGCAGAAAAAATCTGCATGTCAGAGCCATCAGAATTCGCATACCGCTATGCGATTCGCATACAATGTATTTAATAGGGAATTTACATTCGGTTTTGACATGCGAATTCGCATACGATTTCGCATGGAATCAGTGGAAAAGCACACAGGCACTGCCATGGTTAAATTCGCATACATCGTCATCCATGTGAAATCGTATGTGAATTCGCATGAAAATTCGCATATAACCTCATGGGAAATTCGCATCCTCATACGATTTTTTTACCGCAGCGATTCCCACCACACAAGTGAAATCGGGCCTTCATGTCAATTTGAACAGCTTGGAATTGGACACAATTCAAATTTCATTGACCTTCCCTGACCATTGAATGGCTCTCTACTTTTGCCACCATAATCGGGGATGTGGAGTCTGAGTTGAGGAGTCGGAGTCAGAGCAATTTTTGGTACCTGGAGTTGGTGGTTTCATAAACTGAGGAGTCTGAGTTGGATGATTTTTGTACCAAATCCACAACCCTGGTAAGAATTAGACTGAGTGGGAACGATTTTGGGTACCTGGAGTCGGGAATCGGTGGTTTCATAAACTGAGTCAGAGTTGGATGATTTTTGTACCGACTCCACATCACCACCGTTTCAGGAAGAAAAATATTTGCATAATAATCATGGGTGTCCCTACGTCAGGCAAAATGGGGCATCTGCCCTCACCTGGCCAGCTGCTGCTCCCCAGCAACCCGAACCCGGAAGTCGCCCTGGGATGGCAGCAGAGAGAGAAGAGGGAGCGGCGGGTACAGCGGTGGGGAAGGGGGGACTTCTCCCCCCCCCTCTCATCTTGGGGCTCCCCCCCTCTCTCGCTCCCCCCTCCAGAATTCAGTAATGTGGGCAGCGGCGGGACACTTAATCTATTCTCCGACGTGAGTGAGCTCTCTCTCTCTACGTCGCTACGCTGGTCTAGTCCAGGCAGTGGCATACAGAGATAGAGAGCTCACTCGCCCCAGGAGAATAGAGCAAGTGTCCTGCTGCCGCCGCCCACACCTCTAAATTCTGGAGGGGGGAGCGAGAGAGGGGGAGTCCCAAGGTGAGGGAAAGGGGAGGACGTCCCCCCTTCTCCACCGCAGTGCCCATCGCTCCCTCTTCTCTCTGCTGCCACCCCACACCGATAGACTTGGCTAACTATCCTGGGGACACCTATAGACCTGGCTACCTGTACTGGGGACTCCTAAAGACCTGGCTACCTGTACTGGGGACTCCTAAAGACCTGGTTATCTAAACTGGGGACACCTATAGACCTTGCTATCTAAACTGGGGACACCTATAGGCCTGGTTACCTATTCTGGGGGCACCCTATAGACCTGGCTACCTATCATTGGGACACCTATAGACCTGGCTATCTAAACTTGGGACACTACCTAAACTGGGAGATACCTGTCACTAACTGAACTGGGGGGGGGGGGCGGCTCCTGTCACTACCTGAACTGGGAGGCTCCTCGCGCTACCTAAACTAGGGGGCACCTGCCACTACATAAACTATCCAGGCCAGCCAGCCCAGCATCACCGCCACCCAACCAGTACAGAATCACTGTCAAAAAGGCCACAGCATCACCACCAGTCACGCCAGCATTTACTTCAACTGGCTAAGCACAGCCCAGCATCACCGCCAGCCCGGCCACAGCATCACTGCCAAGCCTTTCAGCCCACACATCATTCCCAATCCAGCCAAAACCAGTATTGCCAGGCCAGCCAGGCACAGCAGCCAGTAGAGGAGAATTCAGAAGCCAGGTTAGAGGTGTCTACCATATTAAGGGGGCATTCTGCCTATTTATGTGAAATGCTCTCTATTTATGTGCCTCATGACTGCTGAATTTGTCTTGTTGGGGGCCTCTTGATTGCTGAATTTGTCTTGGGGGCCTCATGGTTGCTGAATTTGTCTTGTTGGGGGTCACATGATTGATTGATAACTGCGAGACTATGGGAAAAGCTGAATCATCATCATATGAGAATAGCATTAAACCTACTTTTTTAGCTTTTTAAAACAAGCTTTTTAAAACAGAAAATAAAACTGGGAGGTTCTAAAAGATGAATACATTTTTCAGGAGTAGGATGGATGAGTTGTTTATCTTCACAGTTTATTTTCAACTTGGATTTTCCATCATGTTCATGTATGAGTTAAAACGTTTGTATTTAGTTTAAATTGCTGTTGGCACTTTGATAAATGACTTTTGGGTTGCAGTTTGGACACTCGGCCTCCAAAAGGTTCGACACTACTGTTCTAATCTAATGTCCCACCATTGCTAAGTTCATATAAATTTGTCTCCACCTGTGACCACACCCACATTCTGGTCCATGACCACACCCATCTCGCCGCACAACATAACTCCATTTTTCGGTGCCGCACACCTTGACCCCACTTATCCACCCCCCCTTTTTTTTGCCCCAGCCCATTTGTATAGGTTTTTCTCTTGTCAGACTCCAAGCGCTTGAGAGCTGCAGCCGCTGAAATTGCGCTCACTGGGTGGTGCCCAAGGAGTCTTTACTGAATAGCTGCTGGCTTACTGAATAGGAAGAGCTGAGATTTGAACCCTGGTCTTCTATGTCAGAGGCGGAGACCTTAACCCAGGCCTGGATAAACTTTAAGTGGCCCGGACTGCAGGCTATGGACCCCCCGGCTGCATTCCTTTTTTAAAAAAATCTGCCCCTGAGAGATGTGTGGCAGCATGTTATGCGTAACCTGTGGCTTGGGTCATGGAGAAGAGGCAGGCAGTGGGGAAGAAGATGGAGCACGGCAGCAGTTGTTATTACAATGCAGCCGCACATTGTGCAGGGGCCCCCGGGGAATCGAGAGCAGCCAAGTGGAGATCTCTAGGGGAACTCGGCAGGGGTCGGGGCCCCTGGGGCAGTTTGCTTCTTTGCCTCATGGCAGCGCCGGCCCTGAGTATTCTAGTCTGTCACGTTATGCTCTGGGTTCTGCATTTAGCCTTGTGAGATTCTGAGTGTCAAATCAAATTTCATATATCACACGAGTTTTGATGTATGAAATGTGGCATTAACCAGCGACATTTCTAGCAATAGGCGTGATGTTGCACTGCTAGACGGAACACAGACAGTAGCGTATCATCAGTTCCCATCCATACTGATATGTCTGTTTGTAATGTACATGGTAACACGCAGTTCCACACTAGTAACGTTGTTGTTCAATGACGAATTGCCTCTGTGCCTAAAGTTGACAGAGCAAACGCACCTCCGAATGTTTTTTCCATTTATCTTTTACTTCCGAAGAAAACAAAAGCATTAAAAGGTTTTTGTAGCTGTAAATTATTATAGCATGTAAAATAAATGGGATGGTGGGAAGAAATATTGCTTAAGCTAGGAACAATAAATTGTGATTCCTGGCTTCATAAAACAGAGTTAAGTCCAAAGCCTAAGACATAAATTCACAATAAAAAGTATTAGTTTCATCAGTTACTGTAGAGCTGTAATTCTCAACCTTTCATGTTAAGATTACCCGTTCTTGGTCTCCTCTAAGCTGAATTGCCCCCTGTGGGTGGGCAAGTGGCCAAAGGCGGGTCGGGCAGCAGAGATTTGGGGTAGGGGGGTTACTTGTGCCTGCTGACAGAGATCTGGGGGCCACATGTCTGCTGGAAGAGATTTGGGGGCCATTACCTACTGACAGAGATCTGGAGGCCGGTGCAAGCACAGTTACAGTCTTAACAAGCTGCACATGCGCAGGACGTTCCCGGCCACTGAACTGTGTGTGGTCGAACTGCGTCTGCGCCAACTGGAGGACTTTTCGGGGGGCGACTATGAAAGATCGGAGGAGGATGGCCTGGGAGCGATAAGCCTGAAGGGGGCTGGAGTTGCCCCTGGTATGTATATTTTTCCCCCTCCCCGTCTCAGGTATACGCTAAGAATGGACGGGGTTTTACGTGTGTGTGTGTATGCGCGTGTCTGTATACAGTATCCATCTTGAAATGAAAAATAGTTTGAAGAACATGCTGTTCTTTCTTGACAAGTGTTTGTAATCAGTACAAGCTTCTAGGTACACGTTATGCTAATACTGTATTACCATTTCAGGAATACTATCATTTTCGGGAATGGAGAGACAGCCTAATGTGTACATATTACATTCTGCGATTGAACTGCAGAGTAAAAGTTTGTCGTGTATTATCATTGAACTTTGTCATTACTGGTGACTCCAAAATACCAGTGATATCTGAGATCTACTTTTCATTTTAACATATTTAATTTTCCTGCTTTTTTTATTACATTTTACATGCATTAGTGTGTGTAACCAGAAGACGACTGTGTTCATTATTTTTGAAGCAAATCAGGAGTTTTGTTTATTTTTATTTTTTTACAATCTTCTCCGATCATCTTTCCTCCAACAAGTAAGGCCTCGTTCATATATTCTGCGTTTGGTGTGCTTGGGAAACGCATCAGAAAACGCATGGACAAAACGCGTACACTTGTACGCGTTTGTATGCGTTTTTAAATGCGTTTGTGTGCGTCTTTATTTAGTATGCGTTTTTGGACACCTGGACATTTCTCAGTTGAGTCACGTTGTCCATCCCCAAACGCATCGCCAAATACGCATAAAAAAACGCATGGTCATGCGGCCATCTGCGTTTCCATTGACTTTCATTGCTATGCGTTTGTTCGCGTTCCGCACACATATGCATGCATCTATGCGTTTCAAAAACGCGTACGTTGGAAACGCATAGAGGTGAACGAGGCGCATAGCAATGCATTGTTTTTGCCCTGCACTAAAAAAACGCACACATCCGCAGTGGGAAAAAACGTACAGCACCGCATTTGATGTGAACGAGGCCTAAACGTACCCCCTTCCTCTTCACCCTGGCCTAGAAAAAAATCATACTTTGTAAATGCCATTTAATAATCTCTAACGACTTCTTGAGTAACCGATCTCCTGCATTTGCCTCTAGGGAGGTTTTTTTTTTTTTCACACGCTGCCCCCCACCTTCCCCAGCCCTGTTCCTATGGAAACTGGGTGTGGTTGTGTGTTAGTCATGCACGTCCGATAATTTAATGGAATTGGAAGAGGATCGGTACCGCAACATGACCACCTGATCGGTTTATGTTTATTTTATGCAAATGTATGCATCTTGTAAATAGACCAATTGTATTAGGAGTTGTGGGCAAAGATGCACTTGTCTCTTGGTCTGCTGCGGCGCCAATCAAACGAGCTTCAGAGCAATATACACCAGTGTTGGCTTTAGAATGGCCGCATCCTGTCCGGCGGTATAACTGGAACCTGGGGGGACACATGGTGGATAATGCGTTGCTCATCGATGCACTTCGCCATGTCTCCCAGGGCTTCTTCAAGGTGACGTAGTTCCAGCTATACTAAAGGACAGGATGCGACCATTTTAAAGCCAGCGCTGGCGTATATTGCCCTGAAGATTGTTTGGCACTGCAGCAAACCCAGAGACAAGAACCAGAGACCGCTGGTACAGAAACCAGGGCTGTGGAGTCGATACAAAAATCTTCCGTCTCGGACTCCTTACTTAATAAAACCACGACTCCAACTCCGACTCCGGGTACCCAAAATGGCCCTGACTCCGACTCTCCGACTCATTAGTCTAATACTTAACAGGGCTGTGGAATTTGTACAAAAATCACCCGATTCTGACTCCCAACTCCGACTCCTCAGTTTAAGAAATCAACGACTCCGACTCCAACTCCGACTCCACAGTCCTGACAGAAACGGCGGAATACCGATGGAGTACCGATGAATCCCCACACATGCCTGTTACGTCTGTCACCGCCGCACGTCGGGGTCCTGGGCCACCTAATCTGCTGTCTCTGCGGTCAGGAGCCGCTTTCATTGGCTCCTGACCCTGCCTATCTATGTAAGCCAATGGGAGCGGCTTACATTGAAAGACAGGGCCAGGGGCCAATGAAATCTGCTCCTGACCCACTCACAGGGCTCTGCCGTCATAGAGACAGGCAGAGCCAGTGAGCTGCGACGACAGACGGCTTGGATTAAGCAGCGAGATTGGCGGGAGCGGCGGAAAAAGCGGATGCGCGCAGCGGCGGCCAATTGAAATCTATGCCCTGCCAGCCAGGTGACCACCAAAACAGGGCGTAGATTTCTATTAGCTCAGTCCTTAACCACCCTGGCGTTACATTAAAATTGCCAGGGTGGCGTGCGGACAGTTTTTTTTCAATTTTTTTTTCTGAATTAATGTAGCTAACTGAAAGTTGGCTACATGATTCACCACTAGAGGGCGCATCTGCCCTTCTACTCCGATCGCCGACGGCTTTTAACAGCAAGCAGAAAATCTCATTGTAAATGGGATTTTCTGCTTGGCTTCCCTCGCCGCCATGGCGATGATCGGGATGACGTCATGGCGTCGGGGGGGTGTCTGATCCAGCCCCATAGCGCAGCCTGGCACTGATTGGCCAGGCTGTGCAAGGGGTCTGGGCGGGGGGGGGCTCCCTTACGCCGCCGCGGCGATCGGACCCCACACACAGCTAGCAAAGTGCTAGCTGCGTGTATTAAAAAAAAAAATATGATCAAGATCGGCTGGAGATATCCACTGCGGCGGTAATGGACGAGCTGAGCTCGTCATTACCGCTAAGGTGGTTGAGTAGTTAAAATGTATCAAACGTGCATATTCAAGTGTACTGCCACAACATTTTATTTGAATTTTTAAGATCCATTTTTGCAGGAAATTCCAAAATTATGGTTAACAATTATGGTTACTTATGAAATTATGTACAGTGGTATGCGAAAGTTTGGGCAACCTTGTTCGTCATTATGTCAATGTTATGATAAAAATTTTTAAATATAATCTAGGAGAGACACCCAATGATATTTGAGAAGTGAAATGAAGTTTATTGGATTTACAGAAAGTGTGCAATAATTGTTTAAACAAAATTAGGCAGGTGCATAAATTTGGGCACCACAAAAAAAATGAAATCAATATTTAGTAGATCCTCCTTTTGCAGAAATTACAGCCTCTAAAACGCTTCCTGTAGGTTCCAATGAGAGTCTGGATTCTGATTGAAGGTATTTTGGACCATTCCTCTTTAAAAAAAAACAAAAACATCTCTAGTTCATTCATGTTTGATGGCTTCCGAGCATGGAACTCACACCACATATTTTCAATTATATTCAGGTCTGGGGACTGAGCTGGCCATTCCAGAACGTTCTACTTGTTCATCTGCATGAATTCCTTTGAGCAATGTTTAGGGTCGTTGTCTTATTGAAAGATCCATCCCCGGTGCAGCTTCAGCTTTGTCACTGATTCTTGGACATTGGTCTCTAGAATCTGCTGATACTGAGTGGAATCCATGCGTCCCTCAACTTTGACAAGATTCCCAGTCCCTGCACTGGGCACACAGCCCCACAGCATGATGGAACCACCACAATATTTTACTGTAGGTAGCAGGTGTTTTTCTTGGAATGCTGTGTTGTTTTTCCTGTATGCAGAACGCCCCTTGTTAGGCCCAAATAACTCAATTTTAGTTTCATCAGTCCACAGCACCTTATTCCAAAATGAAGTTGGCTTGTCCAAATGTGCTTTAGCATACCTCAAGCAGCTTTGCTTGTGCTGTGGGCAGAGAAAAGGCTTCCTCTGCATCACTCTCGCATACAGCATCTCCTTCCATTTCCTCAATAAGTTGCTAACTGCTGAAACAGACAGCTGAAATCTCTGAGGCCAGAAACCCACTAGTAGCGATTTCTAAGCGCTAGTGATTTGAAAAAGCTCTTGCTAATGCAATGCTATAGGGGATTTTTATAAAATCACATCGCTCAAGTGGGATCACACCCATAGCATTACATTAGCAAGAGTTTTCAAATCGCAAAGCGCTCTGAATATCGCTCCTAGTGGGTTTCTGGCCTGAGACAGCTTTCTGTATCCTTCGCCTAAACCATGATGGTGAACAATCTTTGTCTTCAGGTCATTTGAGAGTTGTTTTGAGACCCCCATATTGCTATTCCTCAGAGAAAATTAAGAGGAGAGAAACTTGACCCCCCTTAAATACTCTTTCTCATAAGTGGATTCACCTATGTATGTAGGTCAAAGGTCACTGAGCTTACCAAGCCAATTTGAGTTCCAATAATTCATTCTAAAGGTGGCCACTAACAGTCCAATTTCTAGCGAAAAATCGTTTGAGCGATCAGAAATTCTGATCGGATGGGTTGTAAATAATCTCCATTGGTGGACACGATCGATTATGGACGAGTGAAAAAAAATGTCGTCCGAATGAATTTTCGTCGAACCAAAATTTGGATTTTCTTGTTGGTTGTGTTAGATAGGAAGCAAAGATTGGTTCGTTGATGGTGTAGGGAACAATGTATTACAATATTTCACTTCCGATCAGAATTTCTGATCGCTCGAACGATTTTTCGCTAGAAATTGGACCGTTAGTGGCCAGCTTAAAGGTTTTGTAATCCATAAAATTACATTTTTTTTTAAACAATTATTGCGCACTTTCTGTAAATCCAATAAACTTCATTTTACTTCTCAAATATCACTGTGTGTGTCTCCTATACGATATATTTAACTGACATTTTTTATCGTGACAACCAACGATTTATACAGGGAAATCATGGCAATTGACAAGGTTGCCAAAACTTTTGCATCCCACTGTATTCGTTGGAAATTTTACAGCCTAATGAAAATACTGAGTACCATCCATACTTTACCATTGATGCAATATCTCGTTCATACCATTAGCAAGTCACTGAATGGCTTCACTTCAGAGCAATAGAATCCTTCATTTTCTACAGTGTGATAAACACATCATGAAACTGTCTCACTGCAAAACAAAATCTGCTCTGATTACAGCTCGGCCTCTCAGAATGAATAATGACACTGACATGTAGGTGTACATTTAGGCAGCACACCGTGGCTTATTGATCGCACACAACTTTCCTTCACATTTAAGTAAACGAGGGTCAGCAATCAGTGAGAAGGAGGGCCCAGGGGGCCGCTAAGTGTGCAAGCTTGATGAAAAGTAATGACACATTGAAGTGTAACTCTGTTTACGTAGCACACTGTGGCCTGTCTGTGGCTTCTTGATGCCGGCTTGATACACAATGTCCTGATTTCATACCCTGATCACATCTCTCTTTTTCCCCCTCTCTCTGATTTCAGACTGTTCCCTCTGCATACGGAAGTTCCTGTCATACAAGACACAGTGCCCCACCTGTTTTGTGGTACGTTCCAAACTTTCTTTACTTCAGATGAATGTTTCTCCCCTGGGTTTCTCAATTTGTAGATTTTTGGAATAGTCTTCCTCAGAGAGAACATTTTAATAAGCCTCCAAT
The DNA here is from genome assembly GCF_040937935.1 of Hyperolius riggenbachi. Classification (NCBI taxonomy): domain Eukaryota; kingdom Metazoa; phylum Chordata; class Amphibia; order Anura; family Hyperoliidae; genus Hyperolius; species Hyperolius riggenbachi. The sequence goes on along the minus strand of NC_090654.1, from coordinate 54,033,098 downwards.
TGAATTTGTCATTCACATGATCCATTCAGAAGTGAGTTACTCAATACTTGTTTGTTTCAAGGATGTTTTAAAGTTTACGGTTTATTTAAAGAGACACTAAAGCTAAAAAAAGATATTATGATATGATTTGTATGTGTAGTACAGCTAAGAAATAAAACATTAGAAGCAAAGACATAAGTCTAATATTGTTTCTGGTACAGGAAGTTAAGAAACTCCAGTCGATATCTATGCAAAAGAGCCATTGAGCTCCACGATTTTCAAAGTCGCAGAGAGCTCTGTCTTCTGAAGCTTATTATCTCAAGTGTCAGGCACTGTATTTTTTTTTTTTTTTTGCAGAGAACAGTTCAAAAGTTCACTGGCCTGCTCTGTAAAATCATTTAGAATGCTGAGTAGTGTGTAAAATGCAAATATAAGAGAATGATGGAATGTGATTAAAAAAATACAGTATAACTGAAAATAAAAATATGATAATATTTTCTTTGCTACTTATGTTCTAGTAATTATCCGTACTACACAACCAATTCATTATATGATATATTTTTTTTTACGCTTCAGTATCTCTCTAATCATGTTGGTGCTTAAAAGTTTTTTTTTTTCTTTTTTGTTGCAAAAGTTGTTTCTTTCTAAGGCCAGCTATACAGGCTCTGTATTGTTATCTTTTTAGTCTTCATTTATAGAGTCCCAGAAGATTATGTAATGCTGTATATTAAAGGACAACTGAAGTAAGAGGTATACATAGGCTGCCATGTTGATTTCCTTTTAAACAATACCAGTTGCCTGGCAGCCCTGCTGATCTATTTGGCTACAGTAGTGTCTGAATAATACCAGAAACAATCATGCAGCTAGCCAGCTAATCCTATCAGATCTGACAGTAATGTCAGAAACACCTGATCTGCTGCATGCCTGTTCAGGGGCTATGGCTAAAAGTATTAGAGGCAGAGGATCAGCAGGGCTGCCAGGCATTTGGTATTGCTTAGATGGAAATAAATATGGCAGCCTCCATATCCATCTCATCTCAGTTGTCTTTAAAAGGACAGCTCAAATGAGAAGAATATGGAGGCTACCATATTAATTTCTTTTTAAACAAAAAAGCATGCAGCTTGAAACTGAAGTCCGACCAAATTAAGTCGGACTCCAGTCAGAAACACCTGATCTGCTGCATGCTTGTTCAGGGTCTATGGCTAAAAGTATTAGAGGCGGAGGATCAGCAGGACAGCCAGGCAACTGGTATTGTTTAAAAGGAAATAAATATGACAGCCTCCATATTCCTCTCTGTTCAGGTATCCTTTAAAACCTGTCTCTTCTATATGTTTTCAGCAAATCAGCTTGGGTAGATGTATATTGCTCATAGGAGTAATTTCTTCTATACCGTAGTTTAAGCACTTTAAACAAGTTCTGTATGCACAGCGCCCGTGTTGTGAAGTAAAACGCGCTGTGTTTTGCATGCATGAGTTATTACACTATTTTAAATAAAACTTTTCCGCAAGTTTCTTGTCCTCCTACGCACTTCACAGTTCTCACACAGCTCTTCGCCTGTTGCTTGGAGTATACCGCTGTTAAGCGATAGATAGTTAACCCTTGTCAACATTCTTTTCAACACGCACCGGAGATGTGCAAAATTAATGAGAAAAGTAATTGCAACATTTTGGAAGGTGTTTTGTTAAACCAGCTGCAGTCAGGGTGGCCACACTGTGCTTTAAAGGAACACTCCAGTGAAAAAAGAGAACAGTTCAAATCTGGCAGAGGTTTTGGACTAGTCCATCTTCTCATGGGGGATTCTCAGGGTTTACTTTGTTTTCAAAAGCATTTGTAAGATAGTAAGATGCCAGCCTCCCTACTCATTTGTACACTATAATGGCCTCAATTCACTAAGCAGTTTAGACTAGTCTACAAATGGTTTTTAGTCGGTTTGGTGTAATGTTTTAGACCTGTTTTAAGACCTGGTCTAAAATTCAGTAATTACACAATTCACAAAGGCAACCAAGGAGTAACCACGCCCACTTTTTCTGACAGAGATTAGACCAGGCATGGGCAAACTCGTCCCTCCAGCTGTTACGGAACTACAAGGCCCACAATGTGGCTGTCAGACTCCAGCAATGCATTGTGGGACTTGTAGTTCCTGAACAGCTAGAGGGCCAAGTTTGCCCATGCCTGGATTATACCAACTGATTTTTGTTGGTAAAGTAATACTGTGAGGTATTTTAGATGTGAAGGTGGAACCTTTTGAATTAATTATGCAGGAGTTTAATTGTATCCAGAGGAGAACCCATCAGAGGAGAAGGATGTCAGTCATAGCTACTTGTTTGTGAATTGCATTTTTTGATCATTACCCACCTAATTACCAAATGGTTTAGACCAGGTCTAAAAACAGGTCTAAAGCATTTGGTAATAGTGAATTCCCCTTTGTTGCAACTGACCAAACCATCAGTAGACTAAAAACCATCTCTAGACTAATCTAAACTGCTTAGTGAATTGAGGCTATTGTCATCTAGACAACTGCTGTTCAGGAAATGCTTATGAAAACAAGGAAAAACCTTAGGCCCCGTTCACACTGCGCGTGTTTCCAGCCGTGTTTTGGAAACGCGTGCAGGTGGCCGACACGCACGACATCAGACAGTGCATAGACTGCACTGTCTGATGTTCACACTGCATGCGTTCCGGACCTGTGCGGTCCGGGAACGCATGCTGCACGCATTTTTTGCCAAAACGCGTGGCTGTCCAATTCACTTTTCAGTGATGGGATCAGCCACGCAACGCACACAAACGCGGATGGCGTGCGTTCGCATGCGTTGCGTTCCGCACGCATGGCCATCCGTGTTTGTGATGTGGACGGGGCCTTAGAATCACCATGAGGAGATGGACTAGTCTAAAACCTGTTGGTTCTTTTATATTTTACCCGCTTAGTTTTTTCTCTGGAGTGGTCCTTTAACCTCTCTGCGACTGCCTTATACCGATTTGTGACCGCAGAGTTGCTCTGCTGCTCCCCAGCACCGCTATACGGCGTCATCTCGCGAGGAACGAGATTAGACAGGAGCTCGCACAAGCGTGAGCTCCCATCACTGTAAACAGCGGGCACCAGCGATCAGCCTGCCAGCGCCTAAACAGCGCTGGCAAGCTTTTTTTTATATATAATAAATAAAAAATAATGTATATAGCGCTGACTTCTTGCGCAGCACTGTGCAGAGTGTATTGTCTTGTCACTAACTGTCCCTCTGATGGGCTCACAATCTAATCCCTGCCATAGCCATATAACGTAATGTCGTGTAGGGCCCATTTAGAGGGGGGAAGGGGGGGGGTAAAAAAAAAAACATTTTTGCCTTTTTTAATAAAAAAACAAAACATAAAAACGGACAATCGCAGCAGCAATCAGAGACCACCAAAAGAAAGCTCTATTTATGAGAAGAAAAGGAGGTAAAATTCATTTGTGTGCCCAGTTGCATGACCGAGCAATAAACCGGTAAAATGGAATTGTAAGAATGGCCTGGTCATTAGGGGAGTATAAACCTCTGGTCCTCAAGTGGATAAAGGAACCCGAGGTGTGAGACCTATGGAAGCAGCCATATTTATTTCCTTTTAAACAATACCAGTTACCTGGCAGTCCTTCTGATCTTTCTGGTCGGTGGGGTCTAAATCACACACATGGAACAAGCATGCAGCCAATCTTGTCAGATTTCTCATAGACCTCTGATCAGCATATTCTTGTTCAGTCTATGGATCAGCTGGACAGCCAGGCAATCTGCATTGTGTAAAAGGAAATAAACCTTTCAGCTTCCATATCCCTCTCACCTCGGGTTCCCTTTATGATCAATACGCATCTCCAGGCAAACTTTTCACTCTGGATAGAGAGGAAATAAGTTGGATTCTGTGCCTGGGCTTTATAGCTGTTGGTGTCCCTGTTGCAGAGATTGCCCCTCCTTCCTCCTGTGTCATTGTTGATAGGAAGTGATAGAATCTCTTCTGCTTGTCATAAGTACATACGGGAAATCTGTGAAGGGTTATAAACCAGAACAAAGGAAGAAAAGGGAAGTTAGGATGGAGTTCCCCTTTATTACATAAGGCTGCATGACACTTGGAAGTGCCATTGCATGCTTGCTTTTAGGGAGGACACCTGCCTGTCCGGTGTTTTGCCTCTAATACTTTACGCTGACCTAGAACTAGTAAGAAGATCAGGTGTTCTGACTGTATGCTTGTTCCAGGTGTGGGACTGACACAGCTGAAGCTAAAAGATCAATATGGCTGAACAGTAGCGGTTAAAAAAAAAAAAAAAAAAAAAAAATCACTACAAAGTGAAAAGTTAAAAAATAGAAGAGAGATCAAGAAGTGATTGATGCTCGCCATGTAATTCATTCATGTCGTTTGATCCACCTTGAGCCTGCAGGCCATCATCTTTACTATTGCTAGACAAGCTCACCTGAAGGTTATCAGCCACTGATTAGCAGCCGCCACTGTGATTAAAGAGGAACTCCAGTGAAAATAGTGTAATAAAAAAGTGCATCATTTTTACAATAATTATGTATAAATGATTTACTCAGTGTTTGCCCATTGTAAAATCTTTCCTCTCCGCGGCTTACATTCTGACATTTATTACATGGTGACATTTTTACTGTTGGCAGGTGATGTAGCTGCTGCATGTTTATTTGGCAGTTGGAAACAGCTGTAAACAGCCATTTCCCACAGTGCAGCAAGGTTCACAGACAGGAAACTGCCAAGAGTACATACTCAGAATTTCTTTGTGGAAGGAGTTTCCCCACAATATCAGCCACACAGCGCCCCCCTGATGGTCTGTTTGTGAATATGAATAGATTTCTCATGTAAAAGGGGGTATCAGCTACTGATTGGGATAAAGTTCAATTCTTGGTCGGAGTTTCTCTTTAACTGCACACGATGTATGTGTTATTTCCTGTGGAAATGTTTTATTTGCCAAAATGTCACCGGTATAGTGTACCCAAAGGAGATTGTGTTTAATTTCGCTAGTTTGCACCCCCCCCCCCCCCTTCCTTCAGGGAGGAAGGGGAGGTGCGTCAGTGAGCCCCTGCTTTACTAGCTATCCTTCCGTAACACTGGTGAATGCAGCTTGTCCCTCGCACTGCCCCCCCCATGGGGCAGCACGGTGGTGTAGTGGTTAGCCTTCTCACCTTGCAGCGCTGGGTCCCCGGTTCGAATCCCTGCCAGGTCAACATCTGCAAGGAGTTTGTATGTTTTCCTGGTGTCTGTGTGGGTTTCCTCTGGGCATTTCCTCCCACACCCCAAAACATGCAGATAAGTTATTGGCTTCCCTCTAAAAATTGGCCTGGACTACGATACATACACTACACAATACATACATTGACATATGACTATGGTAAGTATTAGATTGTAAGCCCCACTGAGGGACAGTTAAGTGACAAGACAATATGCTCTGTACAGTGCTGCGGAAGATGTCGGTGCTATATAAATACGAAATAATAATAATAATAATAATGATGTCTCATTAAGGGAGGTAACCAGTGATTTAGGCCGTTGTACTCCATGGTCCATGTACTGACACAACCACATGTCAGGATGTTTTCCCAGTGTTGAGGACACCTGAAATGAGCGGTATAGGGAGGCTGCCATATTTATTTCCTTTTAAAGGGAAGGTGCGAGCCGTACAAAAAACCAAAACAATCAGATCTACTTACTTGGGGCTTCCTCCGGTCTCTGGTAGCCTATCTGTCCAGCTCCGTTCCCAGCTTGTGGCTTAAGGTCCCCTCCATTGCAGATGCCAACCTTGCCAGGTCTGCATCTTCTGCACGAGCGCGTGGCTGTGCTACTTGCGATTGCGCTCAAATGGCTTGGAGCCTGCACAGAACGCGCGATCACGAGCTATGCAGCGGCTCGCTGGCGCAGAAGATGGCGACCTGGCGAGGTCAGCAACTACTACGGAGAGGACCCTGGGACAGATCTGACAAGATTGGATGCATGCTTGTTTCTGGTGTGATTCAGACAGCACTGCAGCTACAGAGACCAGCAGGGCTGCCAGGCAATTGGTATTGTTTAAAAAAAAAAAATATGGCAGCTTCCATATCACTATTACTTCAGTTGTCCTAGGTGGTCTGAAACTCCGCATTTCTACTTTGCTCTAAAAGATTCCTTACAGCTTTAAAGCTATCACAGAGAAACATTGTAGCTGAACATCATTGAAACCGTTCTGCTAGGTACACACCATACCATTTTCTGGCGGACTTACCTGCCAGATCGATTATTTCCAACATGTCCCATCTGAATTTTGATCGATTTGCGCTTTTATGATCGATTTTCCAATCGATTTCCATTCACTTCTATGAAAATCGATCGGAAAAAAACGAGCTTTCAGGGCAAGATAAACTACGCTTTGGAAACTTGTAATTTGTACACAGACCATATTACTTAAGCACAAAAGCAAATATGATAACTGTATGAATAATAAAAAGGAAAACACTTTTTATCTAATGTTATGTCAGATTTTCAGACCACTTTAATTGTGTCCTTATGTGAGCGAACATATGCTTATGAGGTGAGTTCTGCACAGCGTTATGGGTCTGTTGTCTGTCTGTGTGTCTGTGATGAACACAGATTTTGCTCTGAAATATATTTTTCCTATGGCAGACGGTTACTGAGCCTGAGTTACGGAACAACCGCCTCCTGGATGAATTGGTGCAAACTTTCCTCGCTGCTCGGTAGGTGCCCCTCTATAGTACCTCAGTTATTTTACTTCATTCTCTCAATGAACAGTCTGTTACAGTGTGTGTGCAGCAGTTCATTTAAGTCTGTGAACCCCTTTTGAAAGTTGGAGATAACTGCTCAAAATGTTTTTTTTTCTTCATGTAATTCCAAAATCTTAATGAGAACCAGGGCTGTGGAGTCAGGGCAATTTTGGGTGCCTGGAGTCGGAGTCGGAGTCGGGAAAAAATGCACTGACTCCGACTCCTAATGAATTTAAACTGTAATTAAAATAGAAACTATGATAAAATGTTGTATTTCTCAGATAATAGTCATCATAAATAATTTATACATACAGTAATAGCTGTGCTTAGTCCACAAAAATTAAATAAACCAATCAAAATTAGTTACTTGTGCTGCTTCAATAAAGCAGTCCCTGTATTTTTAAGGTCAGATATACATATCTGATTGTGACTGTATATATGATGTGTACATAGGAATCTCTTATATATACTAAATAACATCTATGCTGTAAGAATAAAGCCTGATGTGTAGCTGTGTCACTAATAGAGATGGTCAACGAGATGGAAATAATTCTGCGTTGATTCTGATTTATGCAAATGTCTCTTTGCTCATGAAATCAAATAATTTGATATGTTAAAATTTGGTTTGGTGACTACGAATTAAATGGAATCTGAGACGGATGAAAAGCAAAGTTTTATACATACCTGGGGCTTCCTCCAGCCCCCTTCAGGCTAATCAGTCCCTCGCTGTCCTCCACCACCTGGATCTTCTGCTATGAGTCCTGGTAATTCAGCCATATCCTTCTCAGTTCTCACTTCAGTTGTCTTTTAACATTCCTAAGCGTTGGCAGTTAAGAGACGAATTTTATGTTACATACTTTCAATCAACAAGATTGTAATATGCAAATTAGAGGAGTCGGAGGAATCCTAAACTGAGTCAGTGGATTTTTGTACCGACTCCACAGCCCTGATGAGAACCAGGGCTGTGGAGTCGTAGTTGGGACAATTTTTGGGTACTCCAAAGCCTTAGTTTATGAAACCACCGACTCCAACTCCAGGGCCCATACGCAATTCTCTCTTTCTCCTGAGTTTTCTCCTAGGTGATATTTTTTAAACTTTTAAATAAAATGCCTTTTACACACCAGCAAGCAAGAAAATACTCAAAATAATTTTGATAGTACCTTTTTATCCACTTTTCGGTACTTTTTTAGTTGAAAACTGCTGGGAAGTTATTTTAAATAGAAGAAAAAGAGTATCTCCTAGGAGAAAACTCAGGTAAAAAGTTAATTGCATATGGGCCCTGGAGTTGGTGGCTTCATAAACTAAGGCTTTGGAGTCGGATGATTTTTGTACCAACACCGTATCGTAAGTATTAGTCTAAGGAGTCGGAGTTGAGAGGAGTCGAAGCAATTTTGGGTACCTGGAGTCAGAGGTTTCATAAACTAGGGGGACGTAGTGAGCTGATTTGTGTACCGACTCCACAGCCCTGATGAGAACTCAGTTACACGAATGAGTGAAATATTATTGCGTCCGAAAAGGATTCATATTTACATAAGGGCCTTTTTCCTCTGTGAAATGCAGCCTGACGGATGATTTGCCACGGAAGGAAAAAAAAAGTGGGAAAAAAATGTGAATAGTCTTCTTGCCCAAAGAAATATATGGACCTTTTCCTTAGTAACTGATAAGCTCCTCCTTACTGCTGTACATTTCCAGTCACTGTTGAACAGTTCTGCATATTGGCATGGTAGCATTTTAGCTTCTTGCTCTTTAAAGACTAGCTTCAACTCATAGATATCTATAGTGTTCCATAAGTGAACTGCATGCTTCGGATCCTTTCACATCATTTCAGTTGGATTAGAATCAGGACTTTGACTTGGCCATTCTTAAACATTACTTTTCTTCTTCCTCAGGTCAGAGGTCATGATTGGCATTATGAAATTTATGCTCACCACTGGCAAATCTGTGGCGACTTTCATTCCTAGGTTGCAGGGTGGTAGTCTGTTAAAGTGCCCACTAAACCATCCAATTTCACTGAACGATCGACCTTCCGATCCAATCATTTAATATAGAATCGATCCAAAAAACACAGATTGATAATCTGATCGTTTGTAATGGATTGGTTCCATCAACCGTATCCAATGTGATTCAATCTGATCAATCGGAAGGTTGATTGGAAGGTAAAATTGGATCATTAGTGGACACCCTTATGCTTACCAGGTGTTTTTATATAACCTAATCAAGCTAATATACATGGAAATAGCAATCACCCCTGTGACCACTGCCATTGCAGGGGAGCCCAGAGGCTTCAAGGCCCTCCTTCCTCTCCCCAACCACAAGTGTATCCAATTAGCAAGGAAATATCCCTGTTTGCTCACAAAAATCGTCTTTGCCACCTCCACCCGCCATGCAGAATAGCAAGTAGCGGGAGCGTGTGTAATTTTTTTTCCTGCTTCTAGACACTTTACAGCAGAACACTTCTTGCTGCCATTCGCTGGCTCCCAATCATGTTACCCTCATGGGGTTTGGGGACCAAGGGGGCCCCATGCTATCATTCTTGCAGGGGGGCCCTAATAAGTCTAGTTACGCCCCTGCTCATACACTGATAAAACAAACACTGCCAATAAATCCGCATGGTAATAGAAAAACATTTGACCAAAATAAAGAACCGCCTTTTGCCTTTTTAGTGTTTTTCCGGTTTTCAGTGAAACTTTTGAAGAGCTCAGTCCACCTCCATCCCGGCTCCATATCCCTAGTGAACGCGAACCACTCAGCATTTTAAAGCCCATTTTCCTTTATTCAGACGTCTCATTTGTCTGGCATTATTCTCCTCGTCTCGGATCTGTTTGCGAGGAAGGAAGCCCTGCCTGGGGCACATCAAATCCATTTGTTTTGATTGCATTTGATTTGGAGGTAAAGCATCTGCCTATTTACATAACGAATTATGCAGATTGTGGCGTAATCTAATTTCCTTCCTCTTGGAAAACAAGTGACAAATCTTGCTGCTCCGTCCAGGTCTCGGCTTCTGACTCGCAGAGTTCCGGGCGCTGCTAAACTTTTGTGTTGAGATGCACAGATTGGAGGCTTGGAGCTTACATTTCTTTGTTTTTTATTTTTTCCAAAGCTCTCATTACTTTTGCAAGCTGTATATAAAATTTTTTTTTAAAAAAAAGTGTCAGTGGATAATTTTCCAAAATACTTTTCATATCAAGTACTCCCCCCCCCCCCCCCAAAAAAAAAAAAAAGGTATCGTATTTTTCAAACTATAAGGCACTCCTGACGATAAGACACACCTAGGTTTAGAGGGCAAAAACCAGGGAAACAAAATATACTAAACCTGGTGCATCCCTGGTGAAGAGGCATCTTGTGGATTATGCCCCCTTTGTATCTCATGCCCCCCCTGTACCTTGTGTCCTCCTCTTTCCCCCTTGTGTCCTCTTCTGTGCTTCTTTGTGTCTCCCTGTGTCCTCCTCTGTATGGGTACAGTACAGGGAGTCCCGAGATTGCAGCGGGTTGGAGGTTCGTATTGGCTGGCGGTCACAAGTCAGGAACTCTCTGCATTTGGACTATAACATGCAGTGAATTTTGGGGAGAAAAAGTGAGTCTAATAGTCCAAAAAATACAGTAAATGGCACTTATTTGTCAAGATACAGGGAGTACCCAACTTACAAACACCTGACTTGCGATCGACCTGCTTGAATTGCAAAATTCGATTCTGTTGGAACAAGTAAAAAAATAATAATTTTGTTTTCAAAAAGAACTTGTTGTTTCTGAGAAAATTGAGTTGAGAAAATTCAAAGACAAAATGTTTTTTTCAACTCCACACTCTGTACACACGCTACTGCTCCACGCTCTGTATACACGCTGCTGCTCCACGCTCTGTACACACGCTGCTCCACGCTCTGTACACGCTGCTGCTCCACGCTCTGTATACACGCTGCTGCTCCACACTCTGTATACACGCTGCTGCTCCACACTCTGTACACACGCTGCTGCTCCACGCTCTGTACACACGCTACTGCTCCACCCTCTGTACACACGCTACTGCTCCACGCTCTGTATACACGCTGCTGCTCCACGCCCTGTACACACGCTGCTGCTCCACGCTCTGTACACGCTGCTGCTCCACGCTCTGTATACATGCTGCTCCACGCTCTGTACACACGCTGCTGATCCACGCTCTGTACACACGCTGCTGCTCCACGCTCTGTACACACGCTGCTGATCCACGCTCTGTACACACGCTGCTGATCCACGCTCTGTACACACGCTGCTGCTCCACGCTCTGTACACACGCTGCTGCTCCACGCTCTGTACACACGCTGCTGCTCCACGCTCTGTACACACGCTGCTGCTCCACGCTCTGTACACACGCTGCTGCTCCACGCTCTGTACACACGCTGCTGCTCCACGCTCTGTACACACGCTGCTGCTCCACGCTCTGTACACACGCTGCTGCTCCACGCTCTGTACACACGCTGCTGCTCCACGCTCTGTACACACGCTGCTGCTCCACGCTCTGTACACACGCTGCTGCTCCACGCTCTGTACACACGCTGCTGCTCCACGCTCTGTACACACGCTGCTGCTCCACGCTCTGTACACACGCTGCTGCTCCACGCTCTGTACACACGCTGCTGCTCCACGCTCTGTACACACGCTGCTGCTCCACGCTCTGAACACACGCTGCTGCTCCACGCTCTGAACACACGCTGCTGCTCCACGCTCTGAACACACGCTGCTGCTCCACGCTCTGAACACACGCTGCTGCTCCACGCTCTGAACACACGCTGCTGCTCCACGCTCTGAACACACGCTGCTGCTCCACGCTCTGAACACACGCTGCTGCTCCACGCTCTGAACACACGCTGCTGCTCCACGCTCTGAACACACGCTGCTGCTCCACGCTCTGAACACACGCTGCTGCTCCACGCTCTGAACACACGCTGCTGCTCCACGCTCTGAACACACGCTGCTGCTCCACGCTCTGAACACACGCTGCTGCTCCACGCTCTGAACACACGCTGCTGCTCCACGCTCTGAACACACGCTGCTGCTCCACGCTCTGAACACACGCTGCTGCTCCACGCTCTGAACACACGCTGCTGCTCCACGCTCTGAACACACGCTGCTGCTCCACGCTCTGAACACACGCTGCTGCTCCACGCTCTGAACACACGCTGCTGCTCCATCCAAAGTCTACTGTAGCAGAGAAAGCAAGGGGGCAGTGCTGTGAGCTGCAGAATGCCTGCAGATATTCTGGTGTCTCAACTTGTGCCTGTCCCCAGACACTGCATCCGCCTTGGTCTGAGGGGGACTCTGCGCAGCTGTAATCCCCCCCCCCCCCCCCCCACGTTTGCCTATGATACTGCTTGTTTGGGATTTTAATTCCCACAATGCAACAAGGTTCACAGACATGGAACTGTCATAGCCGTGGCCCTGACATCACACTGTAGGAAGAGTTTTATTACAGTATTGGCCACACAGATCCCCCTAGATGACCTATTTGAGAAAAGGTATTTCTCATGGGAAAGAGGGTATCACCTACTGATTGGGATGAAATTCAATACTGGTTTAAAGTTCTTAATGTGTGTTTAGTCTGAGTACCTTTATAAACTGACAGCTTTACTTCAAAATTAAAAATAGTCTCCTAAAAAACAGTGTTATTGTACTTTTGCAAAGATGCTCATGTGATTAATAGTCCGGTATGGATATTAGAGTATTCATTGTATAATAATATTTTACAGACCAGCTGTATGGGTCCTGTCCTTGCTTTTACAGCGCAATTTTTCTGGTCGCCACTAGCATTTTGTGTGTTTCAGCCGACTAGCAAATCCGTTCCTTGAAAATAAACCTAATTTATTTTCACCCTGCAAACAAAATGGATTTCCCCAGCGGCTGCCATTCTGCTGCACAGAAGGACGAATCTTATTTAAAAGGCGACTCGGCAAATGAAGGCATTGTTCCAGCTTACTGAAGTGTGGAAGAGTGCAGGAGGATGGAAATGTCACATTTCCGCATGTTTAAAGAGACCCTGAAGCAAAAAAAATATATATGATAGAATGATTTGTATGTGTAGTACAGCTAAAGGCCCATACACACGTCGGATTTTCGTGAACAACGTGTCGTTTGAACGTCCCGTCGTTCAGTCGTCCGCCCGCCAAATCGGTCGTGTGTACAGACTGTCGTTCACGTGATGAGACTGAGTTTGATTTGGCGGGCGGACGACTGAACGACGGGACGTTCAAACGACCCGTCGTTCGGAAAAATCTGACGTGTGTATGGGCCTAAAGGGATAAAACATTAGGAGCAGAGACATGAGTCTAATATTGTTTCCAGTACAGGAAGCGTTAAAGCGGAATATAACCCTGCATTTCAACTTTGCTCTAAAACATTATTTACAGCATATTATATGCAAAAAGCATTTTTTTTTTTACTAGACCAGCATTGGAAGGGTTAAACACAGAGGTTTTAAGTTCCGTGCAGACATTCAGATGGTTACATTCTATTTAGTTAGTGTGTAACTGTTTATCAATAGATACATCTCTTTGGCTGTCCTCCAAGCTCCTTCTCAGTGAGAGAGATGAGTCATAATAAACACATATTTGTAAACAAAAAGTATCTAACTCAAGTTCGGATTCAGTTGCAGAAATCTCTAGGGACTTTAAAGCCCTGTGTAACCCTTCCAATGCTGGTCTAGTAAAAAAAAAAAATGCTGGTTGCATATAATATACTGTAAATAATGTTTTAGAGCAAAGTTGAAATGCAGGGTTATATTCCGCACTCCAGTTATCTATGCAAAAGAGCCTTTGAGCTCCACGACTTTCAAAGTCACAGAGAGTTTCTGTCTTCTGAAGTTTATCTCAACTGTCAGTCAATGTCTTTTCTTTTTCTCTGCAGAGGATAGATCAATAGTTTACTGGCCTGCTTTGTAAAAACATTTAGAATGCTGAGTAGTGTATAAACTGCAAATATTAGAGAATGATGCAATGTTATAAAAAACACTATATAACTGAAAATAAAAAGGAGATTTTTTTCTTTGCTACTAATATTCTAGTAATTATCCATACTACACAACCAATTCATTATATCATAATTTTTTTCCGCTTCAGGGTCTTTTTAACTGACACCAGTCTGCTGCGGGAGCTTAGATGTCTATAGCTTGTGTTTACTACCTTCTTTCAGTGAATGTTTAACTTTTGTGGAAAAAAAATGGCCGGAACCATCAGCCGTAGTGTTACGATCACCTGTCTAATATTTAGGTCCGCATTCTGCCACTAGTACAACTCCGACCAGTTCAGGCGTGGACGTCACAGGTCCTCAGAAGGTCTCTTGTCCTTTCTGGCACTCAGGCATTACTAGGAGATCCCAGGGGAGTGGTGTGACTCAAAATTGCATTTCTGTTCTAAAAGAAAGCTAATGCAAAACAGTAAAAGACTGGTTTAAAGTCACTGAAAGGCAAAGTACCACTTGGCTGAAGTTTATTGATGAGTTGCTGGACGAATTGTAATGAAAGCGGACCTGAACACAGATCTTCTGCTCTAAAAGATGAGCAACAGCATAATGACCTTTAAAGAAAAACATTTATTTTGTTACAGCTGATACAAATCCTGTAATAAGTCTGCAGTGTCTACTTCCTGCTTTCATGGAAGCAGACATAAGGTTAACATTCTGTGTTTACAAATTAGCTTCTCTTCCGAGGCATCTAGCTGACATAGCTGCAAGATCAAATTACAATGTGATTAATCACAGATGAGGGGGAAATAGACAGCTAAACTTGCTAAATACATATAGGGTGCATTTCTCTATATTTTCCTTTTGTCCTGTGCAAGATTTCAGGTCCACTTAAGCATTTGCACAGCAAATAAAGCAGAGAAAGTTCTTTGTTTACACCTAGAAGCAGGGGAATCTTCTATGCTTTGTTTAATCTGCAAATACAGCTCAACTTTGCCTCAGCAGTTAAAGTGGTCTGAAACCCAGCATTTCCTTTTTTTGTTCGAAAAGATTATTTACATCCTTAAAAGTACTCTCATAAGAAAAAAAAATTGTAGCAGAACAGCATTCAAACAGTTAGAGCAGGGGTCTCAAACTCAATTTACCTGGGGGCCACAGGAGGCAAAGTCAGGATGAGGCTGGGCCGCATAAGGGAATCAATCAATCAGCACCTCCGACGAAAAGCCCTTTCATTGATTTTTATTTCAAAATCAAATTCATACTGAAGCAAACTATTTTTTTCAGTGCTCCCATTACAAGTAATCCGCCGCGTCCCCGCCGCAAAACGTGGGCTGCAGAGCCTCCAAATCGCCCAGGGGGCAATCCACCGGCATTTCCTGGAAGGGGCAGAGCTTTCAGCTTCAGCTCTGCCCCTCCTGACGTCAATCGCAGCGCATCGCCACCTCTACCCGCCCTTCTCACTCTTCCTTCACAGAGAGGGGCGGGGAGAGGCGGCGATCCATGCGGCTGAAAGCTCTGCCCCTTCCAGGAAATGCCGGCGGATTGCCCCCCGGGCGATTTGGGGGCTCTGCAGCCCTGGTTTAGCGGCGGGGATGCGGCGGATTACTTGGGAGCACTGAAGTGAACTATAAGTAAGCTTTTGCTGGCGAGGGCCACAAAATATTGTATCGAGGGCCACAAATGGCGGAGACCCCTGAGTTTGAGACCCCTGAGTTAGACGAACTGCAGTGAAAATAACGTAATGAACAAAAGTGCTTAATTTTTACAATAATGATTTATAAATGATTTAGTCAGTGTTTGCCCATTGTAAAATCTTTCCTCTCCCTGCAGGGGGCTGGATAGTGTAATGGTTAAGGGCTCTGTCTCTGACACAGGAGACCTGGGTTCGAATCTTGGCTCTGCCTGTTCAGTAAGCCAGCACCTATTTAGTAGGAGACCTTGGGCCAGTCTCCCTAACACTGCTACTGCCTATAGAGAGCGTCCTAGTGGCTGCAGCTCTGGCGCTTTGAGTCCGCCAGGAGAAAAGCGCGATATAAATGTTCTGTGTTTGTTTGTTTGATTTACATTCTGACATTTATCATATGGTGACCTTTTTCCTGCTGGCAGGTGATGTCAGTGGAAGTAGCTGCTTCTTGCTTTTTTTGGCAGTTGGAAACAGCTGTTATTTCCCACAAATCAACAAGGATCCCACAGTGTGTCAGCACCATGGTCCTGACATCACACTGTGGGAGGGGTTTCAACACAATATCAGCTATACAGAGGCCCCTGATGATCGGTTTAAGAAAATGAAAAGATCTCTTTTATGGAAAAGGGGGTATCAGCTACTGATTGGGATGAAGTCTAATCATTGGTCACGGTTTCTCTTTAAAAACAGAACTTTATTCTGCAGTGGAAAGCTCTTGTGATCCGCATCCGAAAAGCTTGTGATGCGCACCCGAAGTGGTGATAACATTATCTTTTCTTTACATTCCTCTGTTGCTACAATTATTACAGCCAGCCATGTGCTGAAACGGAACTGTACTGAGCTGACAAGCAGAGATATATGAGGAATTATCACTAGATAGCTTCTGTATTTATCTATTAAAATATATGAATAAAATGCAATGGAAGCTTTCAGAGCAGAAAAACTGTACTTTGGGAATTTGTAAACCAACAACATGCGCAAATGCGTATATGGTAACTGAATATGTAATAAAAAGTAGGAAAACACATTTTTATTGAATGTTATGTCAGTTTTATACCACTTTAAGGTGCTCATACATCAGACTATGTCTAAACCGATCAACCAAGAGAGAGATCTGTTGTGTGCCATAAACCGCATGCCAATTCCCAATCAATTTCAGCATGACATATCTCAGGAATCAGCCTCATGTCTCCCCATCTCCCCGCCCCAACCGCTCTGCTCCGTGCAATTATACTTTACCTGCTGCCGCCCCCCGCTGTATCTGCACACCTTGCCGGCAATTTGACAGGAGATTTAGTGAACATGACTTAAGATCCGAGGTGAACTTTTACTCATTGCATAATTGTGTTCCTTTCCTATTGTTTATAGGGCATTCCTCAAGCCAAATACTTTTTTTTTTTTGTTTTAATACTCTAATTCCCTATAAACTAAATAAACCATGCCCACAGGTTTTCAGAGAGCCTTGGCAGTAGCAAGGGCTCATGGGAGCTCAGTCTGGGCATGAGGAGGAGGAGGTGTTACTTGCCATTGATTTCAGAGGCAGAGGGGAGGAGGGGCGGGATTAGGTTTTCTTCACAGGCTTAGTGATCAAGATACAGATAAGCCTGCCTCAGTGTAATGTTTACAAACAACATGGCTGCTGTCATTGTATCACAGGAAGAAATAATCATTTTCTATTAAAGCTGTTTGCAGCTAGATTTGCTGTGTAAACTATCTAAACTTTAGATAAGATATATAGACAAGTTACTTGTTATAGTTTTCGGATCCGCTTTAATGAATAAAATTGCATATGTTTTCACAATATTACAACAATTTATAAATTAGTTAAAGTAAAAGTGGGTATCCTGAACAATGTACTGCATTCTACTATACAATATGTTATAACAGAGCTTCTTTAATAGTCACCCACTAAATCCACAACCATTCTCAGCTCAGCTTGAGCTCTGCCCCGTTATCAGGGTCTTTTAATCCTTTACATTTATTAGCATTTAGTGATTTCCGTACAGCGCTCAGACTTTCTTCCTTTATTTGTCCGGATTTTATCTTATGTGCGCTCCTCGCCTTTCACCCCTGGATGCAGAAAAATGAAACGTCGGAATAACCTTGTTCTGAAACGATTGCGGGCTGAGTAACTGGTGAAAATATGATTTTATTGCAATGCTGTCCTTCTTGGAGCTGGTTATTTTGTCTATTTGCTTGAGGGCTGGATCATATTAAAAGCATGATGTATTACAAGAGAGTCTCGGAACCGTGCCTGATCGATGTGGCTGCCAAGTGGAGGGCCGTAGCACAACGAATGACTGACAGCCAGGCCTCCGCCTCATCCGCACAAGTGCTACTGCTGGGGCAATGGATGGGAGACATCCACGCTATGACAGCCAGGCCTCCGCTCCATCCGCACAAGCGCTACTGCTGGGGCAATGGATGGGAGACGGTCATGCTATGACAGCCAGGCCTCCGCCTCATCTGCACAAGTGCTGCTGCTGGGGCAATGGATGGGAGACGGTCATGCTATGACAGCCAGGCCTCCGCCTCATCCGCACAAGCGCTGCTGCTGGGGCAACGGATAGGAGACTGTCACACTATGACAGCCAGGCCTCCGCTTCATCCGCACAAGTACTGCTGCTGGGGCAACGGATGAGAGACTGTCACGCTATGACATCCAGGCCTCCACTTCATCCGCACAAGCGCTGCTGCTGGGGCAACGGATAAAAGACTGTCACGCTATGACATCCAGGCCTCCGCTTCATCCACACAAGCGCTGCTGCTGGGGCAACGGATGGGAGACTGTCAGGTTATGACAGCCAGGCCTCCGCTTCATCCGCACAAGCTCTGCTGCTGGGGCAACGGATGAGAGACTGTCACGCTATGACAGCCAGGCCTCCGCTTCATCCGCACAAGTACTGCTGCTGGGGCAACGGATGAGAGACTGTCACGCTATGACAGCCAGGCCTCCGCTTCATCCGCACAAGCGCTGCTGCTGGGGCAACGGATGAGAGACTGTCACGCTATGACAGCCAGGCCTCCGCTTCATCCGCACAAGCGCTGCTACTGGGGCAACGGATAGGAGACTGTCACGCTATGACAACCAGGCCTCCGCTTCATCCGCACAAGCGCTACTGCTGGGGCAACGGATGGGAGACTCGCGTTATGACAGCCAGGCCTCCGCTTCATCCACACAAGCGCTACTGCTGGGGCAACGGATGAGACTGTCACGCTATGACAGCCAGGCCTCCGCTTCATCCACACAAGCGCTGCTGCTGAGGCAACGGATGAGAGACTGTCACGCTATGACAGCCAGGCCTCCGCTTCATCCGCACAAGCGCTACTGCTGGGGCAACGGATGAGACTGTCACGCTATGACAGCCAGGCCTCCGCTTCATCCGCACAAGCGCTGCTGCTGGGGCAACGGATGAGAGACTGTCACACTATGACAGCCAGGCCTCCGCTTCATCCGCACAAGTACTGCTGCTGGGGCAACGGATGAGAGACTGTCACGCTATGACATCCAGGCCTCCGCTTCATCCGCACAAGCGCTGCTGCTGGGGCAACGGATGAGAGACTGTCACGCTATGACATCCAGGCCTCCGCTTCATCCACACAAGCGCTGCTGCTGGGGCAACGGATGGGAGACTGTCAGGTTATGACAGCCAGGCCTCCGCTTCATCCGCACAAGCGCTGCTGCTGGGGCAACGGATGAGAGACTGTCACGCTATGACAGCCAGTCCTCCGCTTCATCCGCACAAGCGCTGCTGCTGGGGCAACGGATGAGACACTGTCACGGTATGACAGCCAGGCCTCCGCTTCATCTGCACAAGTACTGCTGCTGGGGCAACGGATGAGAGACACTCACACTATGACAGCCAGGCCTCAGCTTCATCCGCACAAGCCCTACTGGTGGGGCAACGGATGGGAGACTGTCACGCTATGACAGCCAGGCCTCCGCTTCATCCGCACAAGCGCTGCTACTGGGGCAACGGATAGGAGACTGTCACGCTATGACAACCAGGCCTCCGCTTCATCCACACAAGCGCTACTGCTGGGGCAACGGATGGGAGACTCGCGTTATGACAGCCAGGCCTCCGCTTCATCCGCACAAGCGCTACTGCTGGGGCAACGGATTAGACTGTCACGCTATGACAGCCAGGCCTCCACTTCATCTGCACAAGCGCTACTGCTGGGGCAACGGATGAGAGACTGTCACGCTATGACAGCCAGGCCTCCGCTTCATCCGCACAAGCGCTGCTGCTGGGGCAACGGATGAGAGACTGTCACGCTATGACAGCCAGGCCTCCGCTTCATCCACACAAGCGCTGCTGCTGAGGCAATGGATGAGAGACTGTCACGCTATGACAGCCAGGCCTCCGCTTCATCCGCACAAGCGCTACTGCTGGGGCAACGGATGAGACTGTCACGCTATGACAGCCAGGCCTCCTCTTCATCCGCACAAGCGCTGCTGCTGGGGCAACGGATGAGAGACTGTCACGCTATGACAGCCAGGCCTCCGCTTCATCCACACAAGCGCTGCTGCTGGGGCAACGGATAGGAGACTGTCACGCTATGACAGCCAGGCCTCCACTTCATCCGCACAAGCGCTGCTGCTGGGGCAACGGATGGGAGACATTCACACTATGACAGCCAGGCCTCCGCTTCATCTGCACAAGCACTGCTGCTGGGGCAACGGATGGGAGACATTCACACTATGACAGCCAGGCCTCCGCTTCATCCGCACAAGTGCTGCTGCTGGGGCAACGGATGGGAGACATCCACGCTATGACAGCCAGGCCTCCGCTTCATCCACACAAGCACTGCTGCTGGGGCAACGGATGGGAGACATCCACGCTATGACAGCCAGGCCTCCGCTTCATCCGCACAAGCACTGCTGCTGGGGCAACGGATGGGAGACATCCACGCTATGACAGCCAGGCCTCCGCTTCATCCACACAAGCACTGCTGCTGGGGCAACGGATGGGAGACTGTCCAGCTATGACAGCCAGGCCTCTGCCTCATCTGCACAAGCGCTACTGCTGGGGCAACGGATGGGAGACTGTCACGCTATGACAGCCAGGCCTCCGCTTCATCCACACAAGTGCTGCTGCTGGGGCAACGGATGGGAGACTCGCGTTATGACAGCCAGGCCTCCGCTTCATCCGCACAAGCACTGCTGCTGGGGCAACGGATGGGAGACATTCACACTATGACAGCCAGGCCTCCGCTTCATCCGCACAAGTGCTGCTGCTGGGGCAACGGATGGGAGACTGTCACGCTATGACAGCCAGGCCTCCGCTTCATCCGCACAAGCGCTGCTGCTGGGGCAACGGATAGGAGACTGTCACGCTATGACAACCAGCCCTCCGCTTCATCCGCACAAGTGCTGCTGCTGGGGCAACGGATGGGAGACTGTCCAGCTATGACAGCCAGGCCTCCGCTTCATCCGCACAAGCGCTGCTGCTGGGGCAAAGGATAGGAGACTGTCACGCTATGACAACCAGGCCTCCGCTTCATCCGCACAAGTGCTGCTGCTGGGGCAACGGATGGGAGACTCGCGTTATGACAGCCAGGCCTCCGCTTCATCCGCACAAGCGCTGCTGCTGGGGCAACGGATAGGAGACTGTCACGCTATGACAGCCAGGCCTCCGCTTCATCCGCACAAGCACTGCTGCTGGGGCAACGGATGGGAGACATCCACGCTATGACAGCCAGGCCTCCGCTTCATCCACACAAGCTCTGCTGCTGGGGCAACGGATGGGAGACTTTCACAAGCAGCAGAAGTTCACATTATGGGCCTTTAAGCGGCACATGCATGTGCTTTAGTAGATCTGGCTGTGTGCGTACAGATGTTCTTAGGCATTAAATCCTGCTTCAGCCACCACTTTATTTTTATGCATATTAAAGCGCATTTACAATAATTAGCAATGAGTAAAGTCTTGTGCATGGCACGTCTCTACTTTTTGCAATGTATATACTTAACCACTTCACATCTAAAGGTGGCCATACACTGGTCGATTTGCCATCAGATTCGACATACAGATAGATCCCTCTCTGATCGAATCTGATCAGAGAGGGATCGCATGGCCACCTTTACTGCAAACAGATTGTGAATCGATTTCATCCTGAAACCGAACACAATCTGTGAAGCTGGCGCTGCTGCCGCTCCCCCCTCCCCCTGCATACATTACCTGTTCTGGCCGGCGCGAGACCCCGCTGTCTTCTTCTCCGCTCCGGCTCCGCTCCTGAACTTCCTGTCCATGGGAAGTTTAAACAGTAGAGGGCGCTCTACTGTTTAAACTTACTGCCGAGACAGGAAGTTCTGTGTAGCTCTGGAGCCCGAAGCGGAGAAGAAGACCAGGGGACTCGTGCTGGCTGGAGCAGGTAATGTATTACCACTGTATTGCATCGGTCGTCGGGCATTCGAACGCCGCTAACGACGCACTCCCGACCCGCCGGCGACCGAGAAAAATCTTCCGCACGGATGGGTCAACGGGGACGATCGATTTTGGATGGAAATCGATTGTTCTGTCAGCAGTGTGCGTGGCGATTTTACAGCCGTTTCGAACACTGTGATCGAAACGGCTGTATATCGGCGGGAAAATCGTTGTGTATTGGGCCCCTTAAGAGTTTTTCCCCTTAAAAACCAGAGCAATTTTCACACTTCAGCGCTCCTCCCATTCATTCAGCGATAACTTTATCACTACTTATCACACCTATATGGTCCGTACATTGTTTTCTTGGGTTCTTCGCCACAAATTAGGCTTTCTTTGGATGGTACTTTTTGCTAAGAATTATTTTAATTTTAAAGGGAATAAGATGGAAAATACAAATTTCCCAGTTTTCATCTATTATAGTTTTTAAAATCAGACGTGCTACTGTAATTAATACCCACACATTTTGTTTGCCTACTTGTCCCATTTATTACAGCGTTTAAAGAGAAGGTCCAAGTAGCTGAAAAAGACATTTACTTACACCAGGCTTCCTCCAGCCCCTAGCAGCCGCTATTTCCTTTGCCACAGCTCCGCACTCAGCCGCTGGCACCCGGACCCGTACGCTGCAGAGGACAACCTCACCAGGTCATACACGCTGGCAGCCACCGTTTAATACGCTTGCACGTCCTGACGTCACATCATCTGACGCCCTGTTGCCATGGAGATTCCACGAGGGACATTGGTAAGAGAGGTGAGTTTCAAATCCCCCGGTGCCCGCTCGCAACTTTGCAGGGACTATAGGAGGACTCCTCACCTTAGGTATAAACCAGTTCGGTCAACTGGTGCACAGTGTCCTGCAGGTACACCACACCTGCAAAACCACAGGTAAACACAGAAAAAAGACACGTCATTCAGGAGCTGTTGCAGCAACAAGCTGTATTGGAGCAGACGGATACAAGCTCTAATATGCAGCAATACTTAGATACTAAGATAAGGAATTACACACACAGTTTCTCTCCCTTCGGCCTCTTCCCCCTCCCTCTGCTTGTAGTGAGACACAGTTTGGGCGCTGGAATGATTTGTCTGTGATCTGTCCAAACAGGAGCAGCTTGCTAGCAAGTAAGGAATGAAGCATTGCAGCCAAATATATCTGTAGGTAACTTTTCTTTCTTAATAGCACCATCATTTGGTCAATCTGCTCTGTTTAAAAGCCTCTGAGTTTTATTTGTGATGTATACATTCGGTTCCTATCATTACTGAACTAGTTAGCCTTAGTTTTATCACCTGAGTTAAGCAAAAATATATAAAGATCACCGTACATATACATCAGTTTTGATGACCCAAATACCACCAGCCTTCCATCGTGCCCCATTTGTGCCCTCCCAATACTTTGAAGCTGGAGCCGCCACTGACAACTTTCACTGATGCTTTGGAGAACAAAGGGTGCACTGACTCCTTGATTCTCATAAATGAGTGTGGGGTTGTGGGACAGATGAGGGAGTTTGGCACGGCTGTCTGTCAGGTGCTGCACGGCCTGTATCAGCACACCCCTCAGATGGAACGACAGGCGAGTTTGGCACGGCTGTCTGTCAGGTGGTGTACGGCCTGTATCAGCATTCCCCTCAGATGGAACAACAGGTGAGTTTGGCACGGCTGTCTGTCAGGTGGTGCATGGCCTGTATCGGCATTCCCCTCAGGTGGAACGACAGGGTAGTTTGCCATGACTGTCTGTCAGGTGGTGTACGGCCTGTATCAGCATTCCCCTCAGATGGAACGATAGGGGATTTTGGCAGGGCTGTCTGTCAGGTGGTGCACGGCCTGTATCAGCACACCCCTCAGATGGAATGACAGGCGAGTTTGGCACGGCTGTCTGTCAGGTGGTGCACGACCTGTATTGGCATTCTCCTCAGATGGAACGACAGGAGAGTTTGGTACGGCTGTATGTCAGGTTGTGTACGAACTGTATCGGCATTCCCCTCAAATGGAACGACAGGAGAGTTTGGCACGGCTGTCTGTGAGGCGGTGTACGGAATGTATCGGCATTCCCCTCAGATGGAATGATAGGAGTTTGGCACGGCTGTCTGTCAGGTGGTGTACGGCCTGTATCGCATCCCCCTCAGATGGAATGACAGGCGAGTTTGGCACGGCTGTCTGTCAGGTGGTGTATGGCCTGTATCAACATTCCCCTCAGATGGAACGACAGGCGAGTTTGGCACGGCTGTCTGTCAGGTGGTGCATGGCCTGTATCCGCATTCCCCTCAGATGTTACGACAGGCGAGTTTGGCACGGCTGACTGTCAGGGGGTGCACGGCCTGTATCGGCATTCCCCTCATATGGAACAACAGGTGAGTTTGGCACGGCTGTCAGGTGGTGTACGGCCTGTATCAGCATTCCCCTCAGATGTTTTACGACAGGCAAGTTTGGCACGGCTGTCTGTCAGGTGGTGCTTGGCCTGTATCGGCATTCCCCTCAGGTGGAACGACAGGGGAGTTTGCCATGGCTGTCTGTCAGGTGGTGTACGGCCTGTATCAGCATTCCCCTCAGATGGAACGACAGGCGAGTTTGGCACAGCTGGCTGTCAGGCGGTGTACGGCCTGTATTAGCATTCCCCTCAGATAGAACGACAGGGGAGTTTGGCACGGCTGTCTGTCAGGTGGTGCATGGCCTGTATCAGCATACCCCTTAGATGGAACGGCAGGAGACTTTGGCACGGCTGTCTGTCAGGTGGTGCACAGCCTGTATCAGCATTCCCTTAGATTGAATGACGAGGGAGTTTGGCACGGCTGTCTGTCAGGTGGTGTATGGCCTGTATCGGCATTTCCCTCAGATGGAACGACAGAAGAGTTTTGCACGGCTGTCTGTCAAGTGGTGTACGGCCTGTATCAGCATTTCCTTTAGATGGAGCGACAGGCGAGTTTGGCAGGGCTGTCTGTCAGGTGGTGTACGGCCTGTATCAGCATTCCCCTCAGATGGAATGACAGGCGAGTTTGGCACGGCTGTCTGTCAGGTGGTGCACGACCTGTATTGGCATTCTCCTCAGATGGAACGACAGGAGAGTTTGGTACGGCTGTATGTCAGGTTGTGTACGAACTGTATCGGCATTCCCCTCAAATGGAACGACAGGAGAGTTTGGCACGGCTGTCTGTGAGGCGGTGTACGGAATGTATCGGCATTCCCCTCAGATGGAATGATAGGAGTTTGGCACGGCTGTCTGCCAGGTGGTGTACGGCCTGTATCGCATCCCCCTCAGATGGAATGACAGGCGAGTTTGGCACGGCTGTCTGTCAGGTGGTGTACGGCCTGTATCAACATTCCCCTCAGATGGAACGACAGGCGAGTTTGGCACGGCTGTCTGTCAGGTGGTGCATGGCCTGTATCCGCATTCCCCTCAGATGTTACGACAGGCGAGTTTGGCACGGCTGACTGTCAGGGGGTGCACGGCCTGTATCGGCATTCCCCTCATATGGAACAACAGGTGAGTTTGGCACGGCTGTCAGGTGGTGTACGGCCTGTATCAGCATTCCCCTCAGATGTTTTACGACAGGCAAGTTTGGCACGGCTGTCTGTCAGGTGGTGCTTGGCCTGTATCGGCATTCCCCTCAGATGGAACGACGGGCGAGTTTGGCGCGGCTGTCAGGTGGTGCCGTGGATTGTATAAGCATCCCCCTCAGATGTGCACCAGGTACAGAGCTGCTTAATGAGCAGTCACAGCCAATGGTTCCGGGAGCTCCCAGGCAATTTATTGTTGTAATGAAATTTCCACTTCACGGATCTACTATAACACTGATCACAGACCCTTTTAAATGGGAGGACAGCCTTGTACAAGCCATCAGCTCTCCCTGCTCTCTCAGGCATGGCCCGCTTCAATGACTGCTGCTGGCTAAACAATAACTGAGGAGGGGTCTTTAATGCGAAAGTATTGCGCTTTTTTCAGTGAGCCCGCTTTTCAAATTACTATTCTAATAATAACCTAAATAAAAATGAATTTATTGTCTCATTTGCTGGTGGCGTGATTGTACTTCCTGTATGGATTTTTATCAAGCGTTGGCCAAGGGGTTGTTAGGCAATCCATCAGCAGCTCTTCTCAAACGCTTCTAAGATAGGGAAAAAAAAATCTTAACAAAAAGGTTTGAATCAGAATGATACTATACCATTTATTGGCTAACTTTAAAGAATAAGAGTAAGCGAGCTTTCGGCTGTATAGCCTTCATCGGGCATCTGTCCTGTTTGCTCACTAGATGTTGTAACAGACATCTACTGTATATACATGCAGCATCAAAAGGGGATACATGGTTTTTTTTTTTTTCCCAAGCATACATGTCATTAAAGCGGAACAGAAAGGTAAAAAAAAAAAACCAAAGTGTTTCACTTACCTGGGGCTTCTGCCAGCCCCTTGCAGTCTTCCTGTCCTGCGTCGGTCCTCAACAATCCTCTGTTCTCCCACCGCCAGCTACTTTCGGTTCAGTCAAAGCGGCAACTGTGCGTGTGCGCCTCGAGACACATGTAGCTTTCTTTGCGTTACCGCCCGCTATAGCATCCTGCGCTATTAGGGGCTGGAACGCAAAGAAAGATATGTGGGGCGCACAGGCGCAGTTGCAGACCACTTACAAGTCGACGGTATGACCGAACCAAAAGTAGCTGGCAGCATGAGAGTGCAGGATCGTTGAGTACCGGCGGGGGCAGAAAGGCTGCAAGGGGCTGGCCGAAGCCCCAGGGAAGTGAAACATTTTTATTTTTTTTTTAACCTTTCAGTTCCGCTTTAAGATGCCTAAAGTGAAACAGGACATTTAAATGGGGTGAGAGATTATTAGCTGAGATAAGACTTCTTGTTTAGATGTCCTGTTTCACTTTAGGCATCCTAATGACATGTATTCATGCTTGAAAAAAATCTGTGTATCCCTTTTGATGTTGCATGTATATCAGGATTGAATCCAGACGATTGCTATACAGCTGAAAGCTTGCTTACTCTTATTCTTTTAAATTAGCCAATAAATGGTATCATCCTGATTCAAAACTGCTTGCTTTTACTCATGGCTAACTCGGTATAATAACCTACTGCTATTAAAAATATCTTAGTCATTAAAAAAACGGCCTGTAGCCTTTTACCATTGGCACTGGTGGGCAATCTTACTGCGGGCATTACCAGCTGACGTCTTAAGGTACCCATACATCTAGCGATTTCTGTGGCTCGACCATCTGAGTAAATGGTATCATCCTGATTTAAAACTTCTTGCTTCCATCTGATCTGATAATTGATGCCACAGCAAGCATGCCCGATTGATTTTGGGTCAAAATCGATCAAATGTATCACATGAGCATTTTGTGAAAACTCACTCCAACGTGGTTGATGGTGTGTGTAGAAGTAATGGCATTCAATATCGCGACGACCGTCGCATGCGACAGACCCTCAGCCACTGTCTCCCAAGTGTAAATGTTTAGCGGTTATGGACTTTTACATTGTATCTGGGTTGTGAGGAGCCCATCTGGGTTTGCATTTGTGGAGTCGGAAGGTCTGTAGCCATTTTAAATGGACATGTCTAGAAAGAGCTGGCCTTTCACATGCAAAGAAGGAAATAGATTGAGGAGCAACAAAAACAAAAATTTGCTTTCCTAATACAGAAAGAATTTGCGATAATTCAGGTTGGAGTGAGCTCGAGATGTCTCCCAGTGCATCACTGCTGAATATATGCAAATTAACCATTGTTACACTTAGAAGTTAAACACACTTCCAGGACCGCTGGAATGCAATGATGTGTCAGCTTGTTAATTGGTACAGAGCAATAACAATCCAACATCCATACTGACTGTTTTGGATTGTTTGATCCTCATCAGTGCATGGCATGGATTAATTTGGCTCTATGGAGTAGGGCTTGTAACACCGAGAGGTACAGACTAACCAGCAAGCTCATGATGAACCAGTACTCATTGGAGTGTGTGAGGGGCTACAATGGTCCTAAAAGCCCCCTTACTAAAATACTAAGGAAAACAAGAGTTTGCTTTCTTAACCAATTTCGGACCGACGCAGTACAAATCTACGTCGGGCGGGTGGAGCTGCGGTTATGACCGGATGTAAGCTCTACGTCCCATTCACCGCGTGTTCCCGCCACTCTTGCCGCTCTCTACCCGCCGCAATGTGCTGCCCTGCCGCCTCTATGACGGCAGAGCACTGTGAGCCGGGCAGGAGCCGTTTTCATTGGCTCCTGGCCCTGTCATTACTATAAACCAATCCCATTGGCTTACATTGAGTGACAGGGTCAGGAGCCAATGAAAGCGGCTCCTGACCGGCGCACAGCACTCTGCCGTCAGAGACGGCAGAGAGAGCAGCCTGCGGCGTGACTGGCGGGAGCGGTGGCTTTTTGCGGCGATTTGTCGGTATGCGGCATTTTAGTGTACCAGCAGCCTCTGGTCCTTAAGGGGGCAGAGGCTGCTGGTACCGAAGTGGTTAAAACAGAAAGAATTTGCGATAATTCAGGTTGGAGTGGAGCAGTATCCATTCCTACTGTCTGACCAGCGCTCATCCCAGTTGGCTCGTATTTGCTACGGTGTGCAGCTTAAAGGGAACCTGAGTGAGCAGAATATGGAGGCTGCCATCTTCATTTCCTTATAAACAATGTCGGTTTTCTGGCTGTCATGCTGCGCTTTTGGCTTTAGTTGTTTGTCACACACCTGTCACAAGCATGCAGCCAGTGGAGTCTCAACATCTATTCTGCATGCTCATTCTGGACCAGTGACTTACTGTAGAGAAACTGTAACCAAGGATTGATCTTCATCCCAATCAGTAGCTGATGCCCCCTTTCCCACAAGAAATCTTTTCCTTTTCTCAAACGCAGGGGCGTAACAATAGACCCTGCAAGGGATGCAGCCGCAGGGGGGCCCAGAAGCCACAGGGGGGCCTGTCCTGAGAGACTGACAACTAAGGGCATGCAGAGAAACAACTTTCTGCTCTCTGCACAATTGTTCTAATGACTGCATCTGCTCAGCAACTGATAACGAATGAAATGGGTACTGACATCACACTGTGGGATCCTTGTTGCATTGTGGGAAATAACAGCTGTTTCCAACTGCCAAAAATGCATCATCTGCATAATATGTTGGGGCTTTATAAATACAATAAATAATAATAAAATAAATAATAATCTCCTTTCACTGACATCACCTGCCAGCAGTAAAGATGTCACCATGTGATAAATGTCGGCCTGTAAATCAGGGAGAGGAAAGATTTTACAATGGGAAAACACTGACTAAATTATTTATACATAATTATTGTAAAAATTAAGCACTTTTTTTTCATTATGTTTTCACTGGAGTTCCTCTTTAAAGTATTAGAGGCGGAGCTTCAGCACAGAAGTCACGTCACTGGCATTCTTTATTGGAGAGTGCAGATGGCTGCCTCCATATTCCTCTCACTTCAGGTTCCCTTGAAGTCCCGCGGACGTTGAGGATGTGCTCAGTAGTATAAATACATTTTCCTTTTGCGCTGAGGAGAAGATGACATCCTGTGTGGCTGTCTAGCCTTCCTTTGGCTGTCCTGCCGCATACAGCGGATCAGTAGCTGATGTATAACTTGTTTTCCTGGCATTACTTGTGGAGTCTCAGCAGCCTGTCATGTGCGGCCTGGATAAATCACATCTACAACACATACTTTTTTTTCAGTTTAATTCTGCTTTAAGCAATACTTCTGTCATCTCCTTGAAATACTCTCAGCTTCAAGTCACAGCTGGCACTGCAAACCACTGTCGCAGAAATTCTTCATTCCTGCAAATAACATTTCCACCACCTCTAGGGCTTCACTCACAGAGTTCCACTTCTTGCCTGAGCGAGCAATCCCAGGAACTGAGCGAGGTCACATGGGGTCAGCAACCAATCCCAAGACCTGAGCGGGGTCACATGGGGCTAGCAGCCAATCCCAAGGCGTAAGCGGGGTCACATGGGGCTAGCAACCAATCCCAAGGCGTGAGCGGGGTCACATGGGGCTAGCAACCAATCCCAAGACCTGAGCGGGGTCATATGGGGTCAGCAACCAACCCCAAGACCTGAGCGGGGTCACATGGGGTCAGCAATCAGTTCCAGGGCCTGAGGCGGGGTCAAATGGGGTCAGCAACCAATCCCAAGACCTGAGCGGGGTCATATGGGGTCAGCAACCTATCCCAAGACCTGAGCGCGGTCACATGGGTCAGCAACCTATCCCAAGACCTGAGCGGGGTTACATGGGTCAGCAACCAGTTCCAAGGCCTGAGCGGGGTCATATGGGGTCAGCAACCAATCTCAAGGCCTGAGCAGGTTCACATTGGGTCAACAACCAGTTCCAAGGCCTGAGCGGGGTCACATGGGGCTAGCAACCAATCCCAAGACCTGAGCAGGGTCACATGGGATCAGCAACCAATCCCAAGACCTGAGCGGGGTCACATGGGGTCAGAGGTCCAGAAGACAAATCCTAAAATGCCTGCCTCCTTGTAGCGGATGCAACACTGGTAATTGTTTGTCGTGGCAGACATGATCTGATAATAGTCAATGGTATAATGTGTACCCTGTATGTATTTAGAGAGTTTAGCCTGTCTAATTCCCCTTTATCTGTGCCTAATCACAAATTGTAATTTGATCCCTCAGCTGTATTAGCTGCCTGCCACAGCACAGAAGCAAATTTGAAAGGACAGGATGTTAACCCTATGTCTGCTTCCATGAAAGCAGGAAGTTGACACACTGCAGATTTATTGCAGGATTTGTATCAGCGGTAACAAAGAAATGGTTTTCTTTAAAGGTTAGTTTACTTTTGGGAGAGGAAGTTCTGAGTTCAGGTCTGCTTTAAAGAGGCTCTGTAGTGACCTATAGCAGAATGCAGTAAATTATTCAGGTTGCCCACTTTTTTCATAATTTTCCTGGTTTCAGCATCAGAACCACTTCCTATGTATTGCTGTATAATTGTATGTAGCCCCGCCTTCCCAGTGATGTCACATCCTAGGCTGTTTAGATATGTGGAATTCTCCTCCAAGAGCATTCTCTAGTTTTCTCAGTAGACAAACATTCACAGTGATGTTCCTGCTAGTACTAAAGATGTCACCAGCTGTGATACATTTTAAAGTGTAAATCATGGTGAGGAAAGATTTTACAATTGGTGAACACTGCATAATTTATAAAGTAATATTGTAAAAAATAAGCTATTTTATTGCATTATTCTCACTACAGCTCCTCTTCAAGTCATAGAATGAGGGATTGAGTCCTTATTCCCACCAGGCTGTATGCCTCATAGGTGTGTACAGCAGCCCTACCCCCTCTCAGCCAGCGATCTGCCTGCAGGCTAGTGACACGTCTGTACAGCCTCCACCCTGCAATGTCGCCCTAGAGAGATTGGTTGTTGATTCCTGCTGGGCTGCATCCCTCATTTGTGTGTACAGCAGCCCCGCCCCCTCTCGGCTGCATCCCCCATTCGCGTGTACAGCAGCCCCTCCCCCTCTTGGTTGCATCGCTCATTTGTGTGTACAGCAGCCCCGCCCCCTCTCTGCTGCATCCCTCATTCACGTGTACAGCAGCCCCGACCCTCTTGGTTGCATCGCTCATTTGTGTGTACAGCAGCCCCGCCCCCTCTCTGCTGCATCCCTCATTCACGTGTACAGCAGCCCCGACCCCTCTTGGTTGCATCGCTCATTTGTGTGTACAGCAGCCCCGCCCCCTCTCGGCTGCATCCCTCATTCGCGTGTACAGCAGCCCCTCCCCCTCTTGGTTGCATCGCTCATTTGTGTGTACAGCAGCCCCGCCCCCTCTCTGCTGCATCCCTCATTCACGTGTACAGCAGCCCCGACCCCTCTCGACTGCATCCCCCATTCGTGTGTTCAGCAGCCCTGCCCCCTCTCGGCTGCATCCCTCATTCGCGTGTACAGCAGCCCCTCCCCCTCTTGGTTGCATCGCTCATTTGTGTACAGCAGCCCCGCCCAATCTCGACTCATTCCCTCGTCTGTGTGTACAGCAGCCCCGCCCCCTCTCTGCTGCATCCCTCATTCACGTGTACAGCAGCCCCTGACCCCTCTCGGCTGCATCCCCCATTCGCGTGTACAGCAGCCCCGCCACCTCTCGGCTTCATTCCTCATTTGTGTGTTCAGCAGCCCTGCCCCCTCTCGGCTGCATCCCTCATTCGTGTGTACAACAGCCCCGCCCTATTTCGGCTCATTCCCTCGTCCGTGTGTACAGCAGCCCCATCCCCTCTCGGCTGTGTCCCTCATTCGTATGTACAGCAACCCCGTTCCCTCTCGGCTGCATATCTCATTTGTGTGTAGAGCAGCCCCGCCCCGTCTCGGCTGCATCTCTCATTCGTGTATACAACAGCCCCACCTCCTCTCAGCTGCATTCCTCATTCCTGTGTACAGCAGCCCCGCCTCCTCTCAGCTGCATTCCTCATTTGTGTGTACAGCAGCCCCGCCCCCTCTCAGCGGCATCCCTCATTCGTGTATACAGCAGCCCCGCCTCCTCTCAGCTGCATCCCTCATCCTTGTGTACAGCAGCCCGGCCCCCTCTCAGCGGCACCCCTTATTTGTGTGTACAGCAGCCACTGCATCCCTCATTGGTGTGTACAGCAGCCCCGCCCCCTCTTGGCTGCATCCCTCATTGGTGTGTACAGCAGCCCCGCCCCCTCTTGGCTGCATCCCTCATTGGTGTGTACAGCAGCCCCGCCCCCTCTCGGCTGCACCCATCATTCGTGTGTACAGCAGCCCCCCCCTCTCTGCTGCATCCCTCATTCCTGTGTACAGCAGCCCTGCCTCCTCTCAGCTGCATCCCTCATTTGTGTGTACAGCAGCCCGGCCCCCTCTCAGCGGCATCCCTCATTCGTGTATACAGCAGCCCCGCCTCCTCTCAGCTGCATCCCTCATTCTTGTGTACCGCAGCCCGACCGCCTCTCAGCAGCACCACTTATTTGTGTGTACAGCAGCCACTGCCCCCTCTTGACTGCATCCCTCATTCGTTTGTACAGCAGCCCCGCCCCCTCTTGGCTGCACCCCTCATTCCTGTGTACAACAGCCCCGCCTCCTTTCAGCTGCATCCCTCATTTGTGTGTACAGCAGCCCGGCCCCCTCTCTCTGCGGCATCCCTCATTCGTGTATACAGCAGCCCCGCCTCCTCTCAGCTGCATCCCTCATTCTTGTGTACAGCAGGCCCCGCCCCCTCTCGGCTGCATCCCTCATTGGTGTGTACAGCAGCCCGGCCCCCTCTCGGCTGCATCCCTCATTGGTGTGTACAGCAGCCCCGCCCCCTCTCGGCTGCATCCCTCATTGGTGTGTACAGCAGCCCCACCCCCTCTCGGCTGCATCCCTCATTGGTGTGTACAGCAGCCCCGCCCCCTCTCGGCTGCATCCCTCATTGGTGTGTACAGCAGCCCCGCCCCCTCTCGGCTGCATCCCTCATTGGTGTGTACAGCAGCCCCGCCCCCTCTCGACTGCATCCCTCATTGGTGTGTACAGCGCTTTAGTTTTTGCTCGTCAGAAACACAAAGACTTCTTTCTTTTAGGGAATAAGGAGAATTTGTTTTCTGAGCTTTTCCCTCTGCTCACATTCAGCGTGTATCTTTCATGCCTTCCCCCAGGTGCGTCTGTGCGCTCGCTAGCTAATGATCTGTGCGCAGTGTTGTAGATGGAGCGGATATTCTCCAGGAGGATTCAGCTTTGTACCAGACGGGCAGCCGCTGGATATTAGCGGAAGACGAGAAGCTCTTTCATTATGTCAATACCGCTGAATAATGAGAATTTGGGGGAAGTGAGATTCATCCGAGCCGTAGCGGCGCATTACATTCCTCCTCCGTGACGGTGTGACATTCTAATCAGAAGAGCCGCTTAGCCAGTACATGTAACACTGAGAAGTTACGGTTCTTACCTTGTCATTTTTATCCAATCAAATTCAGTTCAAGCACCACTCCACTTTGCATTAAAGTCTTCAGTCTTTGACAGGAAAACCTCCACCACACCCGATCAGATGCTACTCACCGGATGGTTAGATCACTATGGTCCAGTCACACATACATCAAATCAGGGTGGCAGGAAAAAAGGGAGCAGGGTAGAGCCGAAATTTTAAGATATTGTCTCTAACAATATTTTTATTGTTTCTTCATCTTTATCTGAAATAGAATAATAAATATGTTAAAAAAAAGTAATACAATTTCAATATTCTGTCTATAACAATGAAAACTAAAATATATTTACCATCGTAATAAGCATAGTAAAACATTGGTAAATATTATCGATATTTTACTACAACTAAACCTAAGCCTACTCTCACACAGAACCCTCCCTCTACTGATGCCTGGGCACCTCTGCGCTTGTGATCGTCTCAACTAAAAATCTATAGTGTGTACATGTGTTTCCCGATGTCGCTGGCCTCCCATAGAGACCTGTCAGGATGGGTCGCTCTTACACGACCGGGAACTTTAAACTAAGGTAACGCATTCTCCTTCTCCCCTCTCCTTAGAGGAGAAGTTGGCCGGAAGCGGATCTGCTGCCTGATGCAGCCCAACAATGATTGCTTTGGATGAAAAAAAGTTTAAAATGTGTATGTAGCTTTACATATGAGGTGTGACTTTAGAACAGGGATTGGCCTATCAATATGGAATTCAGTAGAGGGTCTTTACAATCCATGAGTCTGAAAATAGATTCATTGACACGAAACAAATACATAAACATTAGGTACCACCTTTTATTCTTAAAGGGACTCCGAGCAGTGCAGAAACTATGGAAAGATGCATATCATTTTAAAGCTCTCTTTCTCCTCTTTCCAATGATATATAAACCACCACCCTACGTCTTTTAGTTTTCGCTATTTTCGCGATTGAAATTGCCGCGGCCGCGATTTCGATCGCGAAAATAGAGAAAACTAAAAGGCGTATGGCAACGATTTAGGTGTCGTCAGAAAGAGGAGAAAGAGAGCTTTAAAATGATATCCATCAAGCCATAGTTATATTGTATTACACAGGACGACACTTTCCCCAGTGTCAGCAGCTCCATTCTGCTGAATGCAGCTGCTGACTTTGACAAAAAGTCGCCCTGTGTAATACAATATAACTATGGAAAGATGGATATCATTTTAAAGCTCTCTTTCTCCTCTTTCTGACGACACCTAAATCGTTGCCCTACGCCTTTTAGTTTTCTCTATTTTCGCGATCGAATTCGCGGCCGCGGCAATTTCAATCGCGAAAATAGCAAAAACTAAAAGGCGTAGGGTGGCGGTTTATATATCATTGGAAAGAGGAGAAAGAGAGCTTTAAAATGATATGCATCTTTCCATAGTTTCTGCACTGCTCGGAGTCCCTTTAAAGCGGACCTGAACGCAGAACTTCCTCTCTGCTCTAAAAGATTCCCAACACCATAATAACCTTTAAAGAATTTTTGTTACAGCTGATACAAAATCCTATATAAATCTGCAGTGTTACTACTTCCTGCTTTCATGGAAGCAGACATAGGGTTTGTACAAAATCCACAGCCCAGGTAAGTATAAGATTAAGGAGTCTGAGTCGGAGCAATTTTGGGTACCTGGAGTTGGAGTCAGAGTCTGCGGTTTCATAAACTGAGGAGTCTGAGTCAGAGTTGGATAATTTTTTACCGACTCCACATCCCTGGTTGAGGTAGCCAGCTCACAAAGCTGATAAATAAAATTACAGTGGGGATTAATGACAGATGAGGGGGAATTAGACAGGCTAAACTCTCTCAATACATATAGGGTGCATTTCTTGGCTTTGCTTCTGTCCTGTGCAAGAGTTCAGGTCCACTCTAGGCACTTTGGTTGCTGTCTCCTGGGATATATCCAGTCCTGCTTTGGTAACAGGTCCTCTTTATATCCCAGAAGGGAAAACAAGGCAGTGGTAGATGATGACAGAAAGCCGTAGCTGAAACTTTCATTTGTCACCCCGCAGTGATCAGTGGAATCTGGTTGCTTTGGACGGCCCGCTTGTGTTTTCTTTGCTGTTTTGATAATCCATCCTCACTGATCCAGCCGACGGCTCCTTCCCATCTTCCAGTGTGAGAAATAGCAAAGCACCTCTGCAAAAGCTCACAGGCAGTTTCCAAATAGTGTTCTTTTGAGCCTGTATCCCTCTGACAGGTCACATGACACCGGCAGGTGAACAGAAGCGGCGTCACCCATTAGCGGAGAACCTGCTGAGGCCTGACACAAAAAGGAGGTTGAAAGTTTTTCTGCAACAAATTGCACGATTCTATGGAAAGTTTGTCATTAATACTTTAAAAAAGTTTGGATAAAATACATTTTAACCTCCCTGGCGGTAGGATTATTTCTTGATTTTAGGGTCTACAAGCGGTACAGTTTTTTTCATTAGTAAAAGCAAGAAAAAAAATTATACTATAGAGAGTTCTGCAGCATGCCCTGCACATTACTCGCCTCCCTGGGATCCAGCAATTCAATTCTCCCTCCTGTCCCCCGGGTGGTGCTCTACTCTTATGGTGAGATCACTGCCTTTCGTCATGTGACAAACGGCGATCTCACCCGACAGATCAAGATCCTCTGAGGATCGAAAGAAGATAGACTGTGAGTGTGTGGATACTGGGGAGGTGAGTTACAAACATCCGCTGCCCACAAGCTCAGCATATACCTCCCGGTGGCCACCACAATCTGCTCCCAGCATTGTTTTATCCTGAGCCTGGCTCAGGGGTCCTGCCAAGGAGGGGAAATAGGTGAAATTATAGCTATATTGTTGTATATGGGTATGTAACCTTTTCCAGTGAAACTTAGCCTAGGCCAGTGCTGGGCAAACTATGCGGTGGTAATCAGGCTGTCGACGGCAAATTTCTCTCCTTCCTCCCTCCCTGCAAAGTTGTCAGGGGGTTGAAAGGGAATGGTTAAAGGAGACTACACATCAGGTAACTTGGCGGCCGATCGACCTTCCGATTCAATTATTATAATTGAACCAGATGAAAATCTGTGCCGCCAAGTGCATGCCCGACCGACAATGTGACCAATTTCGGTCCCGAAATTGGTCGCATAGTCGTTTGTGCTTGCAGCAAGATGTTGGGCCGACTTGCTCGATCGGGTGCGCGGCGGTAGCGGCGTGCAATTTTGGGACAAAAGAGACGAAACGGCACTGTCCCCCCTAATGTTACGTTTGTCCCCCTGGTGCCCCGTGCATGTAATATAGTACCATTCCACCGCCTCCCATGTCCCCGCAGGCTCCGGGCACATTCCGCTGTATATACACACGCGCCCCGCGTGGTTTCCTAGTAAGGGTGCACGTCTGGCTTCAGACGTCATACACGTGGCCACGTTACTTCCTCGCTTCCAGTCCAAGAAAAGATAATGCTTATGGAACCATGAAATATAAGACCTCCTAACAGAGGAATAATTAAAAACGGGTTAAAAGCAGATGGTAAGTGTTGGCCTACATCGATTGAAGACAACTGGCACTCATCAGAAACAAAAGAAAGCTTTATTCAGTACATAAAGACACTGTGTTTCACAAGCATTAGGCCCCCTCTTCAGGTCAGTATAGAGCCTAATGGCCAGTAGCTAGTAGTGAGGGGCACTTCTTAGAGTGGGTGAGGCACTCCCATTGCAAATGTTAGGGATAAACTGTCGTTTTCATTTTGGTGTAGGCCATCAATTTTTAAACTTTAGGTATTTTGGGCACCTCCTAGTCACATTGCAAGTGGTTGGGTTGGCTGGAAATTTTTTCAGTGGGCTTCTGGCATGGCAGAAATTATTCTAGGCGGTGTAGGAGAGCTTTTTAACAAACTCTCGGACATGGTAATTTAACATATTAAAATCCTCTTCGGATTCTCTTTTAAAGAGACTCTGTAACAACAACAAGATCCCCTGGGGGGTACTCACCTCGGGTGGGGGAAGCCTCTGGATCCTAATGAGGCTTCCCACGCCGTCCTCTGTCCCACGGGGGTCTCGCCGCAGCCCTCCGAACAGCCGGCGACTGTGCCGACTGTCAGTTCAATATTTACCTTTGCTGGCTCCAGCGGGGGCGCTGTGGCGACTTTCGGCACGGAAATAGACGGAAATACCCGATCTCCGTCGGGTCCGCTCTACTGCGCAGGCGCCGGAAACTTGCGCCTGCGCAGTAGAGCAGACCCGACGGCGATCGGGTATTTCCGCCTACTTCGGCGCCGACAGCCATCAGAGCTCCTGCGCAGGAGCCTGGAAGGTAAATATTGCGTCACGGCTGTACGGAGGGCTACAGCGAGACCCCCGAGGGATGCAGGACGGCGTGGGAAGCCTCATTAGGATCCTGAGGCTTCCCCCACCCGAGGTGAGTACCCCCCAGGGGCCGTTTTGTCGTTACAGTTCCTCTTTAAGATCGGAAAGCTGCGGCTTGGTCCACACTTGTCAGGTTGCAGATCGGAATGTGTTTTAAACGGATCAGTTTTTCTAAAAACTGCTCAGTTTTTTCAAAATGTTGTGCTTTTGCAGCATACGTTTCTAGTCCGTTCAAACATATGTCAAAAACGTGTCCTTCCTCCCTATGTGTTTCTATAGGATAAATTCTATTGGTCCTCAAAGAAGGACAAGCAGCAGGCAATCTGCTTTGGCATCCGTTTTGTGTGCAAAAGCTCTCTCTGTAGAGGGAGATCTGTTTTTGTGTTACCTTTCATTGCCTCTGCGGGTATCCAGGCTCCATGAGAATGTGTGCAAAATCCGGACTGTCCATTCAGTTTTCTAAAACGGAGCCCACAGATCCGTTGTTTGAAGTGTGTGAAGATGGCTGCTATTTTTAACCACTTAAGTCTATCTGGACAGATATAGATCAATTAAAGTTATTGGTGAATGAATGGGAGGTGAAAGTTGCTCAGATGCATAAGGTGAACAACACTGTAGGCTGAAGTGGTTAACATTGGTATCTGTGGCTGTGTTTTTGTCCAGGGCAAAAAAATGGAGCCACGGATATGGTTTTGAAACAAGTGTGAACCGACCCTTACTTCCATCTTAGTGCTAGTAATTTCTAACAGGTGCTCTCTATATCCTTTGGGGGTCCAAAATATGGCTCCACTCTTTGGTACATAACTCAGTCTAGTCACATCACCTTCTGCCCCACAGTTCCCTCACAGAGCAGCCAGTGCACTAATGCAGGGGCCGGGCAGCTGTTGTGATTGGTCTTCAGTTAGATCTGCCCGTATTTTCTTCTTCTTTTTTTTATACCGTATATACTCGAGTATAAGCCGAGTTTTTGGGACAAAAAAAGTGTCCCAAAAGTGGGGGTCTCGGCTTATATTCGAGTCATAACCAAGAGTAAAACCTCCCCCCAGTGCCCCCGCCACATGCAGTGCCTTTCTGTGTCACCTCTCATGTGCGGACTGAATTTCTGTGTCTCCTCCTCCCCCGTCTGAGCGGAATATGTGATCATGTATTTTGGCTCCCCCCCCCCGCCAGAGCAGAATTCTGTGTTCCCCGCCAGAGCGGAATTCTGTGTCCCACCGCCAGAGCGGAATATGTATACATGTGTGCAGGCTGCCCCCGCCAGAGCGGAATGTATATACATGTATTTTGGCCGCCCTCCCCCTGCTAGAGCGGAATTCAGCATCCCCGCCAGAACGGAATATGTGTACAAGTATTTTGTCCGCCTGCTTGCCAGACCGGAGCGGTATAGGCATGTATTTCAGCTGTCCCACCGGAATATGTAACGCGGTGCAAAGTATTCTCTTACCCATCCATGCCGCCAGCTGTAAGTCACCTGTCGCAGGCTGATTTCTATTACACCCTCTAGCATCTCTCATTACGTCATAGAGACGGGACAAGCTAAAGCTGGTGACGTGGATGGGTAAGTGAATGCTGCACACCATGTTACATATGTCGGCGGGGACAGCTCACAGCTGAAATATATGCCTATACTTCTTCGGTCTTGCGGGCGAGCAGGCAGGCGGCCAAAATACAGATGCATATTCCGCTCTGACAGGGAAATGGAATTTTGCACAGGACACAGTAAACTGCGGCCGGCCGGTGTGCCAACGAAATAGCCTTCCCGTTGCTGGCAGCCAGAATAAATGCATAAATATTCTGTTTTCGGGAGTGAGGGAGAGCCAGAAATTAAGCCTGCATTATGTATGGCGGAGGGGGGCACACTGTAATCCAGCTAATATGCCCAGTACACAGATACAGCATGCTGCCTATTTGCATGCAGTTCATTAGCTATTTGCCCTAGTAAAGGCACACTCTTTACAATTGCACTTTTATAGAACTGCAATTAATGTTTGTAAGGCTTTCAATAGTAATGACTGCAGAGCTTTATAGAGTGCTTCCTTAACACCACAAAGTCACTCCTGTGGACAAGCATTAGCTGTGCAAGAAACATGCTGCTAAAATCTGTGCCAGTGGTTAAAGTAGCTGGAAATACTAGCACAGGTTAGCTATATTTATTAAGGTTCTCTTGACTGGGAGTACACCGGAGAGTATTTATACCTCCTGCATTTCCCACCCCGGCTTATACTTGGGTCGATAATTTTTTCTTGTATTTAATGGTTAAAGTTGGGGGGTCGGCTTATACTCGGGTCGGCTTATACTCGAGTATATACGGTAATTTATTTCTTTAAAGATTCTTTTATTTTTATTTTTTTAAGGAAGAAAAAGAACAAAAAGAGCAATAAATAACAGTGCAACAAAGTAAGATATAAGGACGCAGCATAAGTTCATAGGCATATTCTAATGGGGGGAAAAAGAACACACAAAAAGGCTGCAATCCAGCTCGGCCGATTTGTAAAAAGCAGCATAACCTGAACATTATCCCGGGACATCATCAAAAACGGAGGATCATTAAGAAAGGCAGTGCATCTCTATAAAACATAGAAGAAATTGAAAGGCAACCCTGGGCCTGGTAGGTATCATACACCAGGGGTTGCCAAATTAACAAAATGTGGACAGAGTGCACATAAACCTATGTAATATCACGCGAGCTTTCGAGCCATGACCAGTCTAAATTCAAAGAATAAATCAATAAGAGCCAAAGCAAAATATAACAGAAAGGAATAGGATTAAAGAGAAGAGAAAAGAAAAGAAACAAGAGGACAAGAACCAGGGCAGAGACCGGCGCAAACCCAGAAGATTATTCCCACAATGCCAAGGGCTTAGATCTGCCCGTATTGGATGATTCTTATTATCAGAACCCAACATCCCTGATACAGGGGAGGGGCTACACCCTATGCAGCCTTACCACACGTTTAGGCTTTAGTAACCTACTACCGGACTGGTTTAAAGCACACCTGAAGCAAAAAAAAAAATTTTAAAAAAAAATTGATGTAATGAATTCTGTAGAGTAGAACATTAGTTGCAAAGAAAAGTCTCATTTTTATTTTCAGTTATATAGCTTTTTTTATTTTTATATAACATTGCTTCGGACTGTACCAGTTGCAGTTTTAATTCCACACTCAGGGCCATATTCTATTCAAGGTGATAAGTAACTTGCGAGCTACTTCTCACCTTGCCATCGCACGAATATTACCGGCAAATCCTATTGCCGATCTCCTCCGCGCGATCGCCGATCGTTAGGGAGCATGACTCAGGCGATGGGCAGCGAGGCTTTACGCTGTGGTGCTGTCCTTCACCACCAAGGCCTTGCTCCCAACACATGAGCGCGCACCTGCTGAACATCCACCGCCATCTTCCACCGCTGCATCTCCCCAGAGCTTCCCGTTGGGCTGCTGCACATTTCTGAAGCCGGTCACCAGCAAATGTATACATCACCGCTGAACACCCACTGCCTCTCACTGCAACTCCCGTCGGTGTAACTACAGTGTGTGATTCGCTGTAATTACTTTGTATCGGAACCCCAGCTAAGCATCTTTGAATGCCCTGCCGGGGCTCCCCATTGGTCCACAGTCTGGACCAATGAAAATGGTCCAGACTGTGGACCAATAGGGAGCCCCGGCTGGAGATTCAAAGATGCTTTGCCGGGGCTCCGATGCAGAGTAATTACAGCGATTCACATACCGTAGTTACACCGACGTGAGAGGTTAAAAGAAAATACACATGGCAGCCTCTATATCCATCTCGCTTCAGTTTTCTTTTAAGCTGCGATTGTTTCACAGGAAGAGTGCTACAGGCAAATCACCTTCCTCAGGCTCATGAAAGTGATAGAACGCAATTGTAGCAGTTGACTTAGAGCCACCGGAGACGGGATTAAATTGTGTTCTTGGTAAATGTCATCTCTGAGGGTACGGTCCCAGCAATCTGCTTTTATTTTTAGTTTGGAATTCTGAGAAATGGATGCCTGTTTGTTTTTCTTTGTAGCAGTAAGTGTAGTAGATACAAGCATCTGCCTTGCAGCGGTTCTCAGCAGGAATTATCACGCTCGCTCCTCGGGGAGGCCAGCGGAGGAAAGAAAGAAGTTGAGAACTTGGCAGGAGCGCCTGGACAGAATAAATGCTCGAGCCTCGTGCTGTAGCAAGTTATAAACAATGAGTCTGAACACTTTCCCATTAAAGGATTCCCACAAGTAATAAGCTGCCGTGGACGCCTCCAGTGCCTGCTCTGCCTCTCCATCACTCAGCACGCAGATCCTGACGTGACCCATCCTTGTGAAGGGGAAGCTTCTACTTTGTTCTGACATCTCGAAGCCCTAGTGAAATCCGTTTCGTAATGTTTCTTTTATTACTGAAAGTCAGCTGCAGTGGCAGGGGATACGCTCAGGGAGGCGGCAGGCGGCTTGCGAGGGGAACAGGGGAGACGAGGGAGGTCACATGTCAGGTGTCTTAGCATGGCAAAGTAGAGCAAAGATGACATTATTGATGGAGCTGCTCTGGACAGAGCCTGCAGACCGAGACATACGCTTCTAATGTCTCATTCATCTACCGCTTTATTACATTCCCCTTGGCTGCACTTCCAGAACCTGCTGTGGCGGTTCAGTCAGCACTGTAATAATAAAGAAAACTTGTATTCTAATCACTTTATTTGTATACACATATCAGTACAATCTTATTTGTGTTTTTAGTGTGATAAGGGGGTTTGAATGCCAAGAATGGAACGCTCAGTAGTCAGTACTATAATACATCTGTAGGCGTTAGTCTAGTTTAGGCGACTCAGTAAGAAACTGCATAGGGGGACAGTTCTCCAACCTCAGCACCCTCTACAGCATGAAACGTGATTGGCCGAATAGCGTGGACGTAGTTTACTACAACCTATCTGAAACCTACGAGTTTGAGAGGGTGCTGTCCACCCAATCACAGTGGAATTTCCCAATGAGGTTTCCTGCTGGTTACCCTAAAGTAGACTCACACACATCTCTGCATGTAGCCACCTGATAGGAGTTGTCCAAGTCCTTACATTGTAAGGGTTGGCTTTCATCAGCTCCTCTGCTGGACCACCTTCTAGATCTGATGGCAGCGGACCAACAGGTGCATGCTGTCCCATGGGATGGTTCTCAGTTTGTTTTAATTCGATACAGGTTCATTGGTTGCAATACCGATACTCCCCACTTGCACAATTTTTTTTTCTTACAGCTGAAAGATGAATTACCATATATGTAATACATGGTCCACCTGTGTGAGTACCAAGGGTCCACTGGATCGCCTACATTGCATCGCATAAACTGCCCCCTGTAGCTAGGTTCCTTCGAGTCCTTTGAGGTTGCCTAAAGATCCGGTATGCCAGATCTTTAGCAATCTCCAACACCATAGTGACTGCTGAGTACATTGTTCTCTCTCATTAACCCTGCCTGCCGACAAACCACTCTGTCATTTGCTTTGTGTCATCCAGTTGGGTTGCTGCCCATGCACTGTCCATCCATGCGCACAGCTTAATTGCTCTCTTGTGGCCTGTAGCGTTCAGTATTAGTGAGGTGTGCATGTGCAGAATGCTCCTGGCTACGGGACCGTGCTCGACATTAGTCACCAACTGGCCTAGTCAGGGACTTTACCGGGGCTGACTGCAACAGATTGGAGGGGACCAGATGGACGAAAAAGAAGAAGAAGCCCTAGGTAAGTATAAAGCCTTTTGATATTCTTGACTCTGGCATACCTCAAGGCTAATTTTTGGGGTGAGCCATTGAGCTATCTGTATGTTTTTGGGATGTGGAAGGAAAGCAGAGTACCAAGAGGAAACCCACACAGACATGGGGAGCATACAAACTCCATGCAGATGGTATACTGTAATTAATTTGGGGACCCTACTTCTACAAGGTGAGAGTGCTCTCTACTACGCCGCTAGGCCATGGGGTTAGGGCTTATCACGGGAAAGAATGGTGTTTAGTGCTGGAAGAAGTAATGTCTAATACACACAACAGTTTTGGGCAGATTTACTGCCAGATTGATTATTTCCATCGTGTCCGATCTGATTTCAAATTGATTTTTGTTTTTTAGAACGATTTTCCATTCACTTATATGGAAAATCGATCGGAAATCAGATCGGACATGTTGGAAATAATCGATCAGGCAAAAACAAAAATCGCGTGTGTACCAGCCATAACACATCTCTAAAAGCTCATACACACGTACCTAAAAATCTGTCCAACTATCTCCTAAACCTGTCTGCTGAAAGATAAGTTGGACGTGTATATGGCTGGCAAACAACCAGATGAGCCACTGATAACAGGTTGTTTGCCAGATCCAACCAGAGGATCAATCTGACCAACTATCATGCAGGTTGGAATGTATGTCCTTTGAACATCTTTGTTGTTTTTGAATGCGGACATGTTGTGCAGTTTGTCATTTAGCTTGCATGCATAATATTTAATTCCTACATGACTGCCGCATTGTGTATTTATGCCCCTCCTGCACAACGCTTCACAACCGGGGGTGTAAATACACATACCCGCATTGTTTACCTCGCCACTACCGATTGCCCCCGCCCTGCAGAACGCTCCGGGCCATGGGAGCGAGACGGGGGGCGTGCGGAGCCGCACTGCGCTGACTGGCCAAGCTTACGCGGCTTCTTCCAGGAGGAGGCGGAGGAAGACAGGGTGGGAGCGATCTGTGCGGAGGTAAACAACTTTTTGTGTGATGGGTCATGTTGTGCAGTTGGTTGTGCATTAAAGTTGGACGTGTGTATGAGCTTTAAGTAGGGATGGTCAATGAGATGCAAATTCTGACTGTGATGCA
The DNA here is from genome assembly GCF_040937935.1 of Hyperolius riggenbachi. NCBI lineage: Eukaryota > Metazoa > Chordata > Amphibia > Anura > Hyperoliidae > Hyperolius > Hyperolius riggenbachi. The sequence continues at coordinate 53,988,349 of NC_090654.1, read as the reverse complement.
AATTTAATGCAGATTGGAGTTGTACTATTCACAGTCAGCGGGAGTGCATTTGATTGACCCAGTACCTTTGTACGGCACTGTTACCTCTTATGTAAATTTCATACATTTCTGTATTATTTTTCCCTGTATTTGTGTTCCTTATAGAACCTTTTGGCTGATTGCTTTGACCCTGAGCATTGCAGGGAGGCCGCTCCTTCTCCTCCCGCTCCCATTCTCATAGGTCAGTTAATGACACTCACATAAACTGTTATCTTCAGCAACCATTCAGCTGTGGTAACTCTTATGTTTGTTTTCTCTGTCCGGTTACATTTAAAGAGGAACTGTAACCCAGGATTGAACTTGATCCCAATCAGTAGCCAATACCTCCCTTTCTCTGTGAAATCTTTACCTTTTCTCAAATAGATCATCAGGGGAGTATGTGTGGCTGATATTGTGTTGAAACCCCTCCCACAGTGTGATGTCAAGACCATGGTTCTGACAGTTTCCTGTCTGTGAACCTTGTTGCATTGTGGGAGTTGTTTCCAACTGCCAAGCAGCCAGTGTCTCCCTCTGTGCATATGTATATCTATAAAAAAGAAAAACTTTCAGCCTATCGCAATGTTAGTGGGTGTGGTTATAGATAATTGTAGTTGATGCTGTCTTTTTTTTTTTTCATGTCTGCCAGTAGTAAAGATGATGACCTGCAGGCTGATTGTGGATCAAACAACATAAACACATTACATGGCGAATATCAATCATTTCTTGATCTCTCCTCTATTTTTTTTTACTTCTCACTTTGCAATCTATTGATTTATTTTTCCCCCTTTTCGCTCAAGTTCCTCTTTAAATGAAAAAGCGTATTAAATAAAAACACACTCTAGCTCCTCATTACGATGAAAGCCTTGAAATATGATGATCTATGTTGCTGCGGCTCCTCTTTGTGAAGCCAACCACCCTTTGATCCATTATTCTAATAGGTCCAGCTCACCGCACTCACCAGAATGCTCTCTTCCAATTAAGGCCCCGTTCACACTTGTGTTTTGCCATGCAAACGAACCGGATCCTGATCGGATCAGGACCTGATCCGGATCGGAACCTGATCCGGATCGGAACCGTACGGTTCCGTTTGCATCAGGCATGCATCAGGCTGCCATCCGGATCCGTGGGCAAAAAATAGCGAAATTTAAATAAAAAAATGTTGGGGTCAGCAGAAGGTGCACCTGGTGCACCTGTAGAATCAGGTCCTCCGCTGTAGGCCTCACCTCCACCTCCGACATTCTGCCAAACAGCTCCAGCACGTCTGTCACTGCTGCTCCACTCCAGACATGCTTGGCCCATGTGTCCCCATCCGAAATGGCCGCTTGGATACGCATAGGAAGTGGGGTAGAACGTCAGGTGTTTGTAGGCAGTGTGTTCTGTGCCTTCCGTTTCCCATTGGTTTCTGTGTTCCGGACGGGGCTGTCAGGCTCTGGTCCGGCTCCGGTCCGGGTGCGTGGGCCGGACATCCGGACCCAAAAAATAGCGCATGTTGGAAAAGTGTCCGGAGTCCGGATCCGTACTGTACGGAACGGACACGTGTGAACTTCCGCATTGCCTTTGCATTGCTATGCGGAACGTACGTTCCGTTTGTACAGTATACGGTCCGGATCCGGCCCGGGGAATCCGGACAGGGAACACTAATGTGAACTGAGCCTAAAGGAATTATGAGCCGCTCTGCCCAGACTGACGCTCCTTGCTAAGCAGTTCCGAGTGCCCCCCTTCCCTTCATAAATCTTACAAAGTATGAAACAAAGTGTTGAAACAACTAATAGGAAATATGGGGGAAATACTATTGATCATGTTCAGTATTGGAAAAGCCCTTAGCACCTAAAATCTAACTATTATTGAGTATACATTAAAATAACAGATTAGTCTGATCATATAACACATAAATGAAAAAGCATACCCAGTGGACCTCTAGTGCACATGATAAAGGGGAAAGAGGAACCCAGAGAAGATAAAATGCTTCAAAAACAAATACAATGAAAAAAGTGAGGTGGCTTACCTCAATGAAGACAAATTCACGTATTAATAGAATTTTATTGCACTGGCAACGCGTTTAGTGGGTGCATTTCTTCAGGTCAAATTACAGTGCCTAACAGTGCTTGTAGCCACAAATAAGGCGCCTTCCATGTGCCTCTAGTGCACATGGAAAGTCACCCAGTTGATGAATCAAACCCTAAATTTTGACTCTCACTTGGGTTGTGCCAATGTACAGTCAGTGTAGTCCCTGTGTAATCAATCAGAGAGTCCAATACTGAGGTCCTCGGCATTTACAGTTGTATGGCCAGATAGGACTCTTGCACTGGTCTACTAGGACAGTACAGAGTATAAAACAAAAAGTGCCCAACTACCCCACATTCCTAACTTGTTTTGCCCTTTACGGGCCTCGTCAGAGGAACACCGAATGTGTACAGAGTGCTTGGGATTAATAATAGGGTTAAAAGGGTGAGCAACTCTCCACCAAAGATCAAATAAAGGCAGTTCTGCCCACCCCCTGTACCACCCACTGATCCACGGGGAGAATCACATCTGGAGGCTTGAGTGGTGTGGGCTGTGCCTGCCTCCGGCTCATTATCATAATAGTTGGCGCCTCTGGTTTATCATTGGCTCACACAAATGCACACTCCATTATCCCAACCTTATTCTCTATATTATTGTAACCAGCCCACCTGTAAAAGCAGCAAGTGGCTGCAGTATAGGGAAAAAGGCGGATAAGACAGCTCTATGTTGGGCTGGTCAACAGGACTGGACCAATTCATGCATGTCTGTGTGCAAAGGACTAGAGTGTGGCACGGTCCGATCAGTGTAAGAGATTGCACAAAAAAAAGAATAATACCGTTGCAGAGACTGATCTGTGTAAATGAGTGTGTCTGAGTTTTCCTAGAAGTAGCTTGCCTCTCGACTGGTCAGTACACAGCCTGAATTGCTATAACTCTGAAGGAGGCGTGCACACCGATGCTCTGCCTACTGATAAGGCTCAGGCTGCCATTGAAGGACTGAAACAGAGGGCGCAAATGATATCCATAACCCCGCAAGTCTGGAAAACTGACGACCAGTAGAACTTAACTGAGAAATACAAGGCCAGCCCCTTCCAAAACAGGGAAGTGTGTCCTACCCGAAAGGGGTGTATACATGTTGCTTAGCAACATGCCCCATCAAAACTTTGCACCACAAACAGCCCAGGTAATGTGCATCTACACTGTTTTTCTCGCACAACAATATCTCGGGTGTTAAGAGAGTGGCAGTTGGAAAAAAAGATAAGGACTATTCTGGTTGAAAAAGGCTGAATGGCAAAAGGCAAGCAGCACGCATAGTCCACAGCAACAGAAGGGCAACAACATGACAAATTACAGCTGAATTCAATGCAAGTGCATCACAAAGCATATCCCATCGCACAACAAGACGGACTTAGCGAAGGATGGGCTTTAGCAGCAGGAGACCATGAAGAGTGCTTTTGGTATCACCCTTGCCACCATGCTCGATCAGTCTTAAATTGGTTTGAGGAACATCAATCAGATTTTAGCCTGCTTTCATGGCCAGCTCATTCACCTGACCTGAATCCTACTGAGCATTTGTGGAGCAAAGTCAAAAGATCACTTCAAAGCTTGGAAACGCCACCATCTAATCTGACCCAACTTAGAGCTGCCATTATGTCATCATCTGCCAACATTCTTCAGCAATGGTGAGTCCATGCCAAGAAGATCGGCTCTGATCAGAGCTAAATGTGGACCAACTCGTTATTAGAGGGTGTCTCTAATTTTTTGGCCACTCATTGTAGACCTCTGTGTCTCCCTGAAAATGTGCTGTGCAGTCAGCCCACATTTACTACATCAGAGAACTGTCACTGAACTGTCATCTTCAGCTAGCATTCAGTTGTGTGTCGCTTATGTTTTTTCTCTGACCGGCTACATTTAAAATATAGAGTATTCAATAAAAACACCCTCTATCTCCTCATTATGATGAAGCTCTTGAAATATGGTGATCTTTTTTGCTGCGGCTCCTCTTTGTGAAGCCGACGCACGTCGATCCATTATTCCAATCAGTCCAGCCCGCCGCACTCACCAGAATGCTCTCTTCCAATTAGAGGAATTATGAGCTGCTCTGCCCAGACTGATGCTCCATGCTAAGCAGTTCCAAGTGCCCCCCCTATTCATAAATCTTAAAAAGTAGACGACATGTCCATTATTTCAGAAATGAAAGGAGTGCTAAATGAACGATGGGCTCCAATGAACCTTTCATCAGCTAATTCTATAAACGAGAGGGTTTTCTTCTCTTAAAGGACAGATCAGGACACCAGTCATGTCCTCTCGATACATCACTATCTGTCGCGGCAGAGGCGCTTCACAAAGAAGCAATCCTTTAGTGTCTGGCTGAGGTTGGGGGATAAGAGCAATCAGACAACCATGATGAATTTAGTTGCATTGGCAACATCCTTTTGGAGGACAACCAAATTGACTCAAAAATCAGAAGATACCAGCGGTGTTCAGACCCCTTTTTTTGACATTCCCCATTGTAGCATGAACTAAGCGTGAGAACAGTTTTTCCAAAATTGTTTTTATATTTGCTGCCTTTCTCCCAAAAGTAATAGTTTGTGCATAAGGACTATAACAGTCACCTGTAGGCATCAGGGTCCGATCCCTAGGTTGACAGTGCTGAGCATGATCTCACATTGTGTTCCTCAGCTATAACTGAGCGACGTGCACTGTTATTATGGGGAGGGGAGAAGGGACAGTGTGTGGCGCACAGTGGGGCGTCTTCTGAAAGATTTAATGAGAACTGTACCCTGTAAAACACAAAGTTACATACTCACCTGTTGAGGGAAGCCTCTGCATCCCTTAGAGCTGTGGTTACCAACCTTTTTGAAGTTGTGGCACATTGCACCAAACATTCAGAACTCCGTGACACATCACATATGTATAATAGAAAAACACTAATAATAATATCATGAAGTGAATGAAAATAGTGCATTATCTTGAAAACGAGGCCAATTTTTTTTTTTTTTTTTTCTGCTTGGGGGGTGCTGGGTGGGGATAATGTGATGCTGGCTGTGGGTGCTGGGTCTGTGGAGAAAGTTGTGTGAGGCTAATAAAGGTGCTTGGTGGGGAGAGGAGAGGACGGTTGAGGAGAAGCAGGGGAGGATAAGGCTGATGAGTGGGTGTACAGAGGCAGGTGATGGTGCTGGGTGTTGCTACCTGAGGAGGGACAGGTGAGGCTGCTAGGCTGGTAAAGCTGACCTACTGTGTCTTCCTCTACGGTTTCCCTCACCCCCAACAGTTTTCTGAGCCACTCTGCCCGGGACATGGCCTGCTCTTATGTAGGATGCAGTTATGGTGGCGGGGGGGGGGGGCAGGCTAAGATTTCAGTCAAGTACGGAGAGTAGTTGGGACCATGGTAGCACCGGAACACCTGAAGTGAAAAATCAAGTGGTGGTCTAAGTCTTCTTTATGGCAGCGTATGCTTATTTATTTTTTCGTTTTAGAACGCAAGCATGCTTTGATTTTTTTCTTCTTTTAGTTACTGCAAACGCTAACATTGTTAAGCACTAGTAGGCTTTCTTCCCTTCCGACACGCATCCCATGAGTTTGTTCACATCGCACAAGGTCAGCTGTCCAGCTCTGGACTGAAGGACAAATGGCTTTCTGCAAAGTCTCTCCAATCCATCACCTGCAGGATCCCTGCTCTGATTACTATCGCTGGAAAGTAAATGGAGTTCTTGGTATTAGGTTAAAAGCGCTGTATGGTCTCTTATCAAGTGGACCCGTATCTATCCTGCATGCTGGTATTTGTATTGCAATAGGAGTGCAGAACTCAAAAGCGTTATTGATGAAATCTTGGTTGGAGGAAAGTCGCCGAAGCGATTTTTCAAAGTGAATACAGCATGCCTGTTACAATGCGGGCTGATGGCTGGATGTACTTTCGGAGGAATGCTTTATTCATTTTTATCTGCTGCAGCATATCTCGCGGCGGAAGATCAAATCAATATCTTATTGATTGCTGCACCGAGGACACTTAAACAGCCGGGTTTCCAATATTCCTACTATGTGAATTGATTTACTTTTTTTTTTTGTAGGATTAAGATCTCTCACTGTCTCTGCGGAGAATAACTTTTTGTACTTGCGGCTTGTCTGCTCGTTTCGTTGTAATGGTGACTGTTTTCCATCTACATTTTTTTTCCCTTGTTCTATTGTACCGAATGTCACGTCCAAAAAGGAAATAGATTTTTTTTTACTTCAGATACCCAGTTAGACAAAAACTTTGGGTTTGCAAAAAGAGTATGTACCTTTTAATAGCTTTTTCCTCTCCATGGCTAGCATGGCATGGAGAGAGGCATAACAGATAAACGTTCTGTAGACATGTTCATGTATGCTCTTCTCAGTGTACGCCGTGCTGTGACTTAATGTGCAACAGTTCTTATTGTGGTTTCCTCCTATCCCAGAAGAACGTATTCATCTCTTTCTCTAAGAAGCGAAAGACTGGTATAAGGTCCAGCAGTTTATTGAAAAGGGTATCCCTGATTGTTTTATACTCGGAGCGGTGTGGCAGGAAAGAAGACTCGTCCTCCAGGTTCCTGTTTACAATGCCGGCACAGCCTTTTCTCCCTGGGTTGTCTCTAGGCCTATGGGATTTGTACGAATATTCTAACTCCGACTCCTCAGTTATGAAACCACCAACTCCCACTCCAGGTACCCGAAATTACTCTGACTCCTCGTCTCCAGTTCCACAGCTCTTGTAGGCCTATGGTGTGGGTACAAAAACCATCCGACTCCTCGACTCAGACTCCAGGTACCCAAAAATTGCTCAAACTCCTCGACTCCACAGCCCTGGTTGTCGGTCTTTGTTGCCCACTTGATTTAGATCTGGTTCACTCCGACCTCTGGTAACATCTCGGTTAAATGCTTTTCTGCAAGCGTGCAGAAAAGCATTTAGTAGCTTTTGGCGGCAATTGTTGCTTTTCACCCCCCTAGGGGGACGCAGGAGCATGGCGGTAAGCGACCCAGGAAGTAGCCTTCCAGGAAAACTTCCTAGAAGCCGCTTCCAGGTTTCCCTCAAACAGCAGGAAAACAGCAGGAAAAATAGGGATCAAAAAGTGGCGTGGGGTTTGTGACGTTTTTATGGTTGGCCAAAGTCTTTCTGACTGGTTATTTTCCAGACCAAAAAAGATATACCATATTTTTCAGACTTTAAGAAGCTCCTGATCATAAGACACACCCATGATGGAGTATCTTGTGTATCATGCCTCCTTTGTACATCATGTCTCTCTGTGTCCTCCTCTGTCCCCCTTGTGTCCTCCTGTGTTCCCCACGTGGGCGCCTCTGTTTTCCTTGTGTCCTCCTCTATGCCCCTTTGTTTCCTCATGTCCTGCGTTTGTCCCCATGTACTCCTCTGCATGGGCACAGTACAGGGAGTCCCTGACAATGCGGCGGGTTTGAGGTTCATATTAGCAGGCGTTCACAAGTCAGGAACTCTCTACATTTGGGCTATAAGACGCAGTGACTTTTTTTTCCCCCACTTTTCCACGAGAATCTTATAGTCCAAAATATACAGTATTTGTTAGTTCTGCTAAGTCATTCATTTTGAAGGTGGAAATCTGTTTTTTTCCCGTAGAACCGCACGGTTTGGATCTTCTTTGGGTTTATGGAGAAAACCCGCGTTCTAAATTTTACCAGGATTACTAGGATGTTTTGCATAACACTTTACTGTATGTCGGTAGTGGCAGTAAGCGGTCAACAACATAAAGAAGGAACATCACTAGAGTGAGTCCTGGTGCTACAAGGGTCTATAGGGGTGAAGGGGGCCCGTTCAATGATGTATACGTTGAAGAGAGTTGGTTGCAGCCCTGTGTAACACCCGACCCTGTTCTCTCATTCACTTTCACACTGCATTTATTCCCAGTTTATGAGCTTGTGGTGACATCATATGTTTTTCCTCCTATTCCGCTCTGGTAAAATCTCTTGAGTCCAGACTTCAGAGGAGGACTGACCACAGAAGAGTCCAGACTTCAGAGGAGGAGTGACCACAGAAGACCACATAACATAGTTTCCAAATTGCAGTATTTCTGAAGAACCCAGGTTGATTCATTCTGATAGGAATCCATGTGCTTGGCTGGGCTTTTGGCACCACAGGAATTTAATCATCTCTATTATTTTCTGCACCATGATTTTTCTACAGTATCTAGTGTGTCTTAGCTTCTCCTTTAGACTTTAGTTTCATTGCTGTAGAGCATTGCTTGTGAACATCTCAGCCAAAAGTATAGAGTCAAAAAGTATAGTCAGTACAGCCATCCCATGATGTTGTCTGGTAAAGTTGAACAAGCACTACTTCTTCCATGCTGTTGCTCATCATTCCCCTCTTCCCCCTATAGAACAGAGCAGACTGCTCGGCTGCAGCCAGACTCTGTGTCTGTACAGTGCTGTAATATTTTTACCTAGACTTTTTATTTGATTTTAAAAAGACAGTTTTAGGCCTGGATCACAGGACACTCAGAGTCCTTCCGTTTACTGCATCAGAGAGGGGAGATCAACAGACCTGTTGATGGACCCTATTTTAAAGGGGGGCGGGCTGTGGAGTTGGAATTTGGGTACCTGGAGTCAGAATTGGGAACAAAATGCACCGACTCCAACTCCAAATAAATTTAAACTGTAAATTAAAAGTCAACATTTAAAGGTGGTGATGGGGTTGCTTGCAAAGCCACATCAAGAGGACGTCTCCCTGGTGAGCGCCACACCACAGCTTAAATGGCCACACTCCCGCCAGCCTGATGAGGTTCAACATGTTTTTTTAACCTGCCCAGCAACTGAGATATGCTAAGGACCCCCAACAATTAACTTTTAAGTGGAAGAAACGCACCCGATACTGAAGTGAAAAAAATGATATAATAAATTGGGTGTGTAGTACAGATAATTACTAGAAGATTAGTAGCAAAGAAAAGATTCTCATTTTTTTTATTTTCAGTTATATAGTGTTTTTTATAACATTGCTTCATTCTCTAATACTTGCAGTTTACACAATACTCAGCATTCTAAATGATTTTACAGAGCAGTCTTGTGAACTATTGACCTGTCCTCTGGGGAGAAAAAAAAATACAGTTACTGACAGTTGAGATAATAAGCTTAAGAAGACAGAGCTCTCTGCGACTTTCAAAGTCATGAAGCTCAGTGGCTTTTTTTGCATAGATAACTGGAGTTTCTTAACTCTTCCTGTACTGGAAACAATATTAGACTTATGCCTCTGCTCCTAATGTTTTATTTCTGCATGCAGATTTGCATAGACAATACAAGTGGATGGGACTGTTGCCACTTGTCAGGATTCCTTTGTGGTTTTCTGTGCAGAAAAAATCTGCACGGCAGAGCCATCAGAATTCACATATCGCTATGCGCTTCGCATACAATGTATTTAATAGGAAATTTGCATGCGGTTTTGGTATGTGAATTTTCATGCAAATTTGCATACGATTTCGCATAGAAACAATGGAAAAGCACACAGGCACTGCCATGGTTAAATTCGCATACATAGTCATCCATGCGAAATTGTATGCGAATTTGCATTAAAATGTGCATACAACCGCATGCGAAATTCGCATCCGCATGCAAATTTTTTCCGTGGCGATTCCCACCACACAAGTGGAAACAGGCCCTTACAGTAGATGTGCTCCTTGTGTTAAGACATCCCTGGCTATAATTACTAGGTAATCCCTGGTGGTGTTGATCCAGGGATTTTATCTGATTGCCATTTGCGGTAGGGAAGGAATTTTTTTCCCTTTTGGGGCTAATTGGACCATGCCTTGTAAGGGTTTTCTGCCTTCCTCTGGATCAACAGTAATATATGAGGGTGGACGCTAGTGTTGTACTTTAATTTCTGGTTGATTTTATTAAACATATGTCTTCTTTCACCCCAAATAACTACTGTATGTACCTTTGTGATGTCCCTGTCTAATATTGCTTAAATCCGACCTGAACTCAGAACTTCCTCTCTGCTCTAATAGATAAGCAACAGAAAATTAACCTTTAAGGAAAAAAAAAATCTTTGTTACAGCTGATACAAATCCTGCAATAAATCTGCAGTGTGTCTACTTCCTGCTTTCATGGAAGCAGACATGGGGTTAACATCCTGTGTTTACACATTATCTGCTCTGCCATAGCAGCAGATATTCCTGAGCTGACAGCTGAGAGATCAAATTACAGTTGTAATTAGTCACAGATGAAGGGAGATTTGACTGGCTAAACTCTCTAAATACATACAGGGTGGGTTTATCTTGGTTTTCCTTTTTGTCCTGTGCAAGAGTTCAGGTCCCCTTTAATGCTTTCCTAGCTCCCCTATCTCTTGTACAGTGCTGCATAATTTGTTAGCACTTTATAAAGAAAGTTTAATAATAATTGCAGACTCAGCAGGCGACAGGTTCCCATGAACTGACCCCATGGCCCTTATTCACCTCTCAGCAGCAAAATGAAATCGGCATTTAACAAGTGTTGTGTCTGCAGAGTGAACAGAATGTTTTATCATGTCTGCAGATGAAACTACCTTTCAGTGTTTTTATTTTTTTTCCCCTTAACGAGGTGATAAAAGTTATTTTCCATGAAAGTCATCTGGAGAAGCTGTTCTCTCCACTGGTTAATGAAATGTAAACTTGTACTTTATGGCAGATCTATGCGAGATGCCGGCCAAACGGAAATAATCATTAGCGGGGTTTGGAGGCTGCTGCAGATGCCTTGTGAAGCGGCTGATGCGCCAACTAACCTAAAACAGCCCTGTAGTCACAACAAAAAATTCCAGAAGGTCCGCACACTCTTGAGTACCAAGTCCTGTTTATTCAAACATGTGACACAACCATTCCAAAAACCAAGTCGTTTCGGGGCCCCAAGGGCTGCCCTTTGTCAAGGCTACAGTACAGTAACCAATATTGGTTACCATTCTGGACTGTGGCCTTGACAAAGGGGACCCCTCGGGGCCCCGAAACGACTCGTTGGTTTTTGGAATGGTTGTGTCACGTGTTTGAATAAAAAGGACTTGGTACTCAAGAGTGTGCGGACCTTCTGGAATTTTTTGTGGATTACAATACTGGTCCAGCACCTCACCAGTGGTGTGCGACTCCCTTCTCTGTGTACTGTAGTCACAACAGACGCCAGCATACAGGAAGCTCTCAAAACTGCACATCCAAAATGTTACCAGAACCTGCAACTTCCACCTTCGAAACATCTCCAAAATCCACCCCTTTCTGATCCCAGACACTACCACGTTTCTTATCCATGCCCTCATCATCTCCCGCCTTGACTACTGCAATGCCGTACTATCTGGCCTCCCCTTAAAACGCATTTAAACCCCTTCAATCAGTCATGAATGCAGCAGCTAGACTCATCAGACTTTCCCACTACTATGCTTCCACTTCTCCCCTCTGCAAAGCCCTACACTGGCTCCCTATCAGCTTCAGGATCAGTTTTAAGGTTTTGTGCCTTACCTACAAATCTGTGCACAAGACCTGCCCATCCTACATTTCTGAGCTCGTCAACAGATATATACCTGCCCGTCCCCTCCGGTCCTCCAATGATCTCTGCCTGACCTCCCCGCGCATTTCTCATTCCCATGCACGCTTACAAGACTTCTCAAGAGCTGCCCCCACCCTATGGAACTCCCTTCCACTCCCCCTCAGACTCGCTCCTTCCTTCAACACCTTCACGCAAGCCCTCAAAACACATTTCTTTAAAATAGCCTACCCCACATCTACCACACTCTAACTCTCTGTCAATCACCCTTTCCACAGTCCTACCTTATGTGCCCCCCACCCTTTAGATTGTTAGGCTTGGCAGGGCCTCCCCCCTCCCTTAGTGTGTCCTTCTTAATTTTTCTACCCCAGCAATGACACCCTTCTCATGGACTAACTCGTACTTGTTTTGCTTGGTCTCTGTAAACCGCATTTTATACCCTGATTGTATGTATAACCTTGTGCTATGTTGTATAACCGTGCGCTACCTCTCTGTCTGTCACCCCTTGTTGCAATGTATGTATCCCTATTTATTGTCCAGTGCTGCGTAATATGTTGGTGCTTTATAAATACAATAAATAATAATAATAAGGGGAACAGCTTGCTTTCCGTAGTAGACAAGGGACACCGAGAGCATTGTGTAGTATGTATTGGTAGGTAGGGTAAGTAGTAAAGCAAGTATTGTTATACTCACAAACGCAGGTTACCATTCAGAAACCACTGTAAAGTCAGATGGGAAGATTAGACCTGTTCCCACTCAGGATTAAGAAGTCACTCTCTGTAGATCGGAAGAAAGAGAGACGGGGTAAAACACCCCTCCACCTGGAGTGGACTTTATGCAATGGTAGAAAACAGAGGCACCAGCAGAATAAAAGTAGTTAAAATTCTTAAAAAAGGAGAGGTAGTGGTGGACTCAACTACTCCAAAGGACACAAGATAAACGTAATGACGTTTAAACAAAGGAAAATACTCCAGAATAGTTTGCAACCTGTTTCGCAGATGTGACCACGCTTCATCAGGCAGTAAAAAGGAGCATAAAGCTTTTACAGTCCAGGTCCTTATTAAAGAGAACCCGAGGTGGGTTTGAAGAATATTATCTGCATACAGAGGCTGGATCTGCCTATACAGCCCAGCCTCTGTTGCTATCCCAACCCCCCCTAAGGTCCCCCTGCACTCTGCAATCCCTCATAAATCACAGCCACGCTGCTGACAAACAGCTTGTCAGAGCTGGCTGTGTTTATCTCTATAGTGTCAGTCTGCTGCTCTCCCCGCCTCCTGCAGAACTCCGGTCCCCGCCTGCACCCCTTCCCTCCCTGCTGATTGGAGGGAAGGGACGGGGGCAGGGACCGGAGCTATGCAGGAGGCGGGGGAGCAGCTGAGACTGACACTACAGATGTAAACACAGCCTCACAGCATGGCTGTGATTTATGAGGGATTGCAGAGTGCAGGGGGACCTTAGTGGGGTTTGGGATAGCAACAGAGGCTGGGCTGTATAGGCAGATCCAGCCTCTGTATGCAGATAACATTCTTTAAACACACCTCGGGTTCTCTTTAAGCTCCTCTTGCTTGCTTTTCATGCTGATTCTTACAGTTTAAAGGAGTGCCGAGGTGAAAATAAACAGATGAGATTGACTTGTGTATGTATGGTGCCAAGCATACAAATACTATTAGACAGTTCAAGATAACAGAGCGAGTGCACACCTATGCCTTAGGCTGCATTTCCACTTCTGCGGTGCGAATCAACGCGGTAAAAATTCGCATGCGGATGCGAATTTCGCATGCGGGTCTATACGAATTTTCATGCGAATTCGCATGGATGACGATGTATGCGAATTTAACCATGGCAGTGCTGGAGTGCTTTTCCATTGTTTCTATGCGAATTCGCATGAAAATTCGCATGCCCAAACCTCATGCGAATTTCCTATTAAATACATTGTACGCGATTCGCATAGCGGTATGCGGTATGCGAATTCTGATGGCTCTGCCATGCAAATTTTTTCTGCACAAAAAAACGCAAAGGAATCCTGACAAGTGGAAACAGTCCCATTCACTTGTATTGCTATGCGAATTTTCATGCGAAAAACGCATGCGAATTCGCTATAGTGGAAATGAGCCCTTAAACATCCCAATACATCATATTACAGCGGTGCAACATCCGGATGAAAAATAGCTATAGATCATAAATGGCAACTTAGAAAAAGATGATCCAGGAGCAACTTCGCCATTTCAGTTTTCAATAAAACATCCAAAAACTTTAATGCAATTCTTCCAGTAAAAAAGTTACAATGGGTAAAGGACATCAAAAAGCAATACTTATCAACAAGAGGTATCAAAGGTGGTGCGGAGGCTGGTCAAGACCAGCCTCCGCACCACCTTTGATACCTCTTGTTAAGTATTGCTTTTTGATGTCCTTTACCCATTGTAACTTTTTTACTGGAAGAATTGCATTAAAGTTTTTGGATGTTTTATTGAAAACTGAAATGGCGAAGTTGCTCCTGGATCATCTTTTTCTCAGTTGCCATTTATCATACAAATACTATGCTGTGTTCCTTTTTTCTTTCTCTGCCTGAAAGAGTTAGCAATCAGGTATGCAAGTGACTGTTTCCCTCCAGTCACGGACTATCGTGTAACCCTCACTGATAAGGAATTACAGCCATAAAACTCTTTCCTCGCAGAGAAGAGCGTCTGAGGGCAAGGAAGAGATTGGGAGTCAATGGGCCACATGCAATTAACTTTTTCTCCTGAGTTTTCTCCTAGGTGATATTTTCAAACTTGAAAATAAAATACCTTTTAAGCCACCAGAAAGCAAGAAGATACTCAAAATAATTTTGATGGCACTTTTTCTACTACTTGTGGTACGTTTTTTGATTGTGAAATGCTGAAAAGTTATTTTAAAGACAAAATGAAAAATTATCACCTGGGAGAAAACTTAGGAGAAAAAGTTATTTGCATATAGGCCAGTAGCTCACAGATTTTAACTATGGCATACTTCGAAGACTGTGTCGTTGAAGATCTGTGGTGAATTTACAACACATTAAAATAAACATATTACGGTTTCCCCATTATTCCCCCTCTTCATTTCTCCATTTTTTGCCGCTCGCCGCTGCCAATAGATAACTTAATTAATAAAATATAATTTTTAAACTTTTGGGCAAGATGGCTGCAATATAAAGTGCTTCCAGGTCAGTACACAGTCTCCCTGTACTGCTGTGCAGGAGAGATGAGCTGAGCTGAAGCCATAAGAGGCAGATCTCCCTCCCCCTGCTGTCTGGAGCTTGCAGAAAGGTACCACTGTAAACAGCTGTTATTTTCCACAATGCAACAAGGCTCCCACAGTGTGATATGAGAACCATGGTCCTGACATCACACTGTGGGAGGGGTTTCACCACAATATCAGCCATACAGAGCACCCTGATGAACTGTTTGTGAAAAGGAAAAGGTTTCTCATGGAAAAGGGGGTATCGGCTACTGACTGGGATAAAGTTCAATTCTTGGTCACAGTTTCTCTTTAAAGAGGAACTGTAACGACAAAACGTCCCCTGGGGGTTACTCACCTCGGGTGGGGGAAGCCTCCGGATCCTAATGAGGCTTCCCACGCCGTCCTCCGTCCCTCAGGGGTCTCACTGCAGCCCTCCGTGCAGCAGTGACGTCAATATTTACCTTCCCGGCTCCTGCGCAGGCGCTCTGACGGCTGTCGGCTCCAAAGTAGGTGGAAATACCCGATCGCCGTCGGGTCTGCTCTACTGCGCAGGCGCAAGTTTCCGGCGCCTGCGCAGTAGAGCAGACCCGATGGAGATCGGGTATTTCCGTCTATTTCCGTGCCGAAAGCAGCCACAGCGCCCCCGCTGGAGCCAGCAAAAGTAAATATTGAAGCTACAGTCGGGTCTGTCGCCGGCTGTTCGGAGGGCTGCAGCGAGACCCCCGTGGGACAGAGGACGGCGTGGGAAGCCCCATTAGGATCTCGAGGCTTCCCCCACCCGAGGTGAGTACCCCCAGGGGAGGTTTTTGATGTTACAGAGTCTCTTTAAGTTCTTATTCAGGTAAGCTGAGATAATAAATGAATGAAGATTTTCTATCAGTTTTCAGGAAAATTCATGCAGGGCGGGACTTTATGTTCCGATACCACAACGGACATATTGAAAATGGGTGCGTCTGAGTGGATACTGTAGATTAGGGATGGTAAATGGGATCCTGTATCCCCACAAAAAAGTGCACCAGGTACAAGAACGATAATCCCTGGTTTACATCACATCTCAGGAAGCTGCGCCACGATAAAGAAAGGGCATATCGTACAGGCGATAAAGTCCTCTACAAAGCTGCGAAATACAAACTGCAGAGAGCCATTACCGACGCAAAAAAAGATTATTCTAAAAAACTTAAGGAAAAAATTTCCAACACCGACTCATCCACAATATGGAAATCTCTTCATGAAATTACAGACTACAGGAAGAAATCTCCTCCCTCACTACACAACCTGCAGCTTGCAAATGAACTGAATACTTTTTATTGCAGGTTTGACACTAGCAACAATAGCCAAACACACCAAGTCATTCTGCATAATTTACATCTGTGTAATAGGCAAACTGAGCACTCCTCCAGCCAACCATCGTCTCCACCCCTGCAGTGCCTCAGTATCTACACAACACAGCAGACCGGACACAATCTGCTAACCTGTCACCAGACGTGCATGCTCTAACAATATGCCAATCAGATGTAAATAAACTCTTCAAAAGACAAAACACTAAGAAAGCAATGGGGCCAGACACTGTCTCTGCAAAATGCTTGAATCTCTGTGCCGATCAATTAGGGCCTGTATTCAGACATATTCAAAGCATCTCTAGAACTCTCAATTGTTCCTGCCTGTTTTAAAAGCTCAACTATTGTACCAATTCCCAAAAAAAACAAAAGCTACATGCTTAAGTGATTACAGGCCTGTTGCCCTGACATCATTGGTCATGAAAGCATTTGAAAAACTGGTAATGACTTACCGTATATACTCGCATACAAGCCAAATTTTTGACCCCCAAAAAGGGGGTCAAAAGTTGGGGGGTCGGCTTGTATGCAAGTCTTTCCTGGTGGTCTGCGGCCCCCGCTCCCCCCGCGGCCGCCGCTGCTGCTATTAGTTGTTTAAAAAAAAAAAATTAAAAAAAATGACATTTATATTGCGCTTTTCCCTTGCGGACTCAAAGCGCCAGAGCAGAGCAGCAGCCACTAGGGCGCGCTCTATTGGCAGTAGCAGTGTTAGGGAGACTTGCCAAAGGTCTCCTACTGAATTAGTGCTGGCTTACTGAGCAGGCAGAGCCGAGATTCGAACCCTGGTCTCCTGTGTCAGAGGCAGAGCCCTTAACCATTACACCATCAGCCAACTGCAGGCAGCGGCTTCCTCTTCCCCGGCGCTTCCTCTTGCCCGCTCTCATGCGTGTATGAAGTGATCACAGCAGCGCGTCCGGCGCTGCTGCTGTGACGATGCAGGGGGCAGGAAAGAGCGGTTCCCCTGATAACGGCGATACAGATCGCCGCTACAGGGAGCCGCACTCTTTCCTGCCCCCTGCATCATCAAAGCAGCAGCGCCGGGCGCGCTGCTGTGATCACTTCATACGCGCATGAGAGCGGGGAAGAGGAAGCCGCTGCCTAAACAGGTAATAGGAGCGGGGAGCTGTACTGGCCACTACCTACCTATACACTGGGCACTATACTGGCCACTACCTACCTATACTGGACACTATACTAGCTATACTTGGCACTATACTAGCTGTACTGGGGCACTACCTACCTATACTGGGCACTATACTAGCTAAACTGGGCACTTTACTAGCTAAACTGGGCACTTTACTAGCTATACTGGGCACTTTACTAGATATACTGGGCACTATACTAGCTATGCTGGGGCACTACCTACCCATACTGGGCACTATACTAGCTATACTGGGACACACTGGGGGATCACGCGGCCGGCACCAATCCAGCATTTCCTACCCCCGGCTTATATGGGGGTCAATCATTTTTCCCTGGTTTTTCAGTTAAACGTTGGGGGTCGGCTTATATGTGGGTCAGCTTATATGCGAGTATATACGGTATCTGAAATCCATCACAGATCCCCTGCTGGACTCTTTGCAATTTGCCTACAGGCCTAATAGATCCGCAGACGATGCCGTGAACATGTGTATGCATTATGTACTACAACATCTAGACACCCCAGGAACCTACACCAGGATTTTATTCATAGATTACAGCTCTGCATTTAATACCATAATTCCATCACTGCTACACACCAAGCTCTCCCAGCTACACATACCTGAATCCATCTGCAAATGGATAACCGATTTCTTAACCGACAGAAGACAGTGTGTTAGACTTGGTAAACTCACATCAAGCTCTCTGACAGTCAGTACTGGTGCACCCCAGGGCTGTGTGCTTTCCCCACTGCTCTACTCACTTTACACCAATGACTGCATCTCCACAGATCCATTTGTTAAGGTTCTGAAGTTTGTAGACGACACAACAGTAGTTGGTCTCATCCAAAACGGAGACGAGTCTGCATACAGGCATGTGGTGGGGCAGCTTTCCTCCTGGTGCAGCAGCAACAACTTGGAACTAAACGCTCTCAAAACTATGGAGATGATAATAGACTTTAGGAGATCTCCCTCCGAGCACCTCCCCTTAACCATAAATGGATCCACAATAACCCAGGTAGAGTCATTCAAGTTTCTTGGGTCCACAATCTCAAACGACCTAAAATGGAACAACAACACTGCCACTATTGTCAAAATCTAATGGTGCAGTTCTACACTGCAATCATCGAATCCACCATAGCATCATCCATGACTGTATGGTTCGGCTCCTGCTCAGCATTAGAAAAGGGGAGGCTGCAGCGCATCATCCGAACAGCGGAAAGGATAATTGGCTGTAGCTTACCTTCCCTGCAGAATCTTTACGCTAGCAGGTGCAGAAAGAGAGCAACCAAAATTGCCTCTGACCCCTCTCACCCAGCTCACTCCATCTTCCAGCGCATGCCTTCAGGAGTAAGATTCCGGTCAATCGCTACCAAAACCTCAAGACACAGGAACAGCTTTTTTCCTCAGGCGGTAGCCATACTTAATGCTGAACCACGTTAGAGCTGCTAGAACTTGAAAGTAATCAGCACAAAACTGAAAATGAACAATTCTCACATTGCTTACTGCCACTATACTTAAAATGTCCTTGACTTGTAATATACATACTGTCAGTCCTTGTATTGTTTTTTTGTGTTTGTTAACCTCCTTGCCGGTTTTCCCGACCTGAGCTCGGGGTAGAAAAAAGCAGCTGCTATCGGTGATCCTGAGCTCAGGTCGGGGTAGGCATTGCAGAGCTTTACCTGTAGTTGTGGAGTCCCGCGCGCGATCTCGCTGCGCAGCGGGACTCCAGCCTCTCTCCCCGGCAGTGTGGGGTCTTTCCCTGGCCGCCGGGATCCCCCATGTCCCCGCTATTCTTCCGGGGACCCGGCAGCCAGTTGGAGCAGCGCAGCCGTGGTGGTGGCAGCAGAGCGGTGGTGGCAGCGTGACGTCATCGGGGGCGGGGCTAACATTGAAAACGAACTTCTCTATATTAGAGAAATATAGAGAAGTTCGTTTATATGTATATTAGCGCCATCTTGTGGGCAAAGAGAAAACTGCAGCCCAGGAGCCCAGGAAGGTAATTTTTTTTTTATTTTGCTGCAGATCTCCCTGCCAGAATGATTTTTTTCAGGTTTTAGGGTCTGAAAGAGTGAAAAAAAATTGCACCGCTTTTAGACCCTAAAATCTGGAAAGAATCAGACCGCCAAGGAGGTTAAGCAACTGCCAAGTCAAATTCCTTGTAGGGGCAAACTTACTAGGCGAAAATAAATTGATTCTGAAATAATTTCCAGTTGATGCAGGAGTATGCCAATTTATGCAGCTTGAGAATGGACCAATAACATTTTACCTCAGCAGGATTTGATTGGTTTAAGTTTAAGTTGCATAATCTCATTGACCATCCCACTATAGATAACCTAGGGTCTGTCGACATTATCATTGGTCTATATTGCGGAACACAGACCGGTTTGTAGGGGGAACTTAGCCTTAAAGTTAACCTGAACTGAAAATTAACTTGTAAGACGTATGTGTATTACTAGTGGAGAATAGAAGTTTCCTGGAGTCCCTCTTATTTTTTCATTTTCAATATTTCTGACTGGTAAACAACCATGTTATGCTAAATACACAATGCAATTTCTTGCCCGATTGACGGGAATCCAGAGACAATTATTTCTGACTTGTCCATTCTGCTCCCGTTCAATAATAGAATCGATTTTCCTAACTTATCGTAGGAAAATTTATCCCGTTATCAATCGGGAGCAGTTTGTAACAGCATACAACGTCAGGTTACGCGTTGATCGGACGGAAAAATTGAATCGTGTACCCAGCATGAGTATGATGTAAAATCTGGTTCCTTCAGCTCAAACACATGGGAACTAATGACCCTTTGAAATTTTCAGCACCATCCTGTTATCAGGAATGTTCAGTCATCCAGATACAAGTGTTTTGGCGTTGTCTTATTTTTCAAGACAGCATTTATTCTAAACTAGAGCAATACTTATTGTTTATACCTAAGGGTAAACAAATATGTTGTCTATTTCAGGAAACATCTTTCCAGTCGTATCCTGAATTCCCCTCCGACGTCTCCACAAAATACTTCCACAAGGAACCTTTCAGCCACCAGATTGCAAGGATGTACTGGAAAGAAGAGGCAGGAGGGGTCATCCATGGACATGTTTCTGGTCAAACCAAGCTCTGCGATGTCTAAAAGGAAGGCTAATGCCCCCACACAGGAGGGTTTAGACTTTTATGCAGATGCCAAGTTCCTCTCCCCTGTAGACATCAAGCAGGAGCCGGATATAGAGGAGGACCCTGCAGCAGAATGTTCCTCTTCACAAGGACCATCCATATCTTCTCCTAGACCCTTCATAAAAGGTGAGTGTTTATCTTCACTACTGTCACTTCCATTTTTATTCTGAACCCTTTTTAGAATGTGGGTCTATTTTGAAATTTCTCACTACAGCCAAAGCTTTTATCTTAGTTTAGAAGATTAGAAAAAGAGTAATAAAGGCTCATACACACGTCCAACATGCACACAACCACATTACCAACATGACAAACTACACAACCTAACAAACCTCACACCTAGACGGCTAAGCAACAACTCAATTAACATAACATTTATACTTGCATATAAGCCGACCTGTGTATAAGCTGAGGTACCCACGTTTCCCTAGGAAAACAGGAAAAAGCTATTGACTCGCGTATAAGCCCCCTTCACAGAAGCCAGATGTACCCCCAGTACAAGTCGACTCCCCTCCCAATAGCTAGATGTGCCCCAAGGATGATACAGCTGTATCTCAAGACACCACAGAGGAAGAATTCTGGATCATTGCACCGCTGAGAAGTTGCTGACACATTCTGCTCCACATGCCGGGGGACACTGGTAGCCTTGAGCAGCGCACTCTGCACACCATGTTGCAGGGTATGTGGATCACAGGACACAGCAGAGAGCCAGATGGCAAGAGCAGGATTACTAGTGCATGATCCTTACGCTCCTCTACCAGTGACAAAACTTGCTCCACCATCCATTCTGCTCTACTGACTCGTATATAAGCGGAGGGGGTAACATTTCAGCACATATTTTGTCCTGAAAAATGAGGCTTATACATGAGTATATACAGTACTTCACACGCAAGAGGACTGATGGACTACACATTCAAAACAAGTGCAAGTCTTTCAAACAGCTTGTACACACGCACCAACAGCACGCCAACTGCAGGATATCAGACCAACATGGATCCAACAGTTGGATTGATCAAACCGCCTTTTATCAATTGCTCATGAAGTTGTTTGCACAAATACACATGACTGATTATCATCCAGCAGACTAAAGTCAGATGATGATCAGGCTGCAGGTTGGTCCGTGTGTACTTAGCTTAATTTTTCCATTTGATTCAAGGCAGAATTTATTATGGAGTCAAAAGCACAAAATTCTGAAAATGGTACTAGGGAATGGGCACTGCAAAATGTGGTCCTATGGACACCCTAATTATTTACAAAGATCATAAAGGATACTTTATTCAATTAAATATTCAATTAAGTAAAATCCCATTTTTGGTTCAATACTGTTGGTGTTTGTATCACCCAACAATATAGACAAATTGCCAGACACCTGTGTTGGGGGTCTTAGCTGATCCCCCACCTTCCCTGGGGGTTGAAATGGGGAGGGGTGTAGCTATCTCACACTCTGTGCTTTTAGTAAATACAGTAGATATCCATCTCCAATGTTGTCTAATGATGTGATCAATATCTAATCAGCCAGTTCAAGGAGTATGGATATTATTCAATCATGGGAAACAAAGGGTGCTCAATATATATAGTGACACAGAACTTCAACATGTTACACTCCGAAAGGCTTCGTCAGGAAATGCAATACAGGTACCGTGCAAGACAACAATAATTATGTACAACAACCCCAACTCCCCCCCCCCCCCCTTATTTACAAGAACCCCAACCCCTACTTATTTGGATATTTAAAGGACTTCCGAGGCGACGGAGATTAAGCAGATTTTACTCACCTGAGTCCTCTTCCAGCCCCTTGCAGCCGTCTCAGTCCCTTGCTGCAGCCCCAGTCCTCTGTGTTGTCCCGCTGGCCGCCTGTAATGATTGCAAACCTGCCATTGAGTCGGCTCTTCTGCGCCTGCGCGGGCAATAGTGCCTGCACGTCCACGTCATCTGGTGTGTACTGTACCTGGGAAGTAGTTGTGTGCAGCTCAGTACACACCAGATGACTTGGACGCGCAGGCACCATTGCCCGCACAGGTGCAGAAGAGCTAACCAGCCGGCTGGGTCGCGATCATTATGGGCAGCCTGCGGGACAACGCGGAGGACTGGGGCTGCGGTGAGGGGCTGCTATGGGCTGGAAGAAGCCCCAGGTGAATAAAATCTGTATAATCCCCATCACCTCGGAAGTCTTTAATTTAATGAAGTATGCGGCACTTTATGACCTTTCTACATAATTAGGTGCGTCAATAGGACCACATTTTGCGGAGTCAATAGCACCCGAGATGCCTGCATGTCAAAAAGAAAGTTCTGGTTTGCAGGTTGGGTTTTAATATTGGCCATAAATTTCTCTTGTGGTCTTGCTGCGATTGCAAAACTTTAATTTTAGCTTTTTATGGAGAGCAGTAAATTCTGATTATTTGTACTAAGCCATTTACTTTATTACGGGAACACACTCTGTGTATAAAACAATGATCTCTAAAGCAAATAGAGGTTAATGCATATCGAATCACCATTAAACACGCAATAACATTTCAGCGTTCTTTGGCAAGTCATTTCTAAGGGAAAATAATGCAGTTTTAAGTGAACTTTTAAAATTTTATTTAAATAGGTTTCTCTACTATATCGTTTCCTTAGTTTATATGAGTGAAGGAATATGCAGAAATTTACACGTCTGGATAATTTAATGATGCTGATTCTGGCACCAACAAAGCCTAAGTTGAGTTAACCTCCCTGGCGGTAAGCCCGAGCTGAGCTCGGGCTATGCCGCGCAGGGGGAGATCTCAGCCCCTGGTGGGGCGATTTTTATTCTGTAAATTGCTGTGCGCGCAGCCAGCACTTTGCTAGCCGCGCGCACAGCTTGATCGCCGCCGCTCTGCGGCGATCGGCCGCACGCAGCGGCGAAAGAGGCCCCCCCCGCCAGAGCCCTGCGCTGCCCGGACCAATGAGTTCCGGGCAGCGCTATGGGCTGGATCGGAGGTGTCTGACGTCAGGACGTCGGCTGACGTCCATGACGTCATCCCGATCGTCGCCATGGCGACAGGAGAAGCCAAACAGGGGAACGCGTTGTATACGCGTTCCCCTTTTTGCTATAGATGCCGGCGACGATCGCACTAGAGGGACACATGCGCCCTCTAGTGGTGTTTCATGTAGCTACCACTCTGGTAGCTTTACATGAAACAAAAAAATTTTTTTTTTTTAAAAAAGTTTTTTTGCCAATTTGGCAAAAAAAATTAACCGCCAGGGAGGTTAAGAAGGGCCATCCATCACTTCATGTGAATCCAAAGGACAGGAAATAGCCTTAAAGAGGAACTAAAGCGAAGGGAGGAAAAAACCAAATCAATACATTGCAAAGTGAAAAGTTAAAAAAATAGAAGAGCGATCAAGAAATGATTGATATTCGCCATGTAACTTGTTAATATTGTTTGATCCACAATCAGACTGCATGTAATCATCTTTACTACTGGCAGACATGAAAAGAAAAGACCGCACCAACTGCCATTATCTATAACCACACCCACTAACAATATGATCGGCGAAAAGGTTTTTTTTTTTTTTTTTAAATAGATCTACTTGTGTACTGAGGAAAATGCTGGTTGCTTTGTAGTTGGAAGTAGCCGTTATTTCCCACAGTGCATCAAGGCTTCCAGTGTGATGTCATGACCTAGGTCCTGACTTCATACTGTGGGAGGGGTTTCACCACAATATCAGCCACAGAGCTTCCTGATCTACTTGAGAAAAGGAATAGATTTCTCATGGGAAAGGGGGTATCAGCTACTGATTGGGATGAAGTTCAATCCTTGGTTACAGTTCCTCTTCAAAGAGACACTGAAGTGAAAAACAAATTATAATATAACTAGTAGACCTAAGCCTGTTTAAAAACGGGCTCTAGGTCTGTGTTTAAACCCCGCCTCCCTCCCCTCCGTCTCATCCTCCTGTGACTGCCGCCACCACCGCACAGTCACTGCGCATGCGTGCATGCCCGGCGTGGGCACCTGCCCTTGCGTGCCCAGCCGCCCGGCCCCCTGCCTGTCCTGCTCCCGTCCAATGGCTGTCCCTGCGGCACATGCGCAGAAGCACGCAGGGACACACGGACATGGGATGCAGAGACAATGGGGTTTTACTATAGATGATGAATTGGTTGTGTAGTACGGATAATTACTAGAACATTAGTAGCAAAGAAGATATTCTCATATTTTTATTTTCAGTTATATAGTTTTTTTTTAATTTTTTTTTATATTATTGCATCATTCTCTAATATTTGCAGTTTACACACTACTCAGCATTCTAAATGATTTTACAGAGCAGGCCAGTGAACTTTTTAACTGTCCTCTGCAGAAGAAAAAAAACAATACAGTGACTGATACTTGAGATAATAAGCTTAAGAAAACAGAGCTCTCTGTGACTTTGAAAGTAGTGGAGACCAATGGCTCTTTTGCATTGATAACTGGAGTTTCTTAACTCTTCCTGTACTGGAAACAATATTAGACTTATGTCTCTGCTCCTGTTTTATTTCTTATCTGTACTACACATACAAATCATTATATCCTTAATTTTTTTTCGCTTCAGTGTCTCTTTAAATAAGTCTATATAATGTATTTTAGAAAGTAAAAATAGTGCATTACAAGATTATAAAAAATTACAACAATAACGATCAAATAATATATTCCCCAGTTAATATAAGGGAATAAAATTAAGTTACGTACGTTTCTGTCTGTCCAGTCTTTAGGCATACCATGGGGCTGGCGTCTTTAAAGTTTGTCGGAATTAGAGTCCTGCTTTAACCTTCCTGAGATTCTCTGTCCAGCTTCCACTTCTTCTGCTGTTACAGTTCGAAGGCCAACTCTGGCATTGAGCATCAGACTGTTAATGATGGGTCTATAGCCCAAGGCTAGGAGAAGACCTTTCAACAATGATTGATTCATATAAGTATTGAGATACATTTTCTAAATATTTTCATTCTGTTTCCACTGACTTTGATTTACCAGTTTTATCTCTAAAACTGTGTGTTCCCCTCACATTATCCTCCAGGTAGATAGGAAACATTAAAATATCTTTCAGTTGTGAATTAAAATTATTTTATCTTGCCATATTGACAATTTTACCACCTCCATATAGTATGAGGTTCTTTAGATTTGGAAAACTATGAGCAGTGTAGGTAAACACTCATACTACATGGAGGTCATAAAATTGGTCAGTGATTGGCCAATCAAAGTTGAAGGTGTGTACCAGGCTTAAGGAAACCAGAGCTGACAATTGCTAAAAGTTTTATACATACCTGGAGCTTCCTCCAGCCGTATGCTCACAGATCGCTTCCACGCCGCTGTCCTCAGTCTTCTGCAGCTCCAATACCAGGTCCCGTAACTTCAGCCAGTCTGGGCAAGAGAAGTGTGCCCTCTAGGTATCTCTCCGGCGGCTGCTGGAGAGATACCTAGAGGGCACACTTCTCTTGCGTCAGACTGGCTGTGATTGGCTGAAGTTACGGGACCTGGTATTGGAGCTCACCTGAAGAGAGGGAAGGCTTTGGGGTCCTATAGAACCTTTCCGTTCCTCCTACGGTCCGTGCATTCCACCGCTGGCTCCGCGTCAGCAGTCTGAGGGTCAGAGACTTCTCTGTCTTCTGCTGTGGGAGGCTTCGTCAGTCTTTGGGAGCCCGAGTGCTCCTGCAGATGGGCCACCCTAAACTGCGCATGTGCCTGAGAATGCGTGCTTGCACATGGGTTGTACGGAGTTGTGTGTCTCCGTGAGCACTCCGGCTCCCAAAGACTGAAGAAGCCCTCTGCTGTGGAAGAGAGAGCAGTCTCTGTCCCATCCGTGGAACGTGGGGACCGTAAGAGGAACAGGAAGGTTCTATAGGACCTAGAACCTTCCCTCTCCTTAGGTGAGCATCTGGTTTTTTTTCCTTTATTTCCACTTCAGACTCCATTTAAAGAGGAGCTGTTAGGTATAAGGTCTCAGAGAAAATAAACACATATATCAGTAGCTAAAGATTGGCTGTACTTACATTACATATGCATTTCACTGTCCACGTTTGGATTTCACAGAATTTTTATATAGTATATGCAGAGAATGATGCTCCTGACAGCCCATGGCAGGTTCCATGTTTGTGAAGCCAAATGTGTCGTCATGTCCTGCCTGCTTCCCTATTCACAGAGGAGCTCGTACAGAATAACACAGTGTGCAGTGAATATTAATGAGCCATGTGGCTAGGAACAATAGCTGACTCCTGCAGAGTACTCTTCCCGGAGATTTATCTGTGCTGTGGCTGGACTGAGTTAGAAGCTGCTGAAACTTGATCCCATCTTCTCCTTAGCAGCCGAGGGGAGGGCCCCAGAATGCTTTGCAGTATGGAATGCGGCTTGCGTCCTCCTTAAGAGCTTAGCTGTGCTGATAAGCACACATTAAATGTAAGAGAGATTTTTATCTTTAGTAATGTCTTTTTGGCTTCTGTCTAAACTGTTTAACACAGGAGAATAGAGGTTTAAATTAGCTTCTGCAGCCTGACAGTTACTCTTTAAAGGGAAGACTCTACACACTGAATCTGTGAATGCTACGGTAGCACGCTCACGCACAACAGCCTTGACATTGGACAGGTTTGCTTTACCTTGTATTGATCTGAGTCTGGTAGACATACCAGCATGGACCGTGTGTGCATGGTCAGGCAGTGAAGGCAATATACTTGTAAATGTGGATCAATAAATTCAACAAGTAACTGATAGAAAACACAAAGAACTGATCCATCAACCTAATAGGATGTGACAATTGGCTTCTGGCGCAGTCACAGAGAAGTACCCACACATTATTCAATGTGTAGCGGATTGCCTGCTGTATCTAGTAGTATTACAAATCTTCTGTAATGCATCTAAATGCATCAGAGGGCTTCTAAAAGACATCACTACTTGTTAGGATCTAGTCACACTAGACATTCTAATAAAGAGAAACGCAGCAGCTGTCTGCAGAAATGCCTGCAGCAGTACATTCTGTGCTCATCAGTATGTCAGTTTTGGACATTAAAACACATTTGAGTATAAGATTACTAACACTTTAAGGGAACACCATCAAACCAAGTGTTCTAAACTGACAATGTACAAATAATGTCTAAAGTAGCTGTGCAAACATTTTCCTGCTTTTCTTGTTGAGTATCAGATGCAAAAGCTGTAATTCACTGCGTGTAGATTTTAACTACCTTTGGAATGTCTCAATTACAGAGGTATGAATCTCGGCAGTCTGACATGCTAAGAACAGTGTAATATTGAAGCAGAGTTATATGAAAACAAAAGCCTGTCAGGTATCAGGCTTCACACACACAATTACAAATGTTTGCTAATGCTAATTGCTAATCATTGTGTTTGCACCATTCATTGTACAGATTGATCCTTTTGTGTATGGCTACCATTAGAGTGATCAATAAGGCAATGAGATAATGACCTTATATCAGTGCTGTCCCATGTAACAGCGCCCTCTTCAGTGTGATGATGCCCATATATTAGTGCTGTCCCATGTAACAGCGCCCTCTTCAGTGTGAGGATACCCATATATTAGTGCTTTCCTATGTAACAGCGCCCTCTTCAGTGTGATGAAGACTATATATTAGTGCTCTCCCATGTAACAGCGCCCTCTTCAGTGTGATGATGCCCATATATTAGTGCTGTCCCATGTAACAGCGCCCTCTTCAGTGTGAGGATACCCATATATTAGTGCTTTCCCATGTAGCAGCGCCCTCTTCAGTGTGATGATGCCCATATATTAGTGCTTTCCCATGTAACAGCGCCCTCTTCAGTGTGATGATGACTATATATTAGTGCTCTCCCATGTAACAGCGCCCTCTTCAGTGTGATGATGACTATATATTAGTGCTCTCCCATGTAACAGCGCCCTCTTCAGTGTGATGAGGCCCATATATTAGTGCTTTCCCATGTAACAGCGCCCTCTTCAGTGTGAGGATACCCATGTATTAGTGCTTTCCCATGTAACAGCGCCCTCTTCAGTGTGAGGATACCCATATATTAGTGCTGTCCCATGTAACAGCGCCCTCTTCAGTGTGATGATGCCCATATATTAGTGCTCTCCCATGTAACAGCGCCCTCTTCAGTGTGATGATGCCCATATATTAGTGCTGTCCCATGTAACAGCGCCCTCTTCAGTGTGAGGATACCCATGTTTTAGTGCTGTCCCATGTAACAGCGCCCTCTTCAGTGTGAGGATACCCATGTATTAGTGCTTTCCCATGTAACAGCGCCCTCTTCAGTGTGAGGATACCCATGTATTAGTGCTTTCCCATGTAACAGCGCCCTCTTCAGTGTGAGGATACCCATGTATTAGTGCTTTCCCATGTAACAGCGCCCTCTTCAGTGTGATGATGCCCATATATTAGTGCTGTCCCATGTAACAGCGCCCTCTTCAGTGTGATGATGCCCATATATTAGTGCTGTCCCATGTAACAGCGCCCTCTTCAGTGTGAGGATACCCATGTTTTAGTGCTTTCCCATGTAACAGCGCCCTCTTCAGTGTGAGGATACCCATGTATTAGTGCTTTCCCATGTAACAGCGCCCTCTTCAGTGTGAGGATACCCATGTATTAGTGCTTTCCCATGTAACAGCGCCCTCTTCAGTGTGAGGATACCCATGTATTAGTGCTTTCCCATGTAACAGCGCCCTCTTCAGTGTGAGGATACCCATGTATTAGTGCTTTCCCATGTAACAGTGCCCTCTTCAGTGTGATGATGCCCATATATTAGTGCTTTCCCATGTAACAGCGCCCTCTTCAGTGTGATGATGCCCATATATTAGTGCTTTCCCATGTAACAGCGCCCTCTTCAGTGTGATGATGCCCATATATTAGTGCTCTCCCATGTAACAGCGCCCTCTTCAGTGTGATGTGTGTTGTATCTTACAGTGGAGTGCCCGGTGTGTACAGTGCCTGTGCCTGAGCAGTATATAAACAAGCATCTGGACAGCTGTCTGGGCAGAGACGAGAAGAAGGAAAGCTTGCGCAGGTAAGAGCTGAATCCATCACACCTGTCTGTTTCCTGCCACTGTCATTCACACAGCACAGACTCTGTGTGTGACAGAGATCTGAAGGATCCAGCTTCACAGCTGCACCTCAGCACCACACACTACATACTGATACTATACATTTACCTCTATTTTAAAGAGGCCCTGTAGTGACCTGAAGTAGAATGCAGTACATTATTCAGGATACCCACGTTTATGATAATGTTCCTGGTTTCAGTATTAGCAACACTTCCTATTTCTACATATTACGGTTTATTTTATATGTAGTCACGCCCTCACAGTGATGCTTAGCACCAAGCATTCTGGGAGACCAAGGCTCATATGTTATTACAATAAAACCCTCGTTATCCAGAATTCAGTTAACCAAAAGTCTCAAGCATCCAGAAACAAAAGTCCTGGCTTTGCAGGATGCATAAATCTACTTTTACACTTCTTTATATAGTAATAATCCCCTGTCACATTAAAGGAGTTATCAGGCAAATAATGCTGCCCCCACTCTACTCACCCGGGGCTTTCTCCAGCCCCTTACAGCCGACGTCCTACGCCGCAGCTCCACTCCCAGCCCGGGGTCCCCGTCGGTGCAGAGGCCAACCTTGAGGTCGTCCTCTACTGCGCCTGCACAAGCACTGCTGTCAATCAAGTCCACGCTGTCCGCAGTGTACTGGGCACAACTTGGACTTGATTGACAGCGGCGCTCGCTCAGGCGCAGTAGAGGAGGTCAGCCTCTGCACCGGTGGGGACCCCGGTCCGGTGGCTGCAAACGGAGATGCTGCATGGAATATGTCTTCCGCAAGTGGTTGGCGGTAGACCCAGGTAAGTGTGTGTGTGTGGGGGGGGGGGGGGGGTGTACAGCATTATTTTCCGGCTAACTCCTCTAAGTTAAGTCTGTCCTTTGTCTTAATTTGTTTTTAATGACTGTATTTCAACATTAACTGAGAGCTTATGGTAAGTATACAGTGGGTGGGGTACAGTACATTTTTTTTTCAACTAGGCCTATTTTTAACATTGAATCTCAAGCAACCAGAAACCACACTTATCCAGCAGCAGCCGATCCCCATTGATGCCGGATAATTGGGGTTTTACTGTACCATTTTCTCCTGAGTTTTCTCTTAGGTGATATTTTCACAACTTCTCAATTAAAGAGAACCTGAACTGAAAATAAGTCAAAATAACCATACACAGGTCATACTTACCTCCTGTGCAGTCTACTCCTCAATCCCTTTCTCCTCTCCTGCGTCCCGTTTGTCCACTGTGATCAGTGGAATTTTCCGTCCTCCATATTAAAAATGGCCATTACTACATAACAGCTTCCTGGAACTGGAATATCACCCATTTGAGCCATAGGGAAACATGGGCATTACCTTGCACATTCAGTTGTAACTGACAGCTGCTGATGTGTAACTGACAGCAACTGGTATATTTCAATTCTGACAAAATATTGTCAGAACTGGAAGGGATCACTGTAAGAAGAAAATGGTGAGCTTCTGAGAGTAACAGATGGGGAGGTTAGTATGTAATATTCATTTGCAGCTACGTCATGTGTTTATTTTACATAATTTTACTCACTTCAGGTTCCCTTTAAATACCTTTTAAACCATCCGCAAGCAAGATTTTGTTTGTTTTGTTTTGTATTTTTCAATTGCAAAGTGCTAAAAAGTTATTTTAAAGAGAAAGTTATCTCCTAGGAGAAAACTCAGGAGAAAAAGGTCATTGAATTAGAGCACAGGTATAATTTCTTATGGCGAACAGCATCCCCTCATGAAACTGGCGTGTGTTCCTCAGCTTTGGAGGGAGGGGTACCGTAGTAATACAGTATTATCACATTGTAATCAAGCGGACATGTGAAAAAGACAAGAGCGCCCCCCAGAGGTGTCTAACTGTTTTATTATGCTGACATTCCACACACTGCAATGCACCAAAAATCCTCTGTTATATAGGAGGCTTCAAGCAGCCTGTAAAATGCAGTATGACTGCCAACACCCTACATACACAGCGGGGTGCCTCCCAAATCTTGTCTAATATCGATCTTACCACTGCAGGGGCTCGCTTTGTACCGCCCTGACGCCGTTGTATTCAGAGCATTCACCATGCAGTACCGCCGCCTGGCCTGCCCTCCCAGCGATTTTAGGCAGATTGTGCATGCAAAGAAATGGCATGTCCCATCTGTATTCAGTCGATATCCCAATCGTAATATAAATCATAAATTACGTAATTCCAATAGATTTCCAGTAGTGTTGATGTTTGCATCGACTAATTGTCTAATTCCATTAAATAAATGTAAAGGCTGGGACCCACTTGAAACCAGAAATTGTTTTTGAGAGTAATTTTGCAACTTAAAGAGAAGTTGTAAAAAAAAAAAATTCCCCTGGGGGGTACTCGCCTCGGTAGGGGGAGCCTTAGGGTCCCAATGAGGCTTCCCCCTCCCCTGTAGCTGCAGGCAGTCCAGTGCTGGCTCCCCCGAAGTGTCCCGGAATCCTCCCTCGACAAGCCTGATGAGCGCTGATTTATTTACCTTTCCTGGCTCCAGCGGGGGCGCTGTTGCGGCTCTTCCCACGGAGATGGGCGGAAATAGCCGATCTCTGTCGGGTCCACTCGACTGCGCAGGAGCAGGAGACTTGCGCCTGCGCAGTAGAGCGGCCCGACAGCGATCGGCTATTTCCGCCTATCTCCGAGTGGAGAGCCAATATTTTGCCTTCGCTGGAGCCGGGAAGGTAAATATTTACATCCCCGCAGTTCGGGGAGCTTTATTGCCGCCGCCGTGGGACACAGGAGGACGGGGGAAGCCTCAATAGGATCCGGAGACTTCCCCCACCCGAGGTGAGAACCCCCCAGGGGAACTTTTTCTTGTTACAGGTTTTCTTTAAAACGGAGCCATTTAAGGGAATCCAATTTTTTTTTCCATGCATTGCTCTGAAAATGCTGCAGGCACAGCTATTGCAATTTTGGCTAATGGAATCGAATCGAATCGTAGAGGCTGCCAAGCTGGGGCTCGCGTGAGACTCAAGAGGAGGGGCCGGAGGTCAGCCATCCCCTCGGTCCTCCTGGCAAATGTCCGCTCTCTCCCTAACAAACTGGACGAACTACGTCTCCTTTGCGGCAGGTGGGAACTGGGGAAGAACACCCCAGTACTCTGCTTCACGGAGACTTGGCTGCATGAGAACATCCCAGAGAACGCCCTACTCCTTCCAGGCTTCGGCCTCATACGAGGGGACCGTGACCCTGCCCTCTCTGGGAAAAAAAGAGGCGGTGGCATCTGCTTCTATGTCAGCTCCTCATGGTGCCCCACCCCACCGGTACTCGACAGGAGGTGCTCCCCGGACCTAGAACTTCTAATCGTGAACTGCAGGCCGGCATACTCACCACGGGAGTTCTCCTCCTATGTCCTTGTCGGAGTGTACATACCCCCCGACGCTGACGTCAAAACCGCCCTAAGCACCCTTAGCGACATCATATCGCAGTGGGAAACATCCCTCCCAGACTCATTGTTCATCGTTATGGGCGACTTTAACAGAGCAAATCTCCGACAAGAGCTGCCACGCTACCATCAGCATGTCGCCTGCCCCACCAGAGGCCCGAACACACTCGATCATTGCTACACGCCACTGAAGGACGCCTACAAGGCTACCTCCGGGACAGCGCTTGGCTCCTCTGACCACTGCGCTGTTCATCTCATCCCCACCTACAGGAGGCTCCTGGAATCTACAAAACCGGTTGTGAAGTCCTCCAAGGTATGGTCAAGCGAGGCTAAGCTCAACCATCAAGCCTGTTTTGACTGTACGGACTGGAAAGCCCTGGCAGCCCCTGACCTGGACGAGTGGGCGGATAACGTCACCTCATGTATCAGCTTCTGTGAGGCCTCCTGCGTCCCAACCAAATCCTTCAAGGTCTACCCAAACAACAAACCGTGGTTCTCCAACAAGCTACGGCTATTGCGCAAACGCAAGGAGGCGGCGCACAAGGATGGCAACCAGGAGGACTTCAGGAAGGCAAGGAACGCTCTGAAATGAGAGCTGAAAGCCGCAAAAAAGGAGTTCGCTGAAAAGTTGAAGCAGAACCTGCGCTCGAACGACTCACGAGCCGTGTGGCTAGGGCTCAAGGCCGCCACCAACTACAAGCCCCCACCGCAACACGCTTCACCCAGCTCTGAGTTAGCTGAAGAACTAAGCAGATTTTACTGCAGGTTCGAGAGACAGGCTGAGCCCGGGGGACACCCAACACCTCCGACCCTCCCCCCAGTCCACGCAAATAGTGACACAAGTAGCGAAGACCCACTCCCTCTGGAGGTGGGCGAGGCAGATGTCCGGCGCCTCCTGTCCAAGCTAAAGGCCAGGAAAGCCTCGGGCCCCAACGGTGTGTCTCCAGCCTGCCTCAAGACCTGTTCATGGCAACTTGCTCCCATCCTTTCCGCAATCTTCAGTGAGTCACTGGCAGAGGGCAGAGTCCCTGCGTGCTACAAGAGGTCCACCATCGTACCCGTGCCAAAGAAACAAGGCGTCACGGACCTCAACAACTTCAGGCCTGTGGCCCTGACGTCTGTCATCATGAAGTCACTAGAGAGAGTGGTCTTATCCATCCTCCAGCTATCCACCCTGCCCCTTCTGGACCCTCTCCAGTTTGCCTACAGGGCAAACAGGTCTACTGATGACGCCTTAAACATCTGCCTGGAATACATCCTTAACCACCTCGACAGGCCAGATGCGTATGCTAGAGTACTGCTACTAGACTTCAACTCGGCTTTTAACACCATATGCCCACACATCCTTCAGAATGTCCTGGCCACACTTGGGGTCCACTCCACCCTACGCTCATGGACCACGGATTTTCTTACTGGGAGATCCCAAGTTGTCAGACTGGGGGACATCTACTCCAGGGAAATGACAACCAACACAGGGGCACCCCAGGGCTGCGTCCTGTCCCCACTGCTGTTTTCCCTCTACACAAACAACTGTAGATCCACGGCGGACTCTGTCAAAGTCATAAAATTTGCTGACGACACTACCATTGTTGGTCTCGTCACCAAAGACAATATCCAGGAGTATCAGCAGCAGGTGGAGAGAATATGCCACTGGTGCATAGAGAACAGTCTGGTGCTCAATACAGCCAAAACTGTTGAGCTAATAATTGACTTTAGGAAATCCGCTCCCACTCCACCTCCCATCTACATCGACGGCGCCGAGGTGGCCAGAGTGCCCTGTGCTCGCCTTCTGGGCACCACCATCTCCAGAGATCTTAGTTGGAAGGCCAACATTACGGCAACCCAGCGGAAGGCCCAGCAGAGGCTGTTCTTCCTCCGCCAACTGCGGAAGTTCGGCATGGCGCAGGAGATTCTAACTTGCTTCTACTACTCCACCATCGAATCGATCCTCTGCTCCTCCATCTTGGTCTGGTATGCGGGAGCTACTGCCAGTGACAGACACAAACTACAGAGGATCATCAAGTCGGCGGAGAGGATCATTGGGAGACCTCTGCCTCCACTTGACCTCCTGTATAACACAAGACTGGGTGCCAGGGTGCTGAAGATCGCAAGTGACCCCTCGCACCCAGGCCAGGGGTTCTTCTCCCCACTACCATTGGGCCGGAGACTTCAGGCCATCCCCACTAAAACCACCAGACACAAGAACTCCTTCTTCCCTGCAGCCGTCAGCCTCCTGAACTCCCGTAACATTCTCCCACCCTCTATCTGTGCCTTACCACCTGCACAGTAGCGGTCTGTAATAAATACGCTTTTCGAAGCAACCTGCCATCACTCCTTACTGATTGGACCTTGTCCCTGCACCCTGGTTAGACTCCTGCAGTGTCCTGGAATAATGCTTACGTCTGCTGAATGTATATTTGTGTACATACATTTACTCTTTCTTGAGTGCAATATTCCTGAGTACGATGTTTTTACTGTCTGTCCTTTTGTATTGCACTGTATCTGTGATGCTCTCCTTTGCCTATGTACCCTTCAGAGCTATGTATTGTGCCAAACCCAATTCCGGGCATGACCCAGTCATGCTTGGCGAAATGAAACTATTCTGATTCTGAATTTGTGGAATTACGGCCATAGGCTTTCATTAGCCTAGAGATTTGGGAGTCACCAGTGATTCCTCAAAAGCGCTAACCACGTTGAGCCAAGGCCCTAATAGTGTACAGCCACCTAGACATCTGGAACTACACTCTGCACTGGGCTGCATTTCAAAGGTAAAATAATGTTTAGTGTGAACATCCACACCCATTAAATGGGGGGTTATCTGGTTACCTAATGGGGGAGCTCGCAAGCTACCTACATGGGGTGGGGCTCTCTGGCTAAACTGGGGGCTCTCGGACTGCATGAGGAGCTCTCTCGCTACCTAAATGAGGGGGAGGGACTCCCTGGATACCTACATGGTGGGCTCCCAGACTACCTACAGGGAGGGGACATCTTATACTGGAGGGCTGCATCTTACTACCTAATATTGGGAGTTCCTGTGGCTACCTCTGCCTGGGGGTTGCATCTGGCTAATTAATACTGGGGTCTCCCCTGGCTATCTATACGAGGAAGGGAGGGGGGGGGGGACGACCTACCTCTGGCTAACTAATACAGAGGGCCGCCCCTAGCTAGCTATATTGGGGACTCCCGAATAAAGGGGGGGGGGGCACTTTGGCTACCATATGTGCCTGAAGGCTACTGGGGGGAGTGCAATTTCTACACTCTTGCCCTGGGAGCTCTCTAGCCTAGAAACTGCCCTGTACAGATCAAGGTCTAGTGATGAAGCACAGATTGCACTGAAGGTATATTAATGTTAATGATGGTATGAATATGATGTGGCTCTGTGACGTTCTAACCTGGCGCTTTAGCTAATGCGCTCCCCAATACATGTCCTGTAGGATTTATGTGCCCTGCCGTATTGCTTTCTCTGGTGGAAATTGGCGTGCTTTGTGCGATGAATTTGTTTTGTTAGGGCTGCTTATGCTCGTATTCTGGTCTGTACAGCTGGGAGCAATTAGACATTATTATGTGGAATTCCAGCGATTGCTGAAAAGAAATGCAAATTTAGTTGAAATAAACTAAGCCTGCCATTCATATCATTCTTTTGTGTGTAATATAACCGTCTACAATCCAGAACCTCAACATTTCTGGACTTCTGTTTCCATTGAAAAGGTCTAGTCACTAAGAAGCAATTACTGTATATATAGAATAAATTGGTACGGGATATCAACTTACATATTCCTCTCTCCGTCTCACCTTATAAATATACCAAACTTTACACTACAAAGATCTAAGGGAGCCAGAACCTATTCCTAATATTGGTCAATTTATTGCATATATCCAGTATCAAAAAACACAAAACAGTGAACAAGACACACATAAAAACCCCCCATAAAATCAAATACGTTCCATCGACTATAAATGGCCAGGCTGTGCAAAAAATAGTGTGAATCTATGGAGTGCACTCCTATCAAAAAGGACTCACAAATATTATTGATTGCAATCCTATATATCTTCAGGCCCAGGCTTCAGTAACGTTGATGGTTTGCGGCATCCAAAACGGTGGCCACCGTGGGTCAACCCCGTGTGCTTGTAGCACGCCTCTATGTATTAGTAAACATGTACATGCTCATTACTGACACTGGCATCCTCGTGTCAAACCTCTCAAGCCAAACACAACAGAGCACTTTAGATATCAATATGCATGCATCAACGCTAACGTGGACAGGTTTGCAATTGCAATGTGCTATTCAAGCATTGGATCATAACTCACGACCGGATCCCTCCAAGCCGGTAGATGCTTCTGTCCATCAGGTTTCGGTTACGCGTGATGACTCTGGCGTCCGGTAGCTCTCCAGTATGTTGCAGGAGACAGCGGTATGTGTGGCGAGAGGAAGAGCATGGAGGCACGGGGGACCGACTCCGCCCACGTACGGACGTCACAAGCACGTGACGCGTTTCGTCCAATGGACTTCCTCAGACGTGACGTACTCTCAGCATGTCCACTCCTTCTTATCCTCCAACGGGGGTGGAATCATGCAAAGCATATGCAAGGTTAAAAACAGCGTGATGTCACTGTCTGTTAGTGTATGCGCTGATAATACAGATGCAGAGCTGACAACACAAACGAATCAGAGGAATGCCTTTATATTAAGATCCTTATTAAGACCCTGAGGGTGCAGGCTCCCACATTTCATGAAAATAATGGGCATTCATAAACTGAATATCAGTGAGAGGAGAGGTGATTACGACAATCAGCTCCTCAGAAAGGAATCCTATTGGATTTATCAATGTGGGAGCCTGCACCCTCAGGGTCTTAATAAGGATCTTAATATAAAGGCATTCCTCTGATTCGTTTGTGTTGTCAGCTCTGCATCTGTATTATCAGCGCATACACTAACAGACAGTGACATCACGCTGTTTTTAACCTTGCATATGCTTTGCATGATTCCACCCCCGTTGGAGGATAAGAAGGGGTGGACATGCTGAGAGTACGTCACGTCTGAGGAAGTCCATTGGACGAAACGCGTCACGTGCTTGTGACGTCCGTACGTGGGCGGAGTCGGTCCCCCGTGCCTCCATGCTCTTCCTCTCGCCACACATACCGCTGTCTCCTGCAACATACTGGAGAGCTACCGGACGCCAGAGTCATCACGCGTAACAAAAACCTGATGGACAGAAGCATCTACCGGCTTGGAGGGATCCGGTCGTGAGTTATGATCCAATGCTTGAATAGCACATTGCAATTGCAAACCTGTCCACGTTAGCGTTGATGCATGCATATTGATATCTAAAGTGCTCTGTTGTGTTTGGCTTGAGAGGTTTGACACGAGGATGCCAGTGTCAGTAATGAGCATGTACATGTTTACTAATACATAGAGGCATGCTACAAGCACACGGGGTTGACCCACGGTGGCCACCGTTTTGGATGCCGCAAACCATCAACGTTACTGAAGCCTGGGCCTGAAGATATATAGGATTGCAATCAATAATATTTGTGAGTCCTTTTTAATAGGAGTGCACTCCATAGATTCACACTATTTTTTGCACAGCCTGGCCATTTATAGTCGATGGAACGTATTTGATTTTATGGGGGGTTTTTATGTGTGTCTTGTTCACTGTTTTGTGTTTTTTGATACTGGATATATGCAATAAATTGACCAATATTAGGAATAGGTTCTGGCTCCCTTAGATCTTTGTAGTGTAAAGTTTCAATTACTGTATATACTGTAATATAGAAAGAGTGCTATAAGAAGCGGCCCAAAGAGGAACTGTCACAAAAATCTTAAATATTAAAACACATACAAATAAGAAGTGAATTTCTCCCAGAGTAAAATGAGCCTCAAATGACTTTTCTCCTATGTTGCAGTCACTTACAGTAGGTAGTAGAAATCTGACATTACCGACAGGTTTTGGGCTAGTCCATCTCTTAATGGGAGATTCTCGGCATGGCCTTTATTCTTTATAAAGACATTCCCTGAAAAAGATTTATACACTGGTGCTGGCCAGCCTCCCTGCTCACCGTTCACTTCTTTGGCAGTTGGACGGAGCTACTGCCATTCACCAAGTGCTTTTAAAAATAAAGAAAACCCTGAGAACCCCCTTGAGAAGATGGGCTGGTCCAAAATCTGTCGGTAATGTCTGATTTCTACTACTTACTGTAAGTGACAGCAACATAGGAGAAAAGTAATTTATGGCTCATTTTACTCAGGAAGAAACACACTTCTTATTTGTATATGTTTACATGTATCTTAAATTTTAAGATTTTCGTGACACAGGTCCTTTAACCACTTCACCACTGAGGGGTTTTACCCCTTGAGCACCAGAGCAATTTTCACCTTTCAGCGCTCCTTCCATTCATTCGTCTATAACTTTACCATTACTTATCGCAATGAAATGAACTATATCTTGTTTTTTCCGCCACCAATTAGGCTTTCTTTAGGTGGGACATTATGCCAAGAATTATTTTTTTTCTAAATGTGTTTTAATGGGAAAATAGGAAAAATGTGGGGAAAAAAATAATTATTTTTCAGTTTTCGGCCATTATAGTTTTTAAATAATGCATGCTACTGTAATTAAAACCCATGAAATGTATTTGCCCTTTTGTCCCGGTTATAAAACCATTTAAATTATGTCCCTATCACAATGTTTGGCGCCAATATTTTATTTGGAAATAAAGGTGCATTTTTTTCAGTTTTGCGTCCATCCCTAATTACAAGCCCATAGTTTATAAAGTAACAGTGTTATACCCTCTTGACATAAATATTTAAAAAGTTCAGTCCCTAAGGTAATTTATTTTTTTTAATTGTAAATTTTTGAATTTTTTTTTAATTACAAAAAAAAAAAATGGGAAGTGTGGGAGGTAATGAGTTATTTTTTGTGTAAAAGTCATTTATTTGTATGTGAAAAATGTGTAGGGTGTAGTTTACTATTTGGCCACAAGATGGCCACAGTAACTTTTTGTTTTAATGCGACCTCCAAGCGTCCTTCCGGAAGCTTGGAGGAAGTACTTGGAGGCTGGGTAAGATCACAATGATCGCGCTGCCCATCGGAGAGCAGCGGATCATTGCGGGGCTTAGATAAATGAACGGGAATGGATTTTCCCGTTCATCGATCTCCGGGAGAGCGGGCGGCGGCGTGTTTACTAGCGGCGGGCGGCGTGTTTACGAGCGGGAGCGGACAGCGTCGGGAACGCGGAAAGTACGGATTTCTCCGTCCCTGGGGGTTAAAGGATGGAAAAAGGGACGGAGAAATCCGTACGGGCGGGGGTAAAGTGGTTAAATAGGAACTGTAACCCAGGATTGAGCGTCATTCCAAACAGTAGCCGAAAGCCACTTTCCCGTGAAGAATCTTAACCTTTTACCAAATAAATCATCTGTGTGGCTGATATTGTGGTGAAACCCCTCCCACAGTGTGATGTCATGATCATGGTCCTAAAAAAGAATTAACCCTTCGCACTCTCGCATGCAAATGTTCAAACAAATGCATTCACAGATTCACTCATCCAGGCACAATTGTTATCCCTACAGCTAAGGTAAAAGCCGGGGTCTTAGTTCACAGAAGATGCATTCCTATGCTTAGTCACCTACACTGCGCAGAAGTACTTGGGTAATCATAGGTGTCCTAACTCTGACCCTATAACATGCATAGTGCAGACATGCAAACATTCATTGCATCAAACCTATTTAGGGATTGGGAGCACACACCCCTTCCCTCCCCAATCAGCCGCACAATACAGGAGGCGGGGGAGCGGCAAGAGTGGCAGGTACTGTACATGTAACAGCCTGCTGGCGACACGCTGTGTGTCGCTAGCACTGCGGTTTAGTTTGGGGGGCATAGCAGAGTGCAGGGGGGAGACTGTATAGCAACAGAGGCTGGGCATTATATGCAGACCCAGCCTCTGTGTGCTAATAGGATTCTAAGAACCCACCTCGGATTCTCTTTAATGTAAACCTGAGATAAATGGGACAACATTATTTTTATGTACTTGGGGCCTCCTCCAGCCCCTTGTAGTCAGTCAGATCCCTTGATATCCTTCTGGTCCGGTACGCCGTGTCCCTTGGCTTGCAGCATTCCGCGCTAGTGCAGTTAGTCTTAAAGAGAACCAGAGAGGAAGCACCCTCATGTATTTTATTACATTTATCAGTGGGAACATGACAGTAAACACCTACCCTGCTTTTAGTTTAAATCTTCTCTGCTTAATCTGTCTATAATCAGCTGTGATAAGAATCCCTGACTGACTCAGTCGAGGTTTGACCTGGAATCATTATAGCTGAGTCACTCTTTTGTGGAGTCTTTTCAAGCCCAAGCCTTCCCCCTCCTGGATCAGATTTCCTGCTTTACATACTGAGAGCTCTGATGACATGGGAGGGGCTGCTGCTGCAGGAAAAATCTCTGAAACAGACAAGTGTGGCTGTGTGATCTGTGTGCTCTGTCTGTGCAGCTAGTCGTCATTATTATCTACTGTATGCAGTTTCATTTCTATGAGAGACATTTCCTACAGGCAGCCACACAGCATACCAGAATATGAAGTTGAAAGCACACAGATAAATGCTGCAGCAGCAGTCCTGCTTGTCTATAGTCTCTCAGAGGCTAGACAGCACTTCCAGAACACCTCATAACCTGGAAGCAGAAGGGATATGAGCCAGCGGCCATATTGGATATTTCCTGGAGCAATAATGGATAAAAAGCACTCAAAAAGGCACACCAGAGTGGCAAAATTATCGGGTAGAGCATTTATTCTTTACAAGCTATCAACTGATATGTTTATTTTGTGTGAATCGTTCATCTCTGGTTCCTTTTAATGACCTGCGCATGCGCAGAACTTTCAACATGAGGCCAGTAGCAGACATTAACTGGGCTAACATAGTGGCCATAGCGGATAGGACTGAGAGAGCATCAAGCCTACAGGGGAAATAGAAGTCCCAGGTAAGTAAAAATCCTTCTCCATTCATCTCAGGTACACTTTAACTGCTTGCCGACTGCTCCACGGTGATTGGCGTGAACACAGCGGCAGCCCCAGGACCACTCCACGCCAAATGGCGTGAAGTCCTAGGGGTGGAGATTGCAGGGGATCGCGCACGCCGATGTGATCCCCGCTAGGAGACTGTTAGATGGCGAAACCGCCTTCTATTTACATCGTACAGCGCTGCGATCTACTGCAAAGCTGTACTGGGGACAGCCTTGAGACACCGCTGTCCCCCTGGGCGGTAGAAAAGGAATCCACTGTCATAGGCTGAAGCCTATGACAGACGATTGCGCTGATTGGCTGGCGGGAAGAGGGTGGGAGGGTTAAAAACATAAAAAAAAAAAAATTATTAAAAAAATAAACATATTTAAAAAATAAACATTGGGGGAACAATCACAGCCCACCAACAGAAAGCTCTGTTGGTGGGCAGAAAAAGGTGGGGGGGTCACTTGTGTGCTCAGTTGTACTGCCCTGCAGCGGGCCTTCAAAGCTGCAGTGGCCCTATTCGTAAAAAATGGCCTGGTCACTGAGCGTTTTAAGACTGCAGTCCTCAAGAGGTTACGATATTGTAAACATGTATTGTTGAGAGAGCAGAGAAACCAGATCTCTTTATATCATATTGCCAAAACATTTTCAATTTCAACAATTTAAAACATTGTCAATGTTTTTCTTGTACAAAGATATTTTAAAACATAGTATGTGTACACAATTAGGAAAAAAGTCAGCGTCAATATTACTTTTTCACAAGGACAGTCATTGTAGATGTCCATCAAAAATGCATCTCCATGCTGTACAGCAACAAAGACAGCAACATATAACAAAGAATTATCACCCACTCAGTGGGAAAGCACAGTACACTGATTCACAATAAAAAGATTTCAAAGCATTGTCCTAGTATGAGGCCGTCACAGAAAGTGTCTGACGCATGTTTCACGAGGTAACTCTCGCTTCTTCAGTGACAACAGGAAAGTACAATGCGCACGAATTGTGAAACAATGGATCCAAAAAACATAAATTTCTGAAGACCCGTAAGACATTCCAGAGGGTCCAGCAATGGTTATTGCCAATCAGAGAACCAAACAAAACATCTGGAGCTCTGTAATAGTCTGAATTTGTAGATGTAAAAATACATAAATTAACTGAGTATTTGGCCTTCTTATGTTGTTTAAAAAGGGGTTTGTAGTAATCACTGTTTACTTGATCAACCCTGGTTGGAATTACTATTCATACATAGAACAATATAGAATTAAGAAAATTCATTCATTTTATTGAAGTTGTCAGTATAAAACCATAACAGAAACAACATACAGTATACAGTATATTAAAACATTTAATGTAGTATATAGCGTGAGCATTAGCAGAGATCGCCAAAGTCACTCGTCTATATGTGGGTTGTATAGAACCAGTGAGAGTTTTGTGGACCTGTACAACAAGTATATACATCTATACTTACGTATAATATGTATGTATGATATGTCTATTCATATGTATAACATGTTTCCTAATTGCAGCACATAATCAAAATAAATAATGTGCAAAAGTCAGTAAATGACCATAAATACAGATTAGAATATAAGGCCAGCACACAGCTAAACTGTATTTATGGACATTTACTGACTTTTGCACATTGAGTAAATAACTCAGTGGTAGCAGTAACCCCAGGTGATGGCCACTTTCTCAGAGGCCCAAAAAGCCCAGTAAAGACCAGCATTTAAAATTTATTAGAACAGAACCTTTGGGAAGAATTGGAGAACTAGCCCTGAAATTATGTGGCCTTAAAAAAAA
This sequence comes from Hyperolius riggenbachi, assembly GCF_040937935.1. Taxonomy (NCBI): domain Eukaryota; kingdom Metazoa; phylum Chordata; class Amphibia; order Anura; family Hyperoliidae; genus Hyperolius; species Hyperolius riggenbachi. The sequence goes on along the minus strand of NC_090654.1, from coordinate 53,944,817 downwards.
TATATATATATTTATATTGGGTATTACTCACAGGCAATACTCACAGGCAAACCTTTAACCTCCCTGGCGGTTAATTTTTTTTGCCAAATTGGCAAAAATCCCTTTTTTTTTTTTTAATTTTTTTTTTTGTTTCACGTAAAGCTACCAGTGTGGTAGCTACATGAAACACCACTAGAGGGCGCATGTGTCCCTCTAGTGCGATCGTCGCCGGCATCTATAGCAAACAAGGGAACGCGTATATAACGCGTTCCCCTGTTTGGCTTCTCCTGTCGCCATGGTGACGATCGGGATGACGTCATGGACGTCAGCCGACGTCCTGACGTCAGGCACACCCGATCCAGCCCATAGCGCTGCCCGGAACTCATTGGTCCGGGCAGCGCAGGGCTCTGGCGGGGGGGCTCTTTCGCCGCTGCGTGCGGCCGATCGCCGCAGAGCGGCGGCGATCAAGCTGTGCGCGCGGCTAGCAAAGTGCTGGCTGCGCGCACAGCACTTTACAGCATAAAAATCGCCCCACCAGGGGCTGAGATCTCCCCCTGCGCGGCATAGCCCGAGCTCAGCTCAGGCTTACCGCCAGGGAGGTTAAAGTGTAACTGTCGGGCATAAAATAAACAATCAATTCAAGCAATAAGGATTCTAATCAGGCAATCCAAAAACTAAAATCACTATTACTTTTCTTGTTGATAAATGATCATTCCCCAGTTTACCTGACTCTTATCTGCTACACACACAATTTGGTACACACACAGGAAGTTGCAGGGCATGCTGGGTTGTCCTTTTTTGCTTTTTTACTTCCCCTCAGACTTAACCAATTGGCTGATTGGCTGAAGCCTCTTTCCCTCCTGTTTTCCCCTCTCACACCTCTGTTCATTTCTGATTGGCCAATATTTCTCATGCTGAGACAATGCACTTTCTATAATGGAGGGCAGGCAATGCATACACAATCAGGCAGAGGATGGTAAGGGAGGAAATGACATCAGGATTGGCTTCAAAACAGCCACAGTTAATATGGGAAATGCTAAGCTGGATTTTTTTTTCTGTAGAAAAATCATTAACATCAAAACGTGGACAGTGCAATACATATGTTATGTAAGTAGAGCAAGTATTTATCTACTTATATATGTGTTGTTGTTTTTTTTAGATAGTATGGCTGACAGCTCCTCTTCAATAAAAGTTAAATGAACCACTTTTTAGTAATCCAACAGAAATTGAATACCAGTGCTGACTGCTAGGACCCCCCAGAAGTGTTTTTTTTGTTTTGTTTTTTTTACTTTGGGAACTTGAGGTAGCCATAATTCTAGTGATGATGGGCAGATTCTACAAAGAGACAGATCTCTCTCTGATTGAATCTGATTAGAGAGAGATCTGTCGGCTGCCCATATACCTCAGGCAATTGTCCGAATCTGCCTCCTCGACACTGCCCCCTAGTGTATAAATGTGCCCTCCATGTGTGCATTTATACATTACCTGTCCTAGGTTCACCCACTGCACAGTTCCCATTTACAGTGGCTTGCAAAAGTATTTAGTATTATTAATTTTATTGGAATTCCACATGAAAGACCAATACAAAGTGGTGTACACGTGAAAAATGGATCGAAAATCATACATGATTCCAAATTTTTTTTTACAAATCAATAACTGCAAAGTGGGGTGTGCGTAATTATTCAGCCCCCTGAGTCAATACTTTGTAGAACCACCTTTTGCTGCAATTACAGCTGCCAGTCTTCTAGGGTATGTCTCTACCAGCTTTGCACATCTAGAGACTTAAATCCTTGCCCATTCTTCTTTGCAAAACAGCTCCACCTCAGTCAGATTAGATGGACAGCGTTTGTGAACAGCAGTTTTCAGATCTTGCCACAGATTCTCGATTGGATTTAGATCTGGACTTTGACTGGGCCATTCTAACACATGGATATGTTTTATTTTAAACCATTCCATTCTAGCCCTGGCTTTATGTTTAGGGCCGTTGTCCTGCTGGAAGGTGAACCTCCGCCCCAGTCTCAAGTCTTTTGCAGACTCCAAGAAGTTTTCTTCCAAGATTGCCCTGTATTTGGCTCCAGCCATCTTCCCATCAACTCTGACCAGCTTCCCTGTCCCTGCTGAAGAGAAGCACCCCCAGAGCATGATGCTGCCACCACCATTTTTGACAGTGGGGATGGTGTGTTCAGCTTGATGTGCAGTGTTAGTTTTCCGCCACACAGAGCGTTTTGCATTTTGGCCAAAACGTTCCATTTTGGTCTCATCTGACCACAGCACCTTCTTCCATCTGTTTGCTGTCCCCCACACATGGCTTGTGGCAAACTGCAAACGGGACTTCTTATGCTTTTCTGTTAACAGTGGCTTTCTTCTTGGCACTCTTCCACAAAGGCCAACTTTGTGCAGTGCACGACTAATAGTTGTCCTATGGACAGATTTCCCCCACCTGAGCTGTAGATCTCTGCAGCTCGTCCAGAGTCACCACATTTCTGATCAGCGATCTCCTTGTTCGGCCTGTGAGTTTAGGTGGACAGCCTTGTCTTGGTAGGTTTACAGTTGTGCCATACTCCTTCCATTTCTGAATGATCGCTTGAACAGTGCTCCGTGGGATGTTCAAGGCTTTGGAAATCTTTTTGTAGCCTAAGCCTGCTTTAAATTTCTCAATAACTTTATCCCTGACCTGTTTGGTGTGTTCTTTGGACTTCATGGTGTTGTTGCTCCCAAGATTCTCTTAGACAACCTCTGAGGCCGTCACAGAGCAGCTGTATTTCTACTGACATTAGCTTACACACAGGTGCACTCCATTTACTCATTAGCACTCATCAGGTACTGTCTATGGGCAACTGGCTGCACTCAGACCAAAGGAGGCTGAATAATTACGCACACCTCACTTTGCAGTTATTGATTTTTAAAAAATGTTTGGAATGATGTATGATTTTCGATCCACTTCTCACGTGTACACCACTTTGTATTGGTCTTTCACGTGGAATTCCAATAAAATTGATTCATGTTTGTGGCAGTAATGTGACAAAATGTGGAAAACTTCAAGGGGGCCGAATACTTTAGCAAGCCACTGTATCTTCAGCTTCCCATTCCTCCATTTGCAATATACACACCGCCAACGTTTAGCATGTAGCGCGTGTGTGACATCACAGACGCGCCACATGCTACATGCCCGCAGCATGTATAGTGCAAATCGAGCGGGATTCCAAAGACTGATGGACAACGTGTGGTGGGTGAGGTAGCACAGGTAATGGATACATGCACACACGGGGGGGGGGGGCACATTTACATACTGGGGAACAGCGCCGGGGGTTTCATCACGTTCGTTGCTTGTCACAATATCGTTTGCCATTTCTGCTGCGCACTAATTGACCACGGCGGCCCAACATCTTACAGCAGGTCCAATTGGGAGAAAATTGGTCGCATCATCGATTGGGCATGCTCTTGGTGGCACCAATTTTCATCCGATTCAATAGTAATCGAATCGGATGGTCGATCAGCTGCCAAGTCCAATACTGTATGGCCACCTTTAGCGGTTTTTCACACTGTGGGGTGCTATTAGTTATGACGCACCATACATTGGTGTTTATTCACTAAAGGAAATAGCATGAGTAACCTTCTGTTACTCGTGCTATTTCCAATGTGTGCTTTAAATACAATGCGCTGCACGCTACACATGGTATTATCCACGTAGCGCGCATATTCCAAGGAGCGAACCCTATGCTGCGGATAGTGCTGCATAGCAAATGCTATTATCTTTAGCCTCCTTCCAGGAAATGTTGAACGCTCTTTTCCTCCCGTCTTGAGTCCATTTGTGTCCAATCACTATAAAGGATGTGATCCCTGTACTCTAATTGGCCCAATAGGCTGGACGCGAAGGGGCTCAGGGCGGGAGGAGAAGAGCGCTCCTTATTTCCTGGGAGGAGGCTTATGGTAATAGCATTCGCTATGCAGCACTCCCTGCAGTATAGCATGCGCTCCTGTGTATACACGCGCTAACGCGCGAATAGCGTGCGCAGCGTGCATTGCATTTAAAACATGCTTTGGAAATAATGCGAGTAACAGGAGGTTACTTGCGCTATTTCCTTTTGTGACTCAACCCCATTGTGTGTGATAAACATGGTAACATGAAGGTCCATTTACAGTACAGCTAAGGGTTCCCATGCAATGCGTTTTAACATGCCTGGGGACATTTTATCAGGCGATGCATGCAATTTCTGAACGCATTGTTTTGCGTTCACCAAAGCCAACGCTACTCGCAGCTTATGCCATTCATTGGGAAACATAAGCGCAAAATCGCATTCATGCATACCTTTTATATTGTGAGGCAGGGAACACACTTGACTGTTTTCGTACATGTTTTCTGCACAGAAAAACTGAGAACGCATGTTAATCAATCGGCTAGTTCACACTTAATGTGTTTTTCGTGCACAGAAAAAAAACCTGACATTCTGCATCATGATTCTGCACATTTTGTCAGTTTTATGTATTAATTACATTAGCGGTTGTGAAAAAACGTGCACGTTTTTCTGAGTAGAAACACACTGTGTGCGCAGAAAACGTGCGCAGAAAACTGAAAGTCAAGTGTGTTCCCTGCCTGAACAAGGAACTCTCCGTAACTGATTTTCTAGCTTGGAGTGAAACTTTGTCCATGCGTGCGAATACCGCAGGGGCGAACTGATGCTGTGATTAAAGCGGAACTGTAGATCGAAAATAAACACATTTTTACTTACCTGGGGCTTCCCCAAGCCCCCAGCAGCCGTCCTGTCCCGCGCCGCTCCTCGACAAGCCTCCGTTCTCCCGCTGCCAGCTACCTTCGGTTTCTCTGCCGGAACACTGCGCGGCCCCTGGCCACGCGTATCCTTTCTTCGCGTTCCCCGCTATTGCAGAGGGTAACGCGAAGGAAGGATACGCTTGGCAGGGCTGCGCTGGCCTCGACTTACAAGTCGAGCTATGGGACGGAGCGGCGGCGAGAGAACGGAGGCTCGGGCAGGACCGGCGCGGGACAGGATGGCTGCTGGAGGCTTGGGGAGGCCCCATGTAAGTGAAACAATGTGTTTATTTTCTATCTACAGTTCCGCTCTTAAGTGGCATTAAAGTGGCACTGCTTCAAAGATCACGAGAGGTAAAAACATGAGCTCAAGTTTCTTACAAAAAGTCCATAAACTTTAAATGTTAAAAACAATTTTTGGAAAATGATGCTGGTGCACTATTTTTGACAAGACCAGCAACTCTTCTTTATTTTTTGGCTTCACAATTTTACATGAACATTAAGGAACAAGATAGAGAAAAATACAGTTACAGGGAGCACATGATTGACAAGAGTACAAAGTGCTTCCAGAAACTTGTAGATGAAACCGTATTGATCTTTAAACATAATAAAAAGTTCTTGTTGCGTCTGAGTAAACATATTACTACAAGAGCAGAACTTTCTTTCCGGAGCCTGACCAAACTGTACTGTAAAAAATAAAGTCCTTTGGATTATCAACAGACTGGTAAACTATGTCAACATCAGTTATTACAGGAGGAGAAGGAAGCTGTTCTTGAGGGTAATTAGATAGTGAGGATTCTAGAATGGTAGTGAGAGGGAAGGGAGAGAAGATGGAGAAAACAAAGCGAGAGAACTGGGTTTTATTAGCTGATAGCTCCTTCGGCTCAAGGTCCATATCCACAGCAAGATTGCGTTGTTCGTTTTCGCCAATGATTGTTCATTCTGTTTTATATCGTGTAAACATTGTTTAAAGAAAATTCCTTGATCAATGGTTAAAGACGGCTGGCGAACCACGACATTCATTTGTTTTGAAAGACCTTCATGACAGATCATATCAGGAACCTTCGTTCAACCCCGTTGACATTAGTGGAAAAATTGATTGGTTTGAACGATCGTTCACATGCCCCATTCATGTCCCACCAATCACAAATTTGGGATATAGATTGGGGAATGATTGTTTGGCAGAGTTCCTCGAACCAATCTTAATGTGGGTACTTCGCTTTTTATCTTTAGGGGCCATAGTGTCAGTGAAGGGATGATTGTGCCATCTAACATTATTTTGAATTGAAAGTCATATCAGCAAGCTCAGGTTATCACTAACACAGTCTTTTCTTGAGCTGATAGCACAGTTCTTCCATTCATTAAAGAGACACTGAAGCGAAAAAAAAAATATGATATAGTGAATTGGTTGTGTACTATGAATAATTACTAGAAGATTAGCAGCAAAGAAAATATTCTCATACTTTTATTTTCAGGTATATAGTGTTTTTTCTAACATTGCATCATTCTATAATATGTGCAGATTACACAACACTCAGCATTCAAAATGAGTCTTTCAGAGCAGTCTGTGAAGTAATGACCTCTCCTCTAGCAGAGAAAAAGTAAACAGTTATCTTACAGTTGAGATAATAAAAGTCAGATAACAGCCCTCTCCACTGTTAACTTAGACGGAGAGCTTAATGGCTTGTTTGCATAGAGATAACAACTTAAGTTTCTCAACTCTTCCTGTACTGGAAACAATTAGACTGATGTATCTGATCTTAATGTTTTATTTCTTAGCTGTATTACACATACAAATCATAATATCATAATTTTTTTTTCGCTTCAGTGTCTCTTTAAATATGGTTCCCCCCATGAGCTATTGACCTTTTTATATCTTAATCCCCGGTTTCGGCAGAAGGCTAGTTTCGGCAGAAGGCCGAAACTAGTCGGGACGAGAGTGGGTTGGGCACCATTGACCGTTTTTCTATGTTCCATAGTACCACAAGGGTGGGAAGCGAATAGTCCAGAGGGGGTCCTATACAGGCATAGGACCCTCCTGATGTAAGTGATTCTGTTATCTTCATTTGATGTGCCTTGTATGGAAGAATAAAAGTTTTATTGATATCCACTGAGAGAAATCCTTCTCTGCTTCTCTGTTTTGGTGCATTGAGTCACACAGGAGGAATGCAGATCTAAAGTGCTATCTCTGGAGGTGGATTGAATTGGATTGCCTGTTTGCTTGAGACAACATAATTCCTGGCGCTGTGACATTGTATGACTGGCTATTGAAAGGTGAAGAGGATCTATCCTGGTCACGGCAGCGGAGGTGGTTGCCAAGGAACGTTCTATCAGCAATCCTGTGGAGCGCCTCTACCTCTAAAAAAAATGTTTGTTTACTTTTTATATCTTTCCCCTGCCTTCAGAAGTTGTATGGCTGTAATTTGCTTATCAAATTTGCTTATCAGTAATGTTTACTTTACCAACAAGACAGAAGCTGTCACTTGCATGCCTTAAAATTAACTCTTTCAGGGTGTGTTCGCTCTGCAGGCATTTTCGTTTTTTTTTCCTTTTACATGCGGGCGATTTTGTATATATTATTTTCCGGGTCAAAAAATTCACTTCTCGACTTGCATCAGGGAAGTGAATTACAAAACCACACGGAAAAAACGCTTCGAAAACCGCACTTACAGTACACGTTTATCTCATCTTGTCACATGTGGCCTTGGGTACACTTTAAGGAGTGATTGTAAAGATCGGGGAGGACGACGCACAACCACCAAAGGATATGTGGATCCAGTATGAACACACCTCTGTGCTAACATTAGGAAGGTTTGCTTTGGGTCAGGTGTAACTTAGGTTTTGTACTATATGGTGATTAGTTTTTAGTAGTGACGTTTGGAAGAGAGGCAGTGATTCATAGTTTGCCGCTCACCATCCCCCACTGATACCCACGCAGATACTATTGATGACACTAATGTGGCTGTCATTCCCTTGTAGATTTGCATACATTACCTGTATTTTTCATTTCTCTTGTAATTCTCAAAAAAGTATAGCAAAGTGATGTTGTGATAGATTTTAAGTTTTGAGTTATTTATCTCTAAGAAAAAAAAATCTTAGTTTGCATCAAGCCCAGGAACTGCAGTTTTTATAGTTATTTGCCATGTTTAATGTGTCACCTCATTTCCTCTTTTCCCTGCAGAAGAGATTAGATTAGGAAGATAATTTCCTGCTGCCAGAAACACAGCAAAGAACACAGCAGTGAGACTGTCCTGCAGGGGCTGACCTACCATGTATGGGCGTGTCCCCTCCCCCCTGCAAGAAAAGATTGCATGAGGCCCCCTAGGTCTATAGACCCAACACCCCCCCCCCCCCCCCCGGGATCTGGCAGGCAGGCGACAAACAAACATCCCCACCCCCCCTCCCACCATGCAGAGTAGCGTGTGTAATGTTACCTGCTTCCAGTGCAGCAGGTCTCCTCTGTGCATAACAACACACACTCTCTGTTGCTATCAACTGGCTTCCTATCACATGACCAATGTGAGTCATGTGATCGGGAGCTCAGCGGAGGGCAGCAGAGTGTGCTGCTGTGATACTCTGAAAGTCGCTCCCTATCACATGACCAATGCGAGTCGTGATCGGGAGCTCAGCAGAGGGCAGCAGAGTGTGCTGCTGCTGTGATGCTCGGAGATTCGCTCTCTATCACATGACCAATGCGAGCCGTGATTGGGAGCTCAGCGGAGGGCAGCAGAGAGTGCTGCTGCTGTGATACTCTGAAAGTCGCTCCCTATCACATGACCAATGCGAGTCGTGATCGGGAGCTCAGCAGAGGGCAGCAGAGTGTGCTGCTGCTGTGATGCTCGGAGATTCGCTCTCTATCACATGACCAATGCGAGTCGTGATCGGGAGCTCAGCGGAGGGCAGCAGAGTGTGCTGCTGCTGTGATGCTCGGAGATTCGCTCTCTATCACATGACCAATGCGAGCCGTGATTGGGAGCTCAGCGGAGGGCAGCAGAGAGTGCTGCTGCTGTGATGCTCGGACATTCACGCCGCTGGAGGCAGGTAAATATGACACTCCCTGTACTACTCATAATGCAGATGGGAGGAAGAGGAGCCCCCGGACCCCACTGCTATTGCAGGGGCTATTGTTACGCCCATGCTGTCTTGATCATTCTCCATCCCCAGCAGTGCCAGGTGAGTTTGTCCTCACTGGCATCATCACATCTTTGTGACTAGTCAGTTGAGTGTAGAACCAACAAATGGGCCACTGAAACACAGGTCAGCAGTCAGGGGCAATGAATATTGCTATGGAAGCATGAACGACGGACAGAGTGATGCACAAGTGACAGACTGGTGTCTTTATAACAGCTGACATGGCCAGAATTAGCTTGGAAAGGGGAAAGTAACTGGCAAAGATGGTCTGGTGAGATCTGAAACGGAACTCATACAGTCTCTTGTATCACAGTCTTAAGCTAGGTACACACCCTGCATTAAACTTGGCTTAGGTGGCTGTTCAGGACCGTCTTGGGTTGCCTAAAGATCCGTCTTATCGGATATTTGGCAATGCCTGATCCAATCTTGAGAGCACGGATAGCAAGCTGCTTAATTGTACGCCACACGTTGTCCCTCCTCCTTCATCTATAGCAATGTTCCAAGAGTATATGAGTATGAGGCTTTAGCAAGAGTGTATTGTTAATGAAGCCTTCTGTAATTAGGGTTAAAGGGGTCCTAACCTCAGAACTTCCTCACTGCTCTAAAATATAAGTTAAGAGCATAATAACTTTAAAAGAAAAACATTTCTTTGTAACAACTTATAGAAATCCTACCAAAAAAAAATGCAGCATTTACTTCCTGGAATTCCTGGGAGCACAGAAAGGGTTTATCTCCAGTGTTTACATATTAGTGCAGGACCTCTGCATGGTTCAGACACAGCTGACAGCCTTGATTTACACTTGCTGATAACAGCTAATTAGACAGGCAGATCTCTCTAAACACAGAGGCGATCATTATATCGATCAAATAAACAAGTCTTGTGATAACTGCATAGCGTATGGCTGGCTTTAGTTTGGGGTCATGGATCACTTTTCAGACAACTTCAGGATCTAATTCTGGGCTGTCCAGCTCCAATCCTAGAGGGCCATATCCATGCCAGTTTTTACAATAGAAAGGGAAAGGCAGAAATGTGTTCTTGATGAACAAGACCTTTCCTGATTCAGTCCCATCAATTATTTTGAGTTGTGCCAAAAATGTGTGAGGACCTCGGCTCTAGAGGACTGGAGTTGGAACAGCAGGGATCTAATTAAAACACATATACTAATAAGCTAATGGTTGTTAGCCTGGCCATGCAGTCTTATTACTTGGAGTTCAGCCTTAAACCAAGTGCCTGGCCACATGCGAGTCTTCTGGTCGGTGGAGGAAGAAGTCTAGGGAGACCAGGGAAGTTGTCAGAAGTAATTGTAATGTATTCAGGCTGCAGGCTATTCTGTTTAAGAGAGTGATGGTTCAATCAGCAGCTCTTATCTCAAAGGAAGCCACATTCTAATTTCCACCAGGACAGAGCGAAGCAGTGGCTACATCACATCACATTTGGTGCCAGTGAGCATCTTGTTTCCACGCTCTGTCTTCATTATGTTGAGCCTCACAGTGGGCCTTACTCATGAAAGAAAACGAGTGTAGAGCTTAGTGGAGATGTTGTGTAGTCTTGGGAGACCTCAGCGGATCATTCTGCTGTGCAGGATAGAAGATGAGCCCAGAATTGGAAGAGAAAACGCTCTTCAGCAGTGTTTCCTCAGGCTGCCAGATAAAGCTCTCCACTCGGTGGAAAATGTGGTTAATGTTGTGCAAGTCCACTTCTGTTGAGGAGAAAAGTAATCCTCTTCTGGTCAGCGCTATTCCTCACAAAGCTAGGTACACATTATACATTTTTTTTTAGCCATTAGATTTGATGAACAAATATCAAGTAAGTAGACCCACCTTGTTCAATCATTTTGTTGAATGAACATTGATCCGTCCGTTGGAGAATCAAACTTGGGAGATGGGTCAAATGGAGAAGACCTTGAAAAAAAGAAGTCAAATTGGCAGCGGTAGTCACACACCATTCACATTTGCGTGGTGCTGAACCATAGCAATAGCCAATGATACAATCCAAAAGGTCCGCACTCAAGTGAAGAGTGGTTTCATTCTGTTTTGATACCTTGACAAGGTGGATCCGCCGTGGCTATTAAACTGTTGTTGGTTCTGTGAATGAACATCTGAAACACCATATGAATAAATCACACTTGAGTGTGTGCACCTTCTTTAATCTGTATCTGTAGTAATAAATAAAGCTATACATATTTTTTTTAAAAAAGCAATTTTATTCATTAAGTTATATTCACTAAAGTTCCAATTTAAGTTTTGTCACTACCCGGGGACCCTACCCACCCCAAAACTGTGTGAAGATTGTGTTCTGGCCCAGATATGAACCTTGCACCCCAGCACTACAAGATGAGTACAATCCATTATACCACTGTGCGTGCGCACGCACGCACGCACGCACACACACACACACACACACTCTGCTATATTTAGGGCCCTTTTCCACTAGCTGCGATTCGCTTTAAAAAGCAGATCATTAATTTTGCCGATTTGCTAGAGCATCGCGATTTACATGTAAATAGCTCGTTCATTTCCCATTAGTGCGCGTCATTTTTTCCACGAATGCAATCGCCGGCTTGCATGATTCTCGCAGCAATCCTGCTCGGTTTCTGACAGCTATAGCGCAAACGGGGGAAAATGGAAACTGCTGCTTGCGTGATCGCAAGCGGCAGTGGAAAAGGGCCCTTTTTTTTTTTACTCTTAAAGTTGCCATTAGGCGACCTCATCAGAACTCAGGAAAACTGCTATTATATTTGGGGGTTTACAGTCTTCTTCAAGGCTTGAGAGTACCCTACCCAGGGACGGACCTAGACCAAGTTGCACCTGGGGCAAGGTCAGGTTTTGGCGCCTAAACTGCCAATCATTTTGCCGCCGTTTTAAGAATTCAACAAACTGCGCCTGGGGCAAGATACCCGCCAACCCCCCCCCCCCCCCCCCTAAATCCGTCCCTGACCCTACCTCCTCTCATAATAATTGCCGACTTTTGCACTTCGTACCATTCACAAGAAAAAAGTACAAATAGGGGTATTCCAATTTCTTTTAGAAAATATTAACTAAGAAAATGGAGATTGAAGCGCATACGAATTGTTGAGCAATTTGATTGACAGCAGTTTCAGAATTTCATGACTGTATTGAAAGACATCCATGGCTACAATTACTAGGTAATGCCCAGTGATGTTGATGCAGGGATTTTATCTGATTGCCATCTGGAGTCGGGAAGGAATTTTTTCCCTTTTGGGGCTAATTGGACCTTGTGGGGGGTTTTCGCCTTCCTCCGGATTAACAGGGATATGTGAGGGGGCAGGCTGGTGTTGTACTTTGTTCTCTGTTTGAACTAAAAATGGACGTATGTCTTTTTTCAACCCAAATAACTATGTAACTGTGTATTGGACTTCACCCTCGCTAGTCGGGAGGTGGCACTGGTGGTACTAGCCGGGAGGCGGCACTGTGACTGTTTCTGTGATCAGAGTGGCGCTTTTAAAAGCTTGATTAAGAATGCAGTGCAGTGCTCACCGGTTGCCTCTGGCGGAGAAGACATCAGTGCCATCTTGTCCTGCCTTTATCTGAATACCGATTGGGTATTCACTCTCGTTCCTCACCATCTCCTGACTCATTTGTGCTAGGGATCAGCACAATGAGGCGTAATGTCTTTTTGTTCCATGACTGGTTCTATGAGGGGATTCAGCTGGTACTCAGAGTTCTACAGCAATGAGGCTGGCATGCATACGGCATACTGGCACGGCACAATCACCAGCTGGCCCACTTCCCGCCCGCAGAACAGCTGGTGTGTGAAGCTCTCGCCAGTGGCACGAGTTCTTTCACTCCCACATGTCAGACGTGAGTCTTTATCCTGGCCGTGCGCGCTGCGCTGTGAACTGCGGTCTACCTCCGGCGGGGATTAGTGAGCCCAGCGACCTTGGCAGCACAGTGGTCGGTAGGGCCACGCTCTTTTGGTTCTTTGTGATAGCAGAATGGGCTTGCAATCCTGCTCAGGGAAAATATTTTCCAAGCTAATTTGAGCAGCGGTTTGTTTTTTTGTTTATGTATTTGATTGCACAACATTTTCTTGGATTTGGGGTCATCGGGGTGGACGGTTTGTTTTTGCGATTTATATGGCATGACTTAGAAAATACTAAACCACTGGAACTGTTCTTTTGAAATAACTAAAGTAAATATATTTCTCAAGTTTAAAGCAGGATTGTCAGCCATAAAATCAAATTCAGTTTACCCACTGCTCAGTGTTTATTATGCAATCTACAACCTGACCCTGCATTGCAAGCATTCCAAAATGAGCAAAAATGTTTCTGTTGTAATGAATCTGATCTCGGTCAGCCTAACTGTATTTGGTACATTGCTGGTGAGAAGGAAGCCTGTTCTCTCCCCTCCCACATTCCTGCTTCTCACTGATTGGCTGAGGGCAGTTCAGTGTGACATGAGGTTGAGAGGGGAAATACACCTCACCCTCTGCAGAAGCTGCTGAAATACAATTGATGCTGTGCTCATGTGTTTACAGTGCAGTTTCAAGGAGAAAAGAAGAGTAAGGGAGGAAATGACATCAGGATTGGCTTCAGTAAGAGGCAGTAAAAATGGAAAATGCCTGAAACAGTTTTCTGTTGATTTACTAAATGAAATTCACTGAAATCAAAATGTGGACAGTACAATACATCTGTTATGTAAGTAGAACAAGTATTTACTTTTATTTAGGAATTTGTTTTTTCTGTGATAGTATGGCTGTTCCTGATGTTTTAAAGGAGGAGTCCAGGCAACTAACCTAATTTTTGCCTGCTGTATGGGATGCTCTTTGATATAAAAAGCTGAGCTTGAAAATTGTACAATGGGCTCCTGCCAAGGGCAAATTTGATTGGTTAATTTTCAAGCTACATAAATTTGCACTTAAAGATAAACTGTAGTGAAAATGATGTAATGAATAAAATTGCTTTTTAATTTATTTATTTTATTTTTTTTACAATCTTCATTTATGAATTATTTAGTCAGTGTTTGCTCTTGTAAAATCTTTCTTCTCCCTAATTTACTTTCTGAAATGTATCACTGGTGGTGAAATCTTTAGTTCTGCCTGTTGATCTGTGCAGAATGTTTGTTACTGAGAGTTGTATGCACAGAGGGAGATGCTGCTTTCTTGGTCTGTTGGAAACCGCCTTTATTTCCCACAATACAACAAGGTACACAGACAGTAAACTGTCAGGACCATGGTCATGACATCACACTGTGGGAGGGGTTTTACCACAATATCAACAGTACAGACCCCTTCTGATGATCTATTCAGGAAAAGGTAAAGATTACTTTTGGGAAAGGGGGTATCAGCTACTGAAGTTTTATCTTTGGTTAAATATCTCTTTTAATATTTTGCTCTGTGTTGCATGTGCCGTTTTGCTCAGTGGTTTCTGCTCTATAGAAAGAGGTCTTGGAGTGGGGGAGTGGGGGGGCAGGAGCGAGCTGCTTTTGTCTTCTCTGGTAAATAACAATTACGATGATTGTTAGGGAATGATTCCCAACATAGCCAATCACTTCTTGATAGGTATTGGGGGGGGGGGGGTTATAAATCTCTATAATTTTGGAAAAGCAACCCAAATGATAATTTAATGGTGAGCTAAGCTACCAGTGTCTGTTGGCTTTTAGAGCAGGATTGAGAGGGTCAGTATGCAGGTTGACTCTGATTCATTGCTGAAAGTTAGACATATAGTGGTAAGAGATTGCTCACGGCTAGCCTCTCTGACTGTACGCAAGTCCTCATTATTCTGAGGGATATGAAGGCTGCCATATTTATTTACTTTAAAGTAGAATACACCTGATGAAGGAAGGTTCATGACATGCTGAGCCTGATTCACAAAGCTTTTCTGTTAAATTCTCACCTTATTTACTCACAATTTCGCTCTCCTTATCGAACTTAAAGGCCTGGTGCACACCAGAGGAGTTTTTCTGAGCGTTTTGAGTTTTTAAATCTGCTGCTAATGTTATCCTATGTGTCTAAAAACCCCATAGCATTACATTGGGAAGAGCTTTTGAAACCTCTAAAAGCTCTTCCCAATGTAGTGCTATGGGTTTTTTTTTACAAAACCTCATTGCTCCAGTGTGCACAGACACATAGGATAACATTAGCAGCAGATTTAAAAACTCAAAACGCTCAGAAAAACTCCTCTGGTGTGCACCAGGCCAAAGGGAACCTAAACAGAGAGGGATATGGATGTTTCCTTTTAAACAATACCAGTTGCCTGACTCTCCTGCTAATCTCTTTGACTGCAGTAGTGGCTGAATCACACCTGAAACAAGCATGCAGCTAATCCAGCCTGACTTCAGTCAGAGCACCTGATCTCCATGCCTGTTGAGGGGCTGTGGCTGAAAGTATTAGTGACATAGGCCTCAATTCACAGAGCTTTATCAAACACTTTATCAAACGTTTGATAAAGTGTTTGATAAAGCTCTGTAAATTGAGGCCACAGGATCAGCAGGAGAGTCGGGCAACTGGTATTATTGTAAAAGGAAAAATTCCTATCCTTCTCAGTTTAGGTTCCCTTAAACTCATGGTTTAGCTCTCCTTATGTAACTTAACTCATGGTTTAGCTCTCCTTATCTAACTTAACTCATGGTTTAACTCTCCTTATTTGACATAACTCATGGTTTAGCTCTCCTTATTTGACATAACTCATGGTTTAGCTCTCCTTATTTGACATAACTCATGGTTTAGCTCTCCTTATCTAACTTAACTCATGGTTTAGCTCTCCTTATTTGACATCACTCATGGTTTAACTCTCCTTATTTCACACAGCTCATGGTTTAGCTCTCCTTATTTGACATAACTCATGGTTTAGCTCTCCTTATTTGACATAACTCATGGTTTAGCTCTCCTTATTTGACATAACTTATGGTTTAGCTCTCCTTATGTAACATAACTCATGGTTTAGCTTGCCTTATTTGACATAACTCATGGTTTAGCTTGCCTTATTTGACATAACTCATGGTTTAGCTTGCCTTATTTGACATAACTCATGGTTTAGCTTGCCTTATTTGACATAACTCATGGTTTAGCTTGCCTTATTTGACATAACTCATGGTTTAGTTCTCCTTCTCTATTTATCTCATGAATTATCTCTCCTTGTTTATCTCCTGCATTAGCACTCCTTTCAGTTAAGGTGAAAAATAATTAACCTTTATGAATCAACCCTGTAGAGTGCTGCTCTGTTGTGCTACAATATATGCTTTTGCAAAGCCAGTAGTGTGCCGTCTCTTCACCTTATTGTTCTACCGTACTACTTAAGGGGGCGACCTGAGCAAAGCGCAGCACCGGCAATCCAGGGACCAGTCTCCCTGTGTGGGTTCCAGCACTGTGGTTCCGTCACTCCTTGATCAAAGTGGAAAACTCATCTGACAAGGCAGGAAGATGGATCCCAACGACGTACCACTACAAAAAGCGTTCCCTCCGACCACTCACTGCAAAGTACAGCAATTGACTGACTTCCCATTCGTACCCATCTTGTACCGTGTACTCCTCTGGCAGGAAGATGGATCCCAGCGACGTACCACGACGACGAGCGTTTTCCAATTCATCCTCCTGCCGGGTGAGTACAAGATACAAGATGGTGTGAATGGCAAGTCAATAGATCGCTGTACTTCACTCTGAGTTGTCGGGGATCTTAAATATACGATCTGCCATGGCGGTCGTTATTGGTGCGCGTCCCCAAACATCGCTCGCATAATTGCGCGCCTGTACTCATGTCACGAGATCATGGAAATGATCGCTCGTCGCTCCAAAAATAGACGGTCATCGGAAAAATCTGCTTAGATATCGCATAGTAGGTACGGGCCTTTAAACAACGCCAGTTGCCTGACAGTCCTGCTGATCTCCTTGGCTGCAGTAGTGTTTCAGGACTGCCATGCAACTGCTCTTGTATAAAAGGTAATAAATATGGCAGCCTCCGTATCCCTTTCGCTTCAGGTTCCCTTTAGTGAACTTCCTTCTATCACTTTCCTGCAGCAGAGAAGGTGATGTTCACACAGATACTCAGAGGAGGGTTGATCTATGACCACAACGCATGACTTTTAAAGAAGGTCATTCAGCACTGGACTGTCACAGTTATAGGCAAGTTTCTAAACGTTTTTAGAGTCTGTAGTCCGGATTCACAGGAACCTGTGTAATTCAGCAAGCCGGTATTGGATTCTTGTAAAAGTTATCAATCTTTACCTGTGGCATATCAGATCCCAGTGAGAATTGCTAAAAGGTTGGTG
Source organism: Hyperolius riggenbachi (assembly GCF_040937935.1). Lineage (NCBI taxonomy): Eukaryota > Metazoa > Chordata > Amphibia > Anura > Hyperoliidae > Hyperolius > Hyperolius riggenbachi. The sequence continues at coordinate 53,927,713 of NC_090654.1, read as the reverse complement.
AGATAGCAGTTGTGAAATTGCTTTAGCACACACGTACCTGCAGCAAGAACTTTAAAGCAAAACCTGAGAACAAAAAAGGAAAAGTTAGATGCTTACAAACAGGGCTGAGAAGTCGGAATCAGAGTTGAGGGTTGAGGAGTTGGAGTCGGAGCAATTTTTGGGTACCTGGAGTTGATTTGGTGGTTTTATAAACTGAAGAGTGGGAGTTGGAGACAGATGATTTTCTGTACTTACTCCATAGCTCTGCAAGGGCTGTGGAGTCAGAGTGGAGGGGTCGTAACAATTTTGAGTACCTGGAGTTGGTGGTTTCATAAACTATGGAGTCAGTTAGATAATTTTTGTACCAATTCCATAGCCCTCTGGAGGGCTTTCCCATTCCTCAACCCCATTGCTTCTCACCCTGACTCTCTTCTTCTTCACTCCATGAATGTGTGGCTCTGTGCTATTGCAAAGGCATAGACCATACCTGCATGAAGGAGAATGTGGCTATGAGAAAAAATCTGACGAGATCTAGTTGGATTTGCTTAGAGGGTCCCATCGAAGGGGTCGAGGACGATGAGGGAAGCCTCAGGACTAGTGTTGGTGACCCGGAAGAGGGGAAGTATCGAAATCACGTAAAGCTCAACGTGACTGGAAAGTCGATGAACTGCTGACCCTGTCCTCTTGTTCAGTGCTGTCCAGCAGCACACGGAAGTATTCAGGTGTTTTGAATCGGCTATGCCAAATTCGAACACTAACATTAATCTGGACTATCCAGAAGCTTCCTTCTTCTAAGGTAGGTATCTAACTTTTGTTAAAATGCATGGCTGTGGAGTCGGAGTCTGGGCAATTTTGGGCACCCGGAGTTGGAGTCGGAGTAGTGGTTTCGTAAACTGAGGCGTCAGAGTCAGGAGTCGGATGATTTTTGTACAAAATCCACAGCCCTGTTAAGTATTAGACTTAGTCGGAGTCTGAGCCATTTTGGGGAGTCGGAGTCGTGGTTTCATAAACCAAGGAGTCGGAGTTGGAGTCGGGAGATTTTTGTACCGACTCCACAGCCCTGTTAAATTGTTATATTCACTTTAAAGGGTCCACTGGTATTGCTTTGTTGCCAGATACCCGCAAAGGTCATGTGGCGTTCATGCCTCAATGAGTCAAAGTTGGATTGGTGGCACAAGTGGGCTCTACACAATTATGGGCAAGTGATTTTAGAGAGAGAGAGAGCATATTGTGTGGGTGGGTTTTTTCTGTGTACACACAATATGGCCTCCTGACTGGCCGCCACCTCTTGGCAGTACTACAAGACAATTGCTGCATTAGTGAAACTGTGTTTACTCTGTGCTAGAATTTATGGCTGCGGCTGCCGATCACGTTGCTTGTCCAACGCTGTTTAATGTGCCGGACATTAATAATAGGCCACTAATGAGAAACATGCGTATCGCCTCCAATTATCTCTGGCTGGGAACGTTCCATAGCCACTTACCAGAGATACGTTAATATTAATGGCCGGCTCCGGATCTCGTTACTGGTAAATGAACGCCATCAGTAGCTCCACGGGTTCCCTATGTAGGTCCTGTGCTCTATAATTGCATGCAGTTGATAGTAAACACAGACCAATTTTAGATTAGTATTGCGCTGGGATTAAAGTGGTTTCCTTTATTAGTGGAACTCTGCTGGGTGACTCAGCCGCCGTCTCTGGGGGATTCCGGCAGAGATTGCCACTATAATCGCTAACGCTGCTGCTCCAACTTATGGAAATGAACTGATTTTGTCTCACTTGAAACTCCCTAAAGGCCGTCATCCGCTCTCTGATTTTTAATTTTAATGGTTTGATATTTAATTCACAAAATAGAATGAATTGTGCAAAAATCTATTACAAATGTAATGATCGCTTGAATTGATCTTCAGTTGAGTCCCTGTTATCCGTATCTCAACTAACCAGCAGTCTCAACCAACCAGCACAAATCGCCGATAATACTCAGTGATGAAAGCAAAATTCTTAAGCTGTTTGTTGCTCTGCTGGGATTAAAGACTGGACTCCATGACCTCCCCAAGGTTAATATACTTTCACTTACTGTCTTTCTTACATTTAATACAGAGTTCATGGTGTGTGTATATAGAGTGGGGAATAGTACTGTATTAGCTAGGCCTATTTTTAACATGGAGTCTCAAGCAACCAGAAAGTTCACTTATCCGACACCAGCCAATCTCCGTCGTTGCAGGTTAATCAAGACTTTACTGCATATGCCAAATCTGGCCCCTGAGAGCCATCAAATTTGGCCCACAAGAGGTTTCCTGCAAGTGGTTTGGCCCACTTTAAACCACTGGGGAAGCTATTTTGGAGGTGAAGCCCTAGATTATCTGGGGGGGGGGGGGGGATCACTAGACACCAGGGAACTGTATATGGGAGGGATGGGGGCACTGGACACCAGGAAACTGTATATTGCCTAGTACACACCATACAATTTTCTGTTCGCTTTTCTGTGAGATTTTCTGTAATTCGATTATTTTCTGTAAAGTACTAGTAGAGACTGGTCATTATCTCTGGTGCATTGTCTTCTGGTTATCTCCTGCTGAGTAGAACCATGCTTAGTTGCTAGGCAGATAGATGGTTAGATAGATAATTTCCAACATGTTGGAAATTATCTATCTGGCAGGTAAATCTAACAGAAAATCTTACAGAGAGGGGGCCACTAAACACCAGGGAATTGAATAAGGGAGGGAGATCCACTAGATACCAGGAAACTATATAGGGGAGGGACCGGGGGGCATTTGACACCTCAGAACTTTATAAGGGAGGGACGGGGGCCACTATACATTGAGGTCGGCCCGCCACTTGGTTCCAGTGTTCAATTTCAGCCCACTTTTTGTTTGACAATAATAAACTCTAATATCTGCGCTAGAGAAATCTAAAATAGTCCATTCAGCTGCCACGAGGTAAAAGTCCTCAGATAGACTCCCAAAGCATATTTCTTGAAATCCCCTCAGTGCTATAGGATATTCCACGATTGTTTCACCGTCACCAAACACCCAATACAGTGCAGGCTTACCGGATTTTATCTAGACCCAAATTATAAGGTCTTAAACGCGTTTGCCCAATCACAGCCTCGATTACCACTTCCTCCTTGATCATCAACGATTACCTCTTCTCCTTGATTCGCTCCCAATTAAATATAAACCAAAGTCACATCTAAGTGTATACCTTTTAAAAATACCTCATTTATTGCACATCCACATCAGAAATAAATTCCATAAAATCTTTGATACTCACTTCCGGGCTCTTCTGACAGGGACCCATGAAGTATAATAGCACATCAATCAATCCTCCTCTGGAGAACCTTCACTCTCTATCGTCCGTAGGCCCGACCGGTTTCGCCGTTGCGTCATCAGGGGCTTGCTTCAAAATAGCAAGCCCCTGATGACGCAAGAAATGCACTTTTTGTTTGAGTTTGGCACCCCTGCCCTACTGTATTTGGATTTAATTATGAATGAAAGTAGATCAGGAAAGGTGGTCATTCTTATCGGTCGGGCAAGGGGGGGGTTTCGGTACAGCATAGATTTGTGCAGCATAAATCACTACAAAGCTAGCGGGTGCAGTAGTTCAATTAGTTCTTGATCAGATTTGTCCTGAAATTTGGTTAAGGTTGTGCAAGCTTATAAAACAAATACTATTCCCCGATTAATTTCCCATTAGTGGAGTAATCCATGTTTAAAAAAAAAAAAAAAGGCTTCATTTCTGACATCTTTAGCAAAAACAACTTGATGAAGCCAGATGTGTCATAATTAGAATAGTTAGAAGGTAAGCGGGCCTCCTTTCTTCATATGGTACTTACTTTGTCTTTGGGCGTCTCTTGAATTTAGCATACCCGCCATCTGTCTCAATTACCTGCGCATACATAAGCCGACTATAGGTCGCCGTCTCAGTGGAAATGCCAGATGCTGCTCGTAAAAGCACTGGGATGTCCTACTATGTTGTAACTTCCAGTTTGGTTTGAGCACATATACATCACAGAGTAGTGCTCCTCTGTTCTCTCTGCAGATCCCCCCCCCCTCCCACCATACTATATCTGATTATAGTATAGTATAGAGTGGCTGTATAGTGTAGCGGGTAAAAGCTCTGCCTCTGACACAGGACACCTGGGTTCAAATCTCTTCTTTTTCAGTAAGCCAGCACCTATTCAGTAAGGAGACCGTGGGCAAGACTCCCTAATGCTGGGTGCACACGGTGCATTCCCATACTCTATTCCCCGCTCGAGCATTTCCGAGCGTATTTTGATGATTGTTAGGTCGATTCTCATGCAAAGTATGCCAAATCAACCTAACGATCCATCGAAACGGGAATCTGACATGTCGGAAATAATCGAGCGGCCGGGAATCGAGTTCGGGAACGCACCGTGTGTATCCAGCATTACACTGCTACTGCCTATACAGCGTGCCCTAGTGGCTGCAGCTCTGGCACTCTGAGTCCAACCATGAGAATATCCCTATAAGTCTTCTGTGTCTTGTCTTGATCAGGCCGGACCAGGTTGGTTTTGTCCCTGGAAGCAAAGCCAAGAATGGTACCATAGAGACAATCAATATTTACAACTGACTTTCTCGGCATTCGATGGAGTGATGTTTTCTGTCTGCGGATGCCGAGGAGGCATTTAATAGGGCAGCATGGGATTACCTAAACTCAACCCCACATGAATGGCTCTTGGCAGGAAAATGATGTCTTGGATCAGTACATTGTAGTCTAACCCCTCATTAAGCTGGCTTCATGCTAGAGATGTGTTGCCTTACATTTCAATGCACTGCACATGTCTCATCCACCAGTGACCACTTCCTGTCCGGAGTGGAGCCGCGCCATTCATCTGACAAACGGTTACACACTCCGCTGTGAGGAGAAAGGGAAAATAAAGGATTGGGTCAATGTGAATAAGTCCATAGACAATGCTGCTGTGCTCAATCTCAGATCACATCCAACCCATCTGTCAAGCAGGATGGTGGTGTAGTGGTTAGCATTCTGTCCTTGCAGCGCTGCGTCCTCGGTTTGTCCTCAGTGTGCGATGTAGCACGACTCGGCCAGGCTTTCAAGGACCATTGCGGGTGACAGGAGTCACCCAGGGAGACTGCGAGGGGTGAACACCCTTAAGGAAGCCCCAGGTAAATATGGAATCTGAGACACTTATCGTCTCAGATTCACTTTACAGGAAACCTAAAGTGAGGGTGTCATATTTATTTCCTTTTGAACAATGCAAATTGCCTGGCAGCCCTGCTGATCCTCTGCCTCTAATACCTTTAACCATAGACCCTGAACAAGTATGCAGATCAGGTGCTCTGACCGAAGTCTTACTGGATAAGCTGCATACTTGTTTTAGGTGTGATTCAGACATTGCTGCAGCCAAAGAGATCAGCAGGATAGCCAGGCAACTGCTCTTGGTTAAAAGGAAATTAATATGAAAGCCTCGCTTCAGGTTCCCTTTAAATGATTGCTGCTATGGTAAATAGCCGCAATCATTTACCTTCAAACAGAATGTGCACGCGGGAGGCGGCTTCTACTCTTGGATATAGATTTTATGTCCCAGGACTCACAGGAGCACTTTTTTCGGCGATAGATCTACATCCAAAAACAGGAACAGATTAAGCACCAAGAGGTGATCGCACGCTAACCTTTTTTAGCCACTGGCACCAGAACCTGAGGAAGTGGAGGTGGCCCACGAAATGCATTGTTTCCGGTTCTGAAACGGAACATGAGGCGAGAGGGATAAGGAGGCACCCATAGTTATTTTTCTTTTGATCCTGCTGATCCACTGGCTCTAATACTTTTAGCCATAGACCCTGAACAAGCATGCAGATCAGATGCTCTGCTCTTTGTCCACATTTGCCGCATGCTTGTTCTCTGGTGTGTGATTCAGATGCTACTGATGCCTGAAAGACCAGCAGCACTGTCGGGCAACAAGTATTGTTTAAAAGGAAATAAATATGGCAGCCTTCCATATCTTTTCAGTTCAGGTGTCCTTTAAATAAAGCTTTCTTTCCAAAACTGGCTGTTATTTTATATAGGAAGTAAATGCCTTTTCAGGTACACTCCTTCCTTTCACTTGTATTCTCCTTTACACTGTCTTAAACCCTTTATTACCCCTTGCACCTCCTATGGTATTGTCGGCTTAGCAGCAGAGTGAGGACACTCGTACAGCAATTTCAGGATCAACATTTTAGGCTATAACGAAAAGTCTTTCTGCTAATAATACGGTGTTGTGTTTCAGCCCGGCCACATGGAAAGCAATCCGGTGCTATTTCTGTCACCGGAGATGGACTGTAAAGTCAGAGCTGCGTCGGCACTTTCACAGCGATTATCATTATTCACACTTCAGCGTGGAATGTTGTGTGTTCCATTATTTTGGTTACGGCGAGCGCTGGGAGATCTTATCCGCTTCTCTTACCTCTTGGAGAGGCCCGTAGTCACCCTGACCTGCGAAGACAACAAACATAGGTAACTAGTTACAGAATATGTTTAACTTTCCAGGGAAAGAACGCCCAAGTCACAAAAAGTTTACCGTGCGCCCCGCTGCGCTCTAACACATCGGTGTCGCTACTGGGAATTCTTACATCTGCCTGCCGGAGCCGTCGTCAACCTGTCAACTTTGAACCTTTTTTCTCTTTCTGAAGATCGTTTTTTCGTATGTTGAGGTTTGAAGTGCAGAGCTTTATTCTCTGGCATGGTCACCGAGACATAAAACTGTGAAGAATGGGTGACAATAATATGTATCCTCTTATAAGGGTCCATCAAACCTCATAGCAGCCATGTCACTTCTCAAAGGTATGAAAGAGAAGCTGACACATGTAGGGGGCGATGGCATTGTTGAGTTTATTGTACTCATTTGCTTTGACAAGACGAGCCATTTAGACAAGACATATTGTGCTTTTCTCCTAACACAGTGTTAGGAAATCTTGCCCAAGGTCTCCTTACTGAATAGGTGCTGGCTTACTGAACAGGAAGAGGCGAGACTTGAACCCTGGTTTCCTGTGGCAGAGGCAGAGCCTTAACCAGTACACTACCCAGCCACTAGCTTCCAGCTCTGGAAGTTGCTTGGCGATTGAGATGCCCGCAGGATGCATGCGCATGCAATACAAACAGGCTTACAGAGAGGATGCACAGAATGGTGCTAAACCTGGCAACTAAGCAAAACGGTGTACATTTAAAGAGGATGCAGTCGGAATTTGGGCGCCTGAGATGGACACCTGAAACGCCCGCCGGAAGGTTTGGACCTGCACAAGTCCCGGAGGCATTAATTACTATTCCCTCTCCAGGCTGTCATGGATAGTGAGGGGATGATGTAATTCGGCTTCCAGCTATTTCTGGTGACCGAATTATAGTATTTTTGTAGTAATTTGTGCTCGATATTTTAACGGCGCCCAAATCACTCACTGAGCACAGCTATAGCTGTAATTCCTATTACGGCCTATGGTGGTGCCGGCTGCTTCCCAATCTCCTGCGCTGTTATTACAAAGCTTGCTGGAGATTGCCGCAAGTAGAATATCGATAAATTAACAATATTCCGCTATGAATCACTGGGCAATTCTAAAAGTTGAATATTGGTAATCTTTACCGATACTTTACTATGGCCTAACCACACTTTCACACAAGCCCTTTCTTTCAATGCCTTACCCCCTCCCCCCCCCCCCCTCCACCGATGTGTAACCAGCCCCCTTGCCAATGCTTAATCCTAACCAAACCTCCCCCCCACCCCCCGATGCGTAAAGCTAACCAACACCCCCGCTAATGCATAACCCTAATACCCAATACCTAACCCTACTTATGCCGAACCGTAAACAAACCCCCCGCCAATGCTTAACTAACCCTCCAACCTCTCGATGCCTAAACACAACCGACCCCACCAATGTCGAGCCGAGAATTGAACCCAGGTCTCCTGTGTCAGAGGCAGAGCCCTTAACCAGTACACTATCCAGGCACTGAAGAAACGCAGACGAAATGCAGCATGCAGTTAGTTTGGAATTGGACACAATTGGATCACAATCGAATCCAATTAGTATAAAAAGGTTGCCCCAATTTTCATCATCTTCCTGATGTCATCATCATACCTCAGTGCTATCCAACTTCGTGGGCAGGGGTGTGTGCCTAGCACTGAATTTTTCAGCTAGAGGGGGCAGAATATCAATGTCCTGGCTTTGGGGGCGGAGCCAAGCACAAACAAAAGGTGGGCTTGCCAGAGGAGGGGGCCTGACACAAAAAATAGTCTGGGCAAGTGAGTGTGGCCTGGGGCCACATCCGTCCCTGCAGTTGGACAACCCTGCTCTGGATAATGCAGAGGTTTTCCCCCACCCCCCTCTGTCTCACAGTTTCGGCGCTGGGACCCTTTGAATATATTCACCAAGAGCTTGTGGAATAGGTTCACACGGCCGCACTCCCGTCTGAGTGTATGAGCGCGACCGCACTGCGCAGGCATACTTTTTCCTCCATGCACTAGCAGTTACATGCTACTGCGGCTGCTGCAGCCAATCAGTGCAGCCGCGGACGGGAGTGCAGCTGTGAATAAGTAGGTCCCGGCGAGCAGCCGCCATCTCAAAAAAGATTGGAGAAGCTTCTGGAGCATCAGAGGCTTTCTTCTAGTTATGTAGTCCAGGTTTGCTTTACATGGACAGGCATGGTAAGGGAGGGAGTACCAAAAATGGGAGAGAGGAAATTCCTGCCCCTCTTTCCACTTTTTGTGGTGGGGAAGAAAAGTACAGTCTGTCCAATATAGTTTTCTTCATTTCGTTTTATGGAATGATTTCTGCCAGTGTGCTGCTGCTGTGGCTCATTTACTGCGACGCTGCTGACAGTGCTGTGGTTTCATCTGCACTGTGAAGGATCTTTAATGGAGCCCTTGCTATTAAAAATAAATTGCTGGCTATCATATTTTCTGGAAGCGTCAGGGAAGTACTGTACATTGGACACTCTCTGTTCAATATACTTTTGTCCCAAGCAGTGGAAGGGCTTTAGAGGTGTCCGTAACAAAGACAAAAAGTATACCAAATATGCACTTTACGGCTCCGAGGGAGATTAACTCATGTAGAGAGCAGCAGGGCTGTGGAGGCGGTACAAAAATCATCCGACTCCTCAGTTTATGAAACCACCGACTCTGACTCCAACTCCGGGTACCCAAAATTGCTCAACTCCGACTCCTTAGTCTAATTTTTACAAAGGCTATGAATTTGGTTCAAAAATCATCCGACGACTCAGTTTATTGAAACCACCGACTCCAGGTACCCAAAATTGCTCCGACTCCAATTCCACAGCCCTGGAGAGCAATGTGGTGTCCACCTGGGCCCTCGCAGGCTAATTCCATGGCTTCCCACTAAAATTGCTCACCCTCAGTGTCAGCTCATGATCCTCCTAGCGCTGGCTACTTCCTGGTGAGAGGTAGGTAAGCACCAGTAGGTTTCGTCTAACGTGAGGTGGCAACGATCCGGGGAGCCCCTTTGATGTTGGGGATGGCTGTTTGATCTCACTTGATGGGCATTTATCACTAAGGGTGTCTACTATCACATGTTGGAGTTGTATTGCAATCATTTATAGTGTTACGCTATGTGGAGCTTTGTCCTGTTGCCTGTAGTGGATAGCACGGTAAGAACCATTTACCCTTCACAATTTGTACTGGATTTCTTCCACCTGCAAGCCCATCCATTGAACTTCTCAGTGACTCTGTTATTGTCACGATCTGTTCCTGCTGATGACATTTGTGAACTTTCACATGGACTTCCTCTGTTCACCAGCAGATGTCCCCCCTCTCAGTAAGAACATTTTTGCAATCCTCCTGAAGTTCCCCCACCAGCAGAGGTCTCTGTATTGAAGAACTCTGTTTCTGCAGCATCTGAAGATGTCACATGACTATCCTGCAAAGTATATAAGTCCAGCTCCAACAGAACACCTTTGCTAGTTCATTGATGTGGATAGCCCTAGAGCCTGTGTTCTGGTCACTACTTTGTTACTTGCTCCTTGATTTGTCTTACCTGATTCTCGATTCTTGTTACCTGTACCTGTTTGTGCGTTTTCCTGATTACTGTTTGCTTGACTTCCCTGTGTATGATATTGGCTTGACTGTCTGACTATTCTTCTGCTTACCGATTGTATTGCTTGTGGTCCTGGTAGCTGATCTCGGCTTGTTGACTAACCTATTGCCTGCTGCATTTGTCCTGCACTTGAATGTATATTATCCTGCATATATATATATATATATATATATATATATATATATATATATATATATATATATATATATATATATACATACCGTATATACTCGCATATAAGCCGACCCGCATATAAGCCGACCCCCCAACTTTTACCTCAGAAATCAGGGAAAAGTCATTGACTCGCATATAAGCCCCCCCCCCCCCAGTATAAATATCATCATGTGCTCCCAGCATGAGGTGGCCCCCTCTCCATAACCAAATGTGCACCTACATGTCAGGCAGCCCCCCTCCCCATAGCCAAATGTGCACCCTGGTGTTAGTCAGCCCCCTCCCCACAGCCAAGTTTGCACCCAGGTGTTAGGCAGCCCCCCTCGCCACAGCCAAAAGTGCACCAGGTGTTAGGCAGCCCCCCTCGCCACAGCCAAAAGTGCACCAGGTATTAGGCAGCCCCCTTCCCACAACCAAATGTGCACCGAGGTGTTACTCAGCACCCCTCGCCACAGCCAAAAGTGCACACAAATGTTAGGCAGCCCCCTTTCCCACAACCAAATGTGCACCCAGTAGGCAACCTCCTGCTCCCCCCATGTCACATATATCTACAATAAGATATTGGTACCTGTGCTGCGGGGGATTCTGGATAAATTGAAGAAACCCGACGTCCTGGGTGGCAGGAGAGTGCCTACAGTGGGCGGCAGAGCGGGGTCTCCGGTATTATTGGAGGGCAGGATCGGATACCATCAAAGCGGGACAGGTGCTCCTCCACTACCAGCCACTCGGCGGTCCTGCTTTCCCTGCTGCACGGCGGTGGGCAGAATGTGATATGGATCCGGGCATCCGGCGGTGCAGGCAGTGACGTGACTGAAGTGACAGAACCCGAGCTGAAACACCAGCGCGCAACGATCGGGGATTCCCTCTTCCGTCCTGCACTTGCTGTCTAAAGACGCCACTAGATGGCGTCATCTATATGAGACACAGCAAGTGCAGGACGGAAGAGGGAATCCCCGATCGTTGCGCGCTGGTGTTTCAGCTCGGGTTCTGTCACTTCAGTCACGTCACTGCCTGCACCGCCGGATGCCCGGATCCATATCGCATTCTGCCCACCGCCGTGCAGCAGGGAAAGCAGGACCCGCGAGTGGCTGGTAGTGGAGGAGCACCTGTCCCGCTTTGATGGTATCCGATCCTGCCCTCCAATAATACCGGAGACCCCGCTCTGCCCCAGGCACTCTCCTGCCATCCAGGACTCCAGGACCGCAGCTCCAGTCCCACACAAAAATGGCCAAAGTAGGTGACTCGCATACAAGCCGAGACCCCCACTTTTGGGGCACTTTTTTGGGGTCAAAAATTCGGCTTGTATGCGAGTATATACGGTATATATATATATATATATATATATATATATATATATATATATATATATATATATTAGCTTAGACAGGGTCCAGGGTTCACTGTGTGCACACTGTATATTTATATTGGGTTTGTTGGATGTCTGATCGCAAGACATTCGCCTGCAATCGTATTGCCAGTTGTTTGCAATCATATTGCTACTTGTACAGATCACTTGCATACGCTTGTATTTATGTTCATGCACCAATTGCATTTTCACCTGTACATATCCTGCACTTTGTAAATAAACCTTTTCTTTATTTCACCTTTATCCCATGGTTTGGTCTTCAGTATTTCCACAACAGTGACATTCTGCATACAGTGCAAATCTGCATGCACTGCACAATACAGTTATCTACTTTGTACGGTAAAATGTATCTGTTTTTTCTTTGGCACGCGTGGCCCCGTTGTTGTGTATTTTGTCAACAAGCGTGGCCACGCTGCGCAGGACGCCTCGGGTCTGCGCTTTGGCACAGATCTGATTGGGCTTGACATTTAGCCATGCCCGAGTGGGCTCCATGCTACTGCACAGACCCGAGGCGTCTGTTCGTTTAAAGATAGGACCATCGCTGCAACCTTTCAGAGGTTCCAGAGCTTAATCGGTGGTCTTAATTGGAGGATCCAGAAGCTTCTCTCCACCGAGGTAAGTATCTATTTTTTTCCCCTCTGGACCTCAGGTTTGCTTTAAATCCTCATTTGTCTTTCTTTTTTGCCCAAAAGACAGGATGAAACGTCTGATCTATCAGAAATGATTATTTTCTGGTTGTCTCCCTAGGATGAATTAGAAGTTTATTACGTCCTCAGCAAAGCCTTCCTGGCAGAGATCTAACCTCTCTCCTCTGCTTGTCATAATTGGACGTCTGCAGATAGAGACTTGAGAGGTTTTGGAAGTAATTATGTGTGTAATTTAGAAAGGGTTGCAGGGTGCAAGCTGAGCTTCCTTGCAGAAATCTGGGCTGTGATGCACGGAAGGGCCTCTCGGCAGGCAGGCCTCACTGGCAGCCCCACTTTCATCTGTCAGTCCCGCTCGCCTTGTCATCTGAGCAAGGAGCGAGAGGAAACTGATGAAATCCACAAAATACGGGGCGCGTGAGGTGGAATCTCCTCTCAGTAAAATATACAAAGACTCCAGGAACAGAAGAAACTGATTTATATTAAGTGAGTGCAACGAGACACGGCTCTAATTACTGCTAAAGGAAATCCAGCTATAAACTTCTATAAACGTGATCTTTCAGCTGCAGTAGCCAGAGAGGGATTGAAAGGAAACTCCACTTGTAAATTAAAGTTTAGCGATTGAGTTGATCTAGACTTCAGCAATATGAGCTTAAAGTGTACCAGAGTTAAAAAAAACTAAAGATTTGATACTTACCCGGGGCTTCCTCCAGCCTCATAAATTAGTCTGAGTCCCACGCTGTCCTCCCACGGTCTGCCGTTAAGCCCCGATCAGCCCCGGTAACAGGCTCAGTCGGGTCTAGTCTGGGTCTACTGCCCATGCACGGAACTCCTGCACATGCGCAGTAGACCAAGACTGACTGACGCGACTAAGCTGTTACTGGGGCTGATTGTCGCTAAACGGCAGACTGCGGGAGGATGGCATGGGACTCAGACACGCTTATGGGGCTGGAGGAGGCCTCGGGTAAGTATCAAATGTTTAGTTTTTTCATCTCTGGGTCACTTTAAAGTGGTATGAAACTCAAAATTGCACTTATGCTCTAAAACAGTACACAGGAAAAAACCTAATAGAAATCAGAAAAAGACAGGTGTAATGTCTTTGGAAGGAATAGTTACGCTTCACTGAAGCTAATTATTAACATTGCAGATTGCTGGACACATTATCAGATTGTCTTGTAATTAAATAAGTGCTGAGCAAATAAAGCAGAGAAATAATAATTGAATAAGAGCCCAGGACTCTGCTATATGTTAAAGAGGAACCTTGCTACGGATATCATGAGTAATATTACTTATATTTTACAATATTCATTAATACATTTTTAGGTAATGATGCCCTTAGTAAACTCTTTCCTCTCCCTGATTTACAATCTGAAATGTATCACAGGTGGTGACATCTTTACTGCTGGCAAGTCCATCACTGAAGTGAGCAGAACGAACACTTGGCCTCCCAGAATGCTCTGGGAGAAGAATTCTGCATAACGAAGTATCCTAAGCTAAGCATCATTGGGAGGGGGTTATATTCCAAAATGCAGCAATATAGCTATAGGAAGGGTTTCTGATTCTGAAACCAGGAGAATAAATGTAAAATTGGCTACCCTGAATAATGTACAGTAATACTCTAATATATATCGTTATATTGCATCTTTAAAATACACCTAAAGTGAGAGGGAAATGGAGGCTGACCTATTTATTTCCTTTTTAACAATACTAGCTGGCTGGCCTGCAGATCCTCTACCTCAAATATTCTTAAAGAGAAACTCCGACCAAAAATTGAACTTTATCCCAATCAGTAGCTGATACCCCCTTTTACATGAGAAATCTATTCCTTTTCACAAACAGACCATCAGGGGGCGCTGTATGACTGATATTGTGATGAAACCCCTCCCACAAGAAACCCCTCCCACAAGAAAAGTTCAAACTTTTGGCAGTTTCCGGTCTGGGAACCTTGCTGCATTGTGGGAAATAGCTGTTTACAGCTGTTTCCAACTGCCAAAAACCATGCAGCAGCTACATCACCTGCCCACAGTAAAATGTTTACTGGAGTTCCTCTTTAAAGTGCGTACACACGTCTGATTTTATGCCCGATTGTCGGTCAAACCGGACGTTTGAACAACTTTTTGTTTGAATGACAAGTCATTAAGACTCCTTGTACACACAGACGACAAAACGTTTGAAATGCTTATTACAGCTAATTTACGTGTCGTTCGACTGGTCAATGGACTTGATAGAACAATGGACCAGATCAAATGACTGATCAAACGACTTGTTGTTTGAAAGTCTATTAGTGTCAAACTAATAGACTTTCAAACAACAAATTGTTTCTACACATGTAGGGACCTAACTGTTGTTTGAACGACAGTTAATCCACGGATCCGCCAAGCGGATCAGTCAGAACTGCTGCTATCAGTCTAACGATCATTCGTACACACGCCAAAACTGTCGTTCAAACGACCGTTCATAAATATCAGACGTGTGTGCGTACCTTTAGGCCCTGAACAAACATGCAGATCCGATATTTCTGAATGGGGTCTGATTGGATTAGCTGCATGCTTGTTTCTGGTGTGATTCAGACGCTGCTGCAGCCAAAGAGATCAGCCGGACTTCCAGGCAACTGATATTTTTTTTTTTTAAAGGAAATGAATATGGCAGCCACCATATCCCTCTCAGTTCAGATATACTTTAAAGTTAGGTATTCATTGAATTAGAGATTGCAAAGGCAACGGGGCACTTGTCAAGTTCACCTTGTCTTTAATGAATCTTGTGCAAATGACATTCAAATAGGGCACGTACTGTACATTGAGTGTGCTGGTGGGTGCAAGAGCGCGGAGACAAATGGGCTTTTGTGTCTCCTCCATTTGCACCCACCAGCGCACCCTCAGTGATATGTGAAACAGTATGTGCCTTCTCTGAATGTAATTTGCATAACAGTCATTAGTGACAAGGTGACATTGACAAGTGTCGTGTGTACAATCTGCGCTACAATTTATGGTTGCACCCTACTGCCTAGTGATTCTGAGCGCATCAGGATAAGCACCCAGCTACCGTCTTTCCCCAAAATAATGCTGCCTTATATTAATTTTTGCTGTAAAAGATGTGCTGGGGCTTATTTCTATCAGGAAGTGTCTCTCAGCAGAACATTTTTTTCTTCCTTTGCTTGTGCTGTCCCTGGATGTGAAGGTATGCTACTGATCAGGCACCTGCCCCGTCATCCCTACACACACCTTGGTATTGTTTAACTCCTTACTGACCGCTCCACGCCAATTGGCGCGAACGTGGCGGTAGCCCCAGGACCGCTCCACGCAGAATGGCATGAACGGCCTTCTATGGGGCTAGCAGGAGAGTGCGCGCACCGATGCGTGTAAATATCCGCTTAGATAATAGGGCTGTACGGCGCTGCAATCTAAGGCAGCGCTGTACTAGGGACATCCGTGTCACACGGCTGTCCTGTCCATATGCTGGGGAGTGATCAGCTGTCAAAGGCTGAAGCCTATGACTGCCGATCACGCTGATTGGCTGGCGGGGGGAGGGAGGGGCAATATAAAATAAGTAAAAAAAATAGGTTAATTTATTAAAAAAAATAAATTTTTGTAAAAAATAAATAAATAAATAAACATTGGGAGAGTGATCAGACCCTGCAGCGAGCCCTTACAGCTGCAGTGGCCTATTTAGTTAAAAATGGCCTGGTCACTTGGGTTTAACGCTGCGGTCCTCAAGTGGTTAAAAGGAAATAAATATGGCAGCCTCCATATACTTTTTGCTTCAGGTTCCCTTTAACCTCCTGGGCGATAATCCCGAGCTGAGCTCGGGGTATATCGCACAGGAGGATTTCTCAGGCCCTGGTGGGCCGATTTGCATAATCTTTTTTTTTTTTTTGTTACACGCAGCTAGCATTTTGCTAGCTGCGTGTAACTTCCGATCGCCACCAGTCCCCGCTGATCCGCCGCTACCCGCCGTGCCGCTCAGCCCCCCCCCCCCCCCCAGACCCCTTGCGCAGCCTGGCCAATTAGTGCCAGGCAGCGCTGAGGGGTGGATCGGGACTCCCTCTGACGTCACGACGTCCATGACGTCGGTGACGTCATCCCGCCCCATCGCCATGGCGACCGGGGAAGCCCAGCAGGAAATCCCGTTCTGAACGGGATTTCCTGCTTACTCTGATCGCCGAAGGCGATCGGAGTGGGTGGGGGGATGCCGCTGCGCAGCGGCTTTCATGTAGTGAGCCCAGGGCTCACTACATGATTTAAAAAATTAAAAATTAAAAAAAAAAAGTGCTGCGCTCCCTCCTGGGCGATGTAATTGTATCGCCCAGCGGGCTAAAAGGACACCCGCGGTGAAATGAAAGATTGTTCTTTAGCTTACCTGGGGCATCTTTCAGCTCCTGTATGGTTGTATGTCTCTCGCTCAGCTGTTTGGTCTGTTACAGCAGCCGAGTTGCATGATTCGTGCAGTACTATACATGCGCTGGCCCAGCCGCGCACATGCTTGATTGTGCTCCTGTTTTGGGAGCGCTCTGTGCATGCGCATTACCTCAATTCTAGTAGCCGGACATGTGCAGGACGCTCCCGGCCGGGTCAGCAGTACTACGCGACTTTGACGACTTGGTTGCTGTAGTAGGCGAATAGATGAACGAGGACAGCGAGGGACATACAGGCCTACAGGGGCTGGAAGATGCTTCAAGTAAATAAAAGAACAATCTTTAATTTCACCACTGGTATCCTTTAAAGGAAAGCAGAGGTCATGGTAATAGAAAATCGATACTTACCCCGGCGCTTCCTCCCGCCCCATAAACATGTATGCGTATCACGCCGACTGCCATTTAGCTGCGTTCAGCCCCGGGATCTTACTCACTGATGTCAGTCCGGTTCTAGTGTGCATGCGCAGAAGACCAAGACTGGACGCGACTGAGCAAGATACCAGGGCTGATCGCGGCTGAACGGCAGACCGCAGTAGGACAGCGTGGGACTCGCTGGGGTGGGAGGAAGCACTGGGTAAGTATCAATGTATGTATTACCGTGGTCTCCTGTACACTTTAAATAGGTACCGTAGTACATATCTCTATGCAGCTGGTGATGTGTGATCCTTCTAAACCTGCTCTTGGAACCACCCGCTGGTAAAACAGAGAACAGCTGGTCTTTCATACAGTCAGTGAAAGGCCACCTGCTGGTGGGCAGTGGACGTCTACAGCACCTAGATTTGGGATAGGGGCCACCTGACAGTGGACAGTGGAAATCAATACTGGAAGTCAATACTGCCACCAGCAGGAAGAGAGTGGAAGGACATGATTCCTAACATCCAATCACTGAACAACCAATCATAGACTCCTTGATCAGATTTTCCAGATGGGTCTGTAAAAAAGATTCAGTTCTGATTCTCTGACAGTCCAATCGTTTTAGAAATTACTGATATAGCAGATAAGCTGCAAAAGGTGCAAAATTGGGCAGAGCCAGGAGAATGGTAGCTAGCTGTGAATGATTGCGTTGAGCGTATTTTTCAGTGTCTGCATTCAACTTACCTGAGAATTCTAACTTTTTGGCCTGATGGTAATTCCGTGAAAGGACCTCTTTTGAGACTGAGATGCTAAAGCTCCCGCTGTTTCCTGCCTGTCGCAGCTCCTGACAGGATCTAATCCCCAGCACTAAAACCCGACTTGTCCTCCAGACCCCTAATGTCTTCCAGGCGCTCCAGCTCCCTTGTCACAGCACTTAATGCATTTTAAAGTTCCTGAGAGCTCTGACTTCTGCTGACAGCTCTTTCAAAAACCATCTGGACTACGTTTTAATTGATTTTCCAGCTCATCCTAGTGATTTTACCATTAACTTGTAGAAAGCCAGAAGTCGGCTAACAGCGTGGGTCAGAACTTACACTGCAGGTACTTAAAGGAGCTTTAACTCGGGAGTGAACTTCATTCCAGTCAGTAGCCAATACCCCCTTTCCTATGAGAAATGTTTACCTATTCTCAAAAAGATCAACCTGTGTGGCTGATATTGTGGTGAAACCCCTCCCACAGTGTGATGTCAGGACCATGGTCCTGGCAGTGTGCTGTCTGTGAACCTCGTTGCATTGTGGGAAATAACAGATTTTTCCAACTGCCAAGCAAGCACTCTCTCCCTCTGTGCATTGAACTCTCAATAAACATTCTGCAGAGATCCCATGGCAGGACGAAAGAGGTCACTACCAGTGATACATTTCAGAATGTAAATCAGGGTGAGGAAAGAGTTTACAATGGGCAAACACTGGTGGATATTGTGGACGGGAACGCAAAGAAGACCTGGGCCTGTCGACGAATCGAAAGTAGCTGGCGGCCGAGGACAGAAGGATCCGGGAATGACTGCGAGGGCACAGAACGGCTGCAGGCGGCTGGTAGAAGCTTCAGGTGAGTAAAAATGAATTTTTTGGTTAGGCTTAAGTGTTCCTTTAATAATTTCTGAATCAATATAGTAAAAACAGCAAAAATGTATTCATTACATTGTTTTCACTTTATTTCCTCTGTAATGCACATGCCAGAATATTTGTATGCATGGTGTGAGTGGTCCATCTATTGCCAGGATGTCTGTGACATTTGCAACACACCTCTGCTTGTTCTACAGGAACCCAAAACTTGGCGTTTGTTTAATTTCAAAATCCCACTGATGGGCTCATGGAATGTAAAATAAAGATGGAATCAAAATTTAAAGAGGAACCCCATTGAAAATAATGTAATAAAAATAGTGCTATGTATACCGTATATACTCGCATATAAGCTGACCCGTGTATAAGCCAACATACCAACTTTTCCATCCCTCAGAAACCAGGAGAACGTGATTGTCTCGCGTATAAGCCCCCTTCCCAATATAGCCCTCTCCACAGTAGCCAGATATTCCCCCAGTACAAGTCCGCCCCCTTCCCCATAGCTAGATGTGCCCCAGGATCATACAGCTGTGTCTCAAGAAGCCTCTAGATGGCATCATAGATATGAGACACAGCGATTGCCACACTGGAAGAATCCCCGATCATTGCACCGCTGACACGTTGCTTGCACGCTCCGCTCCACAAGCCAGGGGACCCAGGTAGTCTTGAGCAGCACACGCTGCATGCCATGTTGCAGGGGATGGAGTCATAGACACCGCAAGGTGCAAACTAGTAAGAGCAACATCACTAGTGCACACTACTTATGCTCCTCTGCCATTAACAAAACTTGCTCTACCATCTGTTTTTCTCCACTGACTCGCATATAAGCCGAGGGGGAAACTTTTCAGCACATTTGTTTATGCTGAAAAATTAGGCTTATATGCGAGCATATACGGTAAATGATTGTCAGTGTTTGACTGTTGTAAAATCTTTCCTCTCCCAGATGTACAATCTGATGTTTATCACATGTTGACTTTTTTTTTTTTTTTTTTTTTAACTGCTGGCCGGTGATAACAGTGAAAGGAGATGTTGTTTGCTTTTTTTGGCAGTCGGAAATAGCTGTAAACAGCGATTTCCCACAATGCAATAAGGTTCGCAGACAGGAACCTGTCAGGACCAATGTGGGAGGGATTTTACCACAATATTAGCCATACAGACCCCCCTGGTGATCCGTTTGAGGGAAAGGGGGTATCGGCTACTGATTGGGATGAAATTCAATTCTTGGTTATGGTTTCTCTTTAAAGAGACACTGAAGCGAAAAAAAAATTATGATATTATGATTTGTATGTGTAGTACAGCTAAGAAATAAAACATTAAGATCAGATACATCAGTCTAATTGTTTCCAGTACAGGAAGAGTTAAGAAACTCCAGCTGATATCTCTATACAAAAAAGCCATTAATCTCTATGACTTTAAATGTCGAGGAGAGGGCTGTTATTTGACTTTTATTATCTAAACTGTAAGTAAACAAATGTCTTTTTATCTGCCAGAGGTGAGGTCATTAGTTCAGACTGCTCTGAAAGAATCATTTTGAATGCTGAGTGTTGTGTAATCTGCACATATTATAGAATGATGCAATGTTAGAAAAAACACCATATACCTGAAAATAAAAGTATGAGAATATTTTCTTTGCTGCTAATCTTCTAGTAATTATTCATAGTACACAACCAATTCATTATATCATATATTTTTTTTCGCTTCAGTGGGAAGATAAGGCAGCAATGAATGTGAAGATTTGCTGTGCCAGGTCCAACCTTTTTAGTTTACCATTAACAACAGAAACAAACAACCACTGTTTGTTGACAAAAGAACCCCCAAGGCTAGATTTTATGAATGAGTGATTCCCCACCACTGCTTGTCTGCAGGACCTCTATTTTGGTTTTTCGGTTTGGTTTTAAGGTGCACCTTAATGTTGATTTTGTGTTTAGATAATCATGCCCAGAGGAACTTGATAAAAGCCCTCCTAACCCACCTTAGCTTTATTCTTATGAGTATCACTACTCTGTTGGGAGCGCATGATAAAAATCCCAAGCTGATGTGTTTGCCTTGCAGGAAGTTTGGTTTTACCACAGAGGGGGAACCCACCTTCCTTGAGAGAAGGGGAATGTGACTGAGGAGCCGCTAAGAATAGATGTAGATGGAAGGGACAGAGTTTGGATGAACTTCCGGCCTGGTGCACCAGATGGCTGGGAATTTTTTTCCATGGGCAGAGTGGTAATTATATCAATAAAGCTACGGTGATTTAAGAGATCTTTTATTAAGGGCAATAAAATCAAGGCTGTTTAGGAGAGCTTTTAACAAGTTTTCCATGGCAAGTTTAATTAAACTACTAAATTCCACTTCAGGTTTACTTAGGTCCTAGAAACAGGAAATGAGTAGCAGCACTGAAATCAGCTCAGGAAATTTAACTCTTCTTCGCCCTACAAAAACATTGAATTTATTGATGTCTCCAAGGTTGCATCCACACTAGAAGCGCTTTTGTGAGCGCTTGTGATTTTCCCATTCACTTTCATTAAAGAGACTCAGAGAGGAGTCTCACTACTGTTTTTTTGTACTTACCCAGAGCTTCCTCCAGCCCCATAAGCATGGCTGTGTCCCTTGCCATCCTCCTAATGTCCCGTTGAGCCGCGGTGAGCCCCGATAAGCGGCTCAGTGATGTCAGCAGCTGACCTTCTATGCATGCGCGGACTGAGTCCGACTGAGCCGCTTACCGGGGGAGAACGGCGGTGCTGAGGAGGGCGGCGAGGGACACATCCATGCTTATGGAGCTGGAGGAAGCCCCGGGTAAGTAAAAAAAAACTGTAGTATGTGTCATCTCTGAGTCTCTTTAAAATGACTGTAAAAATCACATAAAATCTTTAATTTGTCTTTTGTGTATTTTATGGGATATGTACGTGATTTTAATGAAAGTGAATGGTAAAAAGCGCTCAGCAATCACAATCGCTCAGAAAAGCGCTTATCGTGTGGATCCAGCCTAAAAGATATTTCTCCTTATCCAGTCTGTACAGGATGCTAAATAGTCTTTCTGCATTTACTACATTGCCACATACTGACCCGGGGACTGCAGTCTTTCTGGCCCTATCTAACAGAATGCCAGAAGTCCAATGAATACCAACTCTAGCCAGGCAATCAGTGGCGTAGCTAAAGAGCTGTGGGCCCCGATGCAAGTTTTACAACGGGACCCCCCAAGCACTCTATACATAACAATTGATACAGTGCACCAAAACCTGCCAATGGCAACTACAGTGTCAGAGGTGCAAGAAGGGAATAGGGAACAGCTTGGTAATGATTACCACTATTCAAAGTATCTATAGAAGTGATTATTATGAGCACAGGACCAATAGAGAGCTAAAACTGTAGTTGAGGGAGGGCCCTTCGGGACCCCGATGCGGTCGCAACCTCTGCAACTCCTATTGCTATGCCCCTGCAGGCAATTACCAAATCACCAAATGGCATGCCGTTTCGGGTCCTCAGCCAGATTTGGTAATTTTCATTTCCAGTATGAAGGCTCTCTTCTTTTAAACTATGCCAATTGCCTGGCTGTCCTGCTGATCCTATGTCTAAGGCTATGTTCTCACTAGGGTGTTGTGCTGGACAATATAATCACATTGCTAACCTGGTACAATTATTTTGTAATGGTACATTCACTTTGGCAAGCTGGGTAGTGTACTGGTGAAGGGCTCTGCCTCTGACACAGGAGAACAGGGTTCAAATCTCGGCTCTTCCTGTTGAGTAAGCCAGCACCTATTGAGTATGGAGACTGCATACTGAGCGCGCTATAAGCACAATATAAATGTTCTGTGTCTTGTGTTATAGATGCAGTGGAGTCCATTGGAATAACTGGAGGCATGCAGTGCGTTACCAGAACAGCATGCACTTTGACAGTTACAGTGAAGCATAATTTGCATTGACTGCATGCTTTAGGGCCCTTTCACACTGGCACGGTGCATCGCGGCACTTTACTGCACTGCTACCGCAGGGCAAGTCTGTGGGTGCTTTCATATTACCTGTGGTGCGGTCACACCTGTGCAGTATTTATTTATTTATTGTATTTATAAAGCACCAACATATTACGCAGCGCTGAACATTAGTTTAGGTTACAGACAATATTTAGGGGTGACATACAGCAAAATGACAATACAGGAATACAAGAAAAACCAGATCATGCAGCACAGTATGAGTACAAGGCAATGCTTAGTCACTGGAGGGGAGCATGGAGATTAGGCAAGTTAGGTTCACTCAGATGCATAGCATAAGTTCACAGTAATGGAGGTGCATGATCAAGTAGGACACAAAAGGAGGCGGACCCTGCCCAAAGGCTTACAATCTAGAGGGAAAGTTAGGGACACAAAAGGTAGGGGACCAGAGCTCAGCTGCGGGTTTAGAGCACTAGTGAGGCGGGTAGGCCAGAGTGAAAAGGTGAGTTTTGAGGGCCTTCTTGAAGATGTTGGAGGGGGCTGCCCTAATGGGTGGAGGTAGGGAGTTCCATAGTGTTGGAGCAGCTCTTGAGAAGTCCTGGAGGCGTGCATGGGACTGGGCGATGCGGGGGGCGGTCAGGCGAAGTTCATTGGAGGAGCGGAATGAGCGGCTTGGTGTGTATCTCTGAGTAAGATTGGAAATGTAGGTTGGACAGGTTTTGTGGACAGATTTGTAGGCCAGACACAGTATCTTGAATCAGATTCTGGACTGGATAGGAAGCCAGTGGAGGGATTCACGGAGGGGAGCCGCCCTGGTGGAGCGATGGGAGGAGTGGATAATTCTGGCTGCCACATTCATGATGGACTGCAGCAGGGCTATTCGGGTCATAGGGAGACCAGACAGAAGGACATTGCAGTAGTCGGGCAGGAAATTATGAGGGCATGGATGAGGAGCACGGATCCATCGAAAAAAGCTGAACCCGATGCTGCCTGCACAATCCGACCGTGCTCCATTTACAAGCCTTTGTCAGAGCTTTGGGGTGCCTGGATTATCCAGAGGCAGGGCCGGGCCGAGGCAGAGGCGAGAGAGGCTCCAGCCTCAGGGCACAGTGTAGGAGGGGGCGCACAACTCACTCAGCTATCATTCCCCTATTGTGTTTGAAGCAGAGAGAAATAAGAAAAGGCGATACATAGCAGTGGCTGCAAGCCAGATAACTAGAGATTAAGGTGTTGTGGGCCATTGGGGGCCTCTTAATCTAATAGCAATCAGTGTGTGACAGCTGGGGTGGGAGGGATGGAGGGGGGGCACTTTGGGTCAGCCTTGGGTGCTGGAGAACCTTGTCCCGGCTCTGTCCAGAGTCTACTGTCTACTGAGGGAAATATCCCCTCAGGTTTGTAGCAACTCCACAAGTTGCAAAGAAAGTGCAGTAACATCCTCTGACCTGTAGATGGCAGTGCCAGCTCTGATTCAGCTGCAATCCATTAATAGAAGCAGAACTATTAAAAGCTTCCTTCATCAGGGAAAGCGTGTTGGTTTTGTTTGTGTTTTTTTTTTTTTTGTCATCTAAATGTAAAGCGTTCCATCTTGTTGCGGTTGGCCTCGCCATTGTCTGCTGTTACCCTGGAGCTGCGCTGATTACGCACGGGGAAAGAGAGAGAGGGAACATGTATTGTGCTGACACAGTACGGAGCATACATATGTATAGATAGCCGCCTGTGCTAATATTTGCACTATTTGCATGATGCTGGACCAGCCTTCAGAGTCCTATAGACAACCATAACAGCTCGGCAGGGGCTGCTCTCCAATTTCCTGAAGGTCGTGCAGAATAAATATTTATACTGAGTTTCTGACCTTAAAGAAATGTCAAGTTTAGATATACTGAAAGCAGGTTGAAACATTGCTTCCTTTGGAAAACATGCAGCGGCTAGCAAAACAATGCTACCGGAGTGCTTCAGGCTGCCATTGCTGCGCAGGGCAACCAAAGGGATGTTTTGCATCTAATTAGCATGCTGTCATTTCACTGGTCTGGGAAGGATGTTCAGGGACTGTAGAAAGCCAGTGTTGTTAGGAGGTAAACACAGATGTTTTCCTAGTCCTGTGTAAGCTCTCATTGGCAGAGTTTGTTTTTATTTCTACGGAAGAGACAGAATTGCTTGTAAATATCCGGTCAGGGGCCCCTACACCAGCCACTTCCTGCTGCCCAGAATTCCAGATCTTCAGGCTGTGCTTTTCAAGCAGCTGTTTTTGAAACCAGTTTAGCTGAAGAAGAAACATTTAGCACAAAAGAGTTACCAAGTGGGTACCATTGGTAAAGGGGGTGGGGGTCCAACAAGCTGTGGTAAGGCAAAAGTGGCTTTCAATCTTAAAATGGAACTGTAACCAAGAATTGAACTTCATCCCAATCAGTAGCTGATATCCCCTTTCCCATGAGAAATCTTTACCTATTCTCAAATAGATCATCAGGGGGTTCTGCATGGCTGATATTGTGGTGAAACTCCTCCCACTGTGTGATGCCAGGACCTAGGTTGCATTGTGGGAAATAACTGTTTCCAACTGCCAAGCAACCAGTGTCTCCCTCTGTGCATGTATCTAAGGGCCCATTTCCTTTGCGAATAGGAGCCGAAGGGATGCAATGCGGCTACGAATCACTTCCGCTCCCATTCGCATCACTTCCGCATCCTCCGATGCGGAAGTGAATGGAGGAGACGGGGGTGGATGCGGGCGTGCGAGGATCTGTAGTATGCTGCAAATTCTCTGATCTATCTGCACCGCTCCAGATAACCAACATGCAATGGAAACTGTTCCATTGACATTCTTTGGTTTCAGTTTGCCCGCGATGCAATGCAGCTATGTAGCCGCATTGCTCTGCGAGTAGTGGAAACCAGCCCTTATACATATGCACAGAGGGAGAGATACTGGTTGCTTATAGCTATAAAAAACAAAAACCCAACCTTTTAGCCTATTGCATAGTTAGGGGGTGTGGTTTATAAATAATGGCAGTTGGTGCTGTCTGGAAAAAAGCAGCCAGGAGCAGTAATCCCGAGCCTGACTCGGAGTAGCCGGCGGAGGCTCACGCAGATCCTTATGCACAGCTGGCGTTTTATTACTCCTCCAGAAGCTGACAGCCATTCTCCTTCCTGTCTACGGAGGCTCTGTATCCCTCTGGCTGTCGATCTCACTATAGGGTTTCAGCACCACCTGGAGGAAGGAGGGAGAATTGTAGCGCTGGATCTCAGGGAGGTGAGTAAATGCTGAACTGCTGCAGATCTCTCTGTGGTGTGATATTTTCTATATGTTAGGGTCTAAAAGCATACAGAAAAATTGCACCGCTATTAGACCCAAAAATTTGGAAATAAACCGGGAGGTTAAAGTGTACCCGAGGGAAATAAGAAGAGAAAAAAAAACTAGATACTTGTCTAAGAAGAGAAAATTCCTATGGCCCCTACAGTGACTTCCCATGTCCTTCTGGCCCCCACTGTTGCCGCACGAGGACCCTTTGAAAGAAATCCGACAGAAGCTTGTATGATTGCTGAACACGACTGCCCTCTTCTTCATGCCTGTGCATTAAACCAGAGCTGCTTGTGCACGAGTGTGCGCAGTGCTACTGTGAAGGTGTGGCCGTACTGCAGCATGTCTGCGCTCCTGCATGAAGAGGGGCGCGGCCACAATCCTCAGGAGGGTCCAGAGGCTTCCCTCTACCTACAGTAGCTAAGTATCTGTTTCTTTGGCTCCAGGTTTGCCTTGGTTTACAGCCTTTACCCCCCCCTAGTGACCAGGCTATTCTTTACAAATTAGGCCACTGCAGCATTAAGGGCTTGCTGCAGGGCCGTACAACTCAGCACACAAGTGATTCTCCCTCCCCCTTTTTCTGCCCACCAACAGAGCTTTCTGTTGGTGGGCTATGATCGCTGCCATCCTGTTTTTTTGTTTGTTTGTTTTTTTTTTTATAATAAAGGTTGCTATTTTTTTTTTTTTTTTAAGCCCTAGCCCTCCCTCCCTCTCCCCTTCAGCGAATCACTGCGATCGCTGTTGGCGTGCGATCTCCTGCAAAACTCCGCCCCAGGACTTCACACCAATTGCCATTGAGCGGTCTTGGGGCTGCTGCCGCCGCATTCACGCCAGTTGGCGTGGAGCGGTCAGCAAGAAGTTGGACCGGAGCTCTTGCTCAGGACAGAAGGAAAACAGAGAAATGCATCCTGTATGTATTTAGAGAATTTAGCCTGTCTAATTCCCCCTCATTTGTGTCTAATCAGAAGGTGTAATTTGATCATCTCGTGTCACATGACTGCCAATTACAGATAAGCAGATAAGCCCATTTGAAAGCACAGGCTGTAAACAATATGTCTGCTCCCATGAATCAGGAAGTAGAAACTGTGCAGATTTATTTTAAGATTTGTATCAGCTGTAACAAGGTTATTATGATGTTGTGCATCTTTTAGAACAGAGATGAGTTCTGAGTTCAGGTCCACTTTAAGATGGCCATACACTTATCAATCTTCTTCTCTTTCAATTCCAGGCAGATTTGATCACTCTAAAAGTTCCCATTAACGATATATTTGTACAATTTTTCCATCAGATGTGATGTTTCGATGCAGTTTTTACGATCGTAAGTAATCGGAAGGTAATTATCGATTGTTCCCATAAACTGATCAATTAGTGCACTTTCTCTTTCCAGCTAGGATTGTACAATCCAACTTGTGGATCAATTACATTTTCTGTTCCAGTCGACCAAAGAATCGTTTTAACATTGATTTTCCCCACTCACTGTACAGTTTTCAGTGCAATTCAATCATAAAAAGTGCATCGGAAGATTGCATCGTATTAAAAAATTGTACCATTAATGGGCACCTTAATTAAATCTGCCAGATTTTAAGCTAAAATGATCAAAACTGTCAGTTAGGACAGAAAATCTGACCATGGATGGGGCAGGCACAGTGGCTGATTGACAGGCCAATAGTGTTGCGTTGCATTCAACAGTGCAACACTGCCGCTTTATCAATTTTCAGTATATTGGGTGTGTGAGGTAGGAAGTGCTGTGTGCGTAGGTGAGATTCAAGGATTTGAGGGGAATTCGATCATCTGTGTAGCTGGGTGATTGCACAGCATCTGTAGATGTTACACTGAGCAAGAAGAAACAAAATCTGTCCTCTCTCTGATTTACATTCTAAAATGTATCCCTGGTGGTGACATCTTTAGTTCTACTGAGAGCTCTATGCACAGAGGGAGATACTGCTTGCTTGGCAGTTGGAAAAAGCTGTTATTTCCCACAATGCTATGGGGTTCACAGCCAGCAAACTGTCAGGACCATGGTCATGACATTACACTGTGGGAGAGGTTTTACCACAATATTAGCCACGCAGGTTGGGGCGCTGCATTTCGTTTTAAAGATGATTTATTTGAGAAAAGGTAAAGATTTATTGTGTAAAAGGGGGTATCAGCTACTGATTGGAATGGAGTAAAATCCTTGTTTAAAGGAATACTGTAAGGGGGTTAGGGAAAATGAGTTGAACTTACCCGGGGCTTCTAATGGTCCCCTGCAGACATCCTGTACCCGTGCAGCCACTCACCGATGCTCCGGCCCCGCCTCCGGTTCACTTCTGGAATTTCAGACTTTAAAGTCTGAAAACCACTGTGCCTGCGTTGCCGTATCGTCGCTCCCACTGACGTCACCAGGAGTGTATAGCACAGGCACAGACCATACTGGGCCTGCACAGTACGCTCCCGGTGACATCAGCGGGAGCGAGGACACGGCAACGCAGGCGCAGTGGTTTTCCGGCTTTAAAGTCTGAAATTCCAGAAGTGGACCGGAGGCGGGGCCAAAGCATCGGTGAGTGGCTACGTGGGCACAGGATGTCTGCGGGGGACCATAAATAGTCCCAGGTAAGTTCAACTCATTTTCCCCCCACCCCCCTACAGTATAGTATCCCTTTAAAGTTCCTCTGCAGAATGAGACTGCAGAAATGTTCTATTTAGGATTAGGCCTATAGATACAATTGCTTACCTTTATAAATGTATTTTCACTACAGGTTGCTTTGAAGTGGTTGGCTCAAAAATGGGAAAAACTCTTTTTGTATCTCACACCAAGCATTCTCACAGGCCGTGCCCTGATCTACCCATCACTAAACCTGATAACACTATCCTCTGGGGAATAGGGTTAGCAAAATAAAAAACGTCCACCTGTAGTGAGGCATTTGCAGACTGCTGCCTGTTTGTGGTCTTTCCGGAAGTCCCCAAGGAAAAAAGAATGTGCGCAGGTGAGATCCAGGTACTTGAGGAGAATTCGATCATCTGTGTGGCTGTGTGATAGCAGAGCATCTGTAGACGTTACACTGAGCAAGAAGAAACCAAATAAATGTCAGGGTCAGCCTCTGTGACCCAGAATTGCTTTTGTTTTGAAGAGCTTGTACTGTACATGTTCTGAATTGTATAAGCCATAGTAGTTGGCCCTGTGCATCTCTCTGCCTTAGTTTTGCTTAAAGAGAATCTGTATTGTTAAAATCGCACAAAAGTAAACATACCAGTGCGTTAGGGGACATCTCCTATTACCCTCTGTCACAATTTCGCCGCTCCCCACCGCATTAAAAGTGGTTAAAAACAGTTTTTAAAAGTTTGTTTATAAACAAACAAAATGGCCACCAAAACAGGAAGTAGGTTGATGTACTGTATGTCCACACATAGAAAATACAACCATACACAAGCAGGCTGTATACAGCCTTTCTTTTGAATCTCAACAGATCATTTGTGTGTTTCTTTCTCCCTGCAGTTCTCATGCACTGAAGTTTCAGGCTGCTCTTTTTTCTCCTGCAAACAGCTTTGCCCTTGTCTGTAATTCCTCACTATGTGAAAGCCCAGCCAGCTCAGAGGACGATTTATTCAGCTTGTAAAAGAGAAGAGAGAAGCTGCTCTAATCTAAATAACACACAGGCAGTGTGCATAGAGGGGCCTGGAAGGGGAAGTTCATAGCAGAACCACAACACTGAAGAACTTGGCAGCCTTCCAGACACAGGCTGACAAGTCTGACAAGAGAGAGATAAGTTGATTTATTACAGAGACTGTGATAGTACAAAGTGCTGCAGTAAGCCAGAACACATTAGAATAGCTTTTGGAACTTGTAGGATGATAAAAAACAGGATGCAATTTTTGTTACGGAGTCTCTTTAACATTTAATTTAGCAGGAGCTATTAGCACCAGGCATCTGACCTCTGACTGCCATTCTGAAAATCAGCGTTCCTTGGAGTTTCTGGGATATTCCCCACTCTACTATAATGTATTGCATTATCTCCTTTACAAATGAAAGAGTAACTGTACTGAAAATAACATGACTGGATTTACATTGGACTGTATGCCAGAGCGGGGCAGATCTGCAGCCTAGTGGTAAGGTTGCGTTATAAAGTGCAAAAGATGGGGAAAAAATGATTTGAGGTGGCATGCTATGTAATGCAGGATGAGAAAATTGAAGGTTAAAAAATGCAACCATGAGGTCGCTTTAGCAATTTTTTAATAGAGTGGCTGTGTGTGGTAGGAACTTTTCCCTCCTTGATCTGGCTGTGTGTGGTAGGAACTTTTCCCTCCTTGATCAGATTTTAATGGGAGACGGATGGATTTTTTTTGCTGCATCGGGTGGTAAAGTGTATGGCTAGCTTCCTCAGCTTGTGAAGGTTTCAGATGGTGTGTTGGGAACTGTGTGTGGAATATGCCTGGCTGTGCATGCTGTGTCCCTCTTACAAGGATTTTGCATACTTGGAGAAAGAGGCTTGTATGAGTTATACTGTGACAGGCAAGTCCCGGGCTGTCTCAGGCTGTCAGCTGCGAATTGACAATGCTTTTCTTATCCCGGGACGATCTGATCCGTTTGTTGTGGCGTTTGGCGGCTCCCTGCTTCTTATCCTGTTCCTGCCAATGGAGATATTTCATCTGTCACGCTGCAGGGGCGAGAGCGGGGAGACACCCACAGTGCAGTGACTGCAGAGGCGTACACAGAGCGCTGCGCTATCTTCCTCACACACGGCGACGCCCGCAGGTGTCTGCACTGAGGCACCGCCACATTCACTAACCCATAACATCCAATTACACTTCTCATTGTGTAATCTGTGTGGAGCGAAAAGTTTTAAGATAGAACTCCTAATTCAATGAAATATATATAACCCGCATCATTTGATACATAAGCCATCTTTAAATGGAAAGTTCTATTCCAGAAATCCATTAAAATTGGTCAGAGTAGCTTCACTTTACTGCACAATGAGGATATGAATGTCTATACAACAAACGCCACTGCTTAATAATTGGCACCGCGACGACAAAGTAGACTGTACTACATTATTCAGGCTATCAGGATAGCCAAACTTATCACTTCCTTTATCCATAATTAAAGGACATCCAAGGTAAAAATAAACTGATGAGAAAAACAATTGTTTCTATCAGCCTCCTCCTAAAAATGACTTATTTGGATATCCCACAGTTTTATTTTATATTTAAATCTAGTTTTAACGTTTTTACGGTTTCATTTTCTCTACTGAATGACACCTTCCTTGAAGTATGTCAGAGTTTAAATCTATGAATTATTGACCCTTATTATCTCTTTCCTGCTTTCAGAAGCCATTTACTGCCAGGAAAGTATTGTATAGCTGTAATACCTTGTCAGTGAGGGTTATGCTACAGTATGACCCAGCCCAGTCTCGACCCTGACAGAAATTGTCACTTGCATACCTGATGTTTAAAGAGTAACTGTCAGGCTGCAAAAGCTAATTTAAACCTCTATTCTCCTGTGTTAAACAGTTTAGAAGGAAGCCAAAAAGGCAATACTGAAGTTAAAAATCTCTCTTACTTTGATGTTTGCTGTACAGCAAGGCTCGTTATTCCCAAGCTCCTAAGGAGGCCGGCAGGACGCATAACAGATACTGCAAAGCATTCTGGGGCTGCTTCTTCTCCCCAGTGCACTCCCTTGGTCCTCCCCTTCATTTCCCTATGCTGCCCTAAGGCTGCTTTCACAGTGGGAAGTTACAGGCTCATGTTACAGCAGCTTGTCACAGCAGCCTAAACTCACAGCACTGAAAAATCGATGTACTGTTCACAGGGCACATGTTCCATTAGAGTATACTGCGTGAGTCGCTATTATTCCTAGCCACATGGCTAATTAATATTCACTGCACAGTAGTGTTGTCCTTAGGATCTTTGATCCTGATCTTTTTTGTGAGTCAAAGCAAGGAAAGGGAGGATATGACATCACAATTTGCTTCATACAAGACAGACAAACATGGAACCTGCCATGAGCTGTCAGGAGCATCATTCTCTGCAAATACTATATAAAAATTCTGTGAAATCCAAACGTGGACAGTGAAATGCATATGTAATGTAAGTACAGCCAATATTTAGCTACTGATATATGTGTTTTTTTTTCTCTGAGACCCTATACCTAACAGCTCCTCTTTAAAGAGAATCTGTACTGTCCGATTTGTAAAAAAAACATACCAATCGAGTCACTGTGATCTCCTGGATCCCTCTTTGCCTTTTTACGCAGGTCCCTGCCGTGATCCTGGCTTTTAATCACCAGCGTTAGGTAGTGTTTACAAACAAAAAACATGGCCACTAACCAGGAAGTGATGTTTGTGTGTGTATGCTGTGTGTGTACACACACGCATGCACACGCGCACGCAGACACGCACACACACACACACACACACACACGCACACACACACACACGTACACACACACGTACACACGTGTGCATATATAGTATACTACAAGTTTTTATTACATAATGAATTATCTGCACTCCAGTCTGGGATTCTGCGTTTCGCAACATGTGACAGGCAGCTCCCTTCCCTCCTCATCCTCACAACCTGCACAAGCTGAAACAGAGCAGAGTGAGGAGTAAACAAAGAACACAGAGCCTGCAGGGGGCGTGCATAACTTGTATTTATTACAACAGAGGCAGCCCATTCCTCCCTGGGTGGACAAAGCTCAACAAAGAAAAGACTAAATATATTACAGAGACAGTGTAACTACAAAAGGCTGCAGTAATCCAGACCACATTAGAACAGGTATAGGAACTTATGGGATAGAAGAAATAAGGCAGAACATTTTGTTAGAGTCTCTTTAACTCTTTCAGCCAGAGAAAGAAAAAAAGGAACACAGCCTAGGTATTCGTGTGCTTGGTACTATACATATACATGTCTATCTCATGATTGAAAACAATCACAGAGAAAAGACCGCCCCTATATATATAAAATACGTTATAAGCAACAAGGAGCGAAAAATGTATGCGCAAGGCAAAAATGAGGTCTGTACAAAAAGTTTATTAGAAGCCAACTAACAATAAATTACAAACATTTAAAACCGACCCAGCCGTCAATCAAGCCAAAAAATAGAATTTCATTTATGTGATGTTTTTGCATTGACAACACAGTTCACTTTATTGTATGACCCCATGCTTTTTTCCCCCCTCCCCCATCTTTGCACCGAAAACTAACTTCATATTGAGGTTAAGTTCTTATATTATATACCCAGTACACTTTTTGCACTGGCATTTTATTTGTAGAAGCCCTATGCTTAGGGTAGTCTTACTGTATCATATGTTTTTGATGGTATATGTTTCTCCCAGATAGTTTGTGGCACAGTGCCCAATTACTAAACATTATTATTATTTATTTACCATATTGTGACACTGGAGACATTTCCACGGCACTCTGAGGGATACCTATATCTTTGATATAATCAGCAATTTTATAATATTTAATGTGTCATATTTACGGTGCTTTCTATTACCATTGTTCCCTATTAGGGGCCGATTTTTTGGCTTGGTTGACGCCTGGCTCTGTTTTAAATGTTTTTAATTTATTGTTAGTTGGCTTCTAATAAACTTTTTGTACAGACCTCATTTTTGCCTTGCGCATCAATTTTTCGCTCCTTGTTGCTTATAACGTATATAACGTATTTTATATATATATATATATATATATATATATATATATATATAGGGGTGGTCTTTTCTCTGTGATTGTTTTCAGTATTTCCAATAGGTCTATTGATCTACATCCCCTCCCCCCTTTTTTACACTTTCCTTAGACAGCAACATTAGTTGCATAATTATGTTTGCTCGTTTATATTCCTTTTTTAAACATGTCTATCTCATCTTGCCCTGCAGTTCTTGATTTTACTTGTATGTCTTTTTATACTAATAAATGAAGATTTGCTACTGAAGGTTGTGCGGATTACTACATCTGAATATCTCATCATGTCACCTCGGTTGTCACCGCAATGGCAGAAAGTAGACTGTACTACATTATTC
Source organism: Hyperolius riggenbachi (assembly GCF_040937935.1). Lineage (NCBI taxonomy): Eukaryota > Metazoa > Chordata > Amphibia > Anura > Hyperoliidae > Hyperolius > Hyperolius riggenbachi. The sequence goes on along the minus strand of NC_090654.1, from coordinate 53,893,907 downwards.
AGGACATCATGATAGCCAATTTTATCACCTCCTTTATCCATATATATCAGTGATGGCCAACCTTGGCACTCCAGCTGTTGTGGAACTACAAGTTCCATGAGGCATTGCAATACTCTGACAGCTCTAAGCATAACTCAGAGAGGCAGCACTGTGTGTATGTGTATGTAATATGTTGCGCTGCGTAATATGTTGGCGCTTTATAAATACAATAAATAAATAAATAAATAATATATAATTTATGTCAATTCTCAAAACAGTTTGATAAAAAAAAATCAGGTCGGTAAACTACCACACTCTGTTAGCCTTTTTTTTTCTAAACTCGTAAGATTTTCACGGGTGCGGTAGAAGTTTGGTAATTTACAGATTCAATTCACCAAACCCTGTCTAGTATGTAGTGGAAAGTGGGGTAGGTTTCTACATCAAGCTGTGCGCACTGGTCTGCATCAGGTGTTCCTGTGTCAGCCTGTTAGAGAGGAAAAGGCTTCCTGCACCACTGATGTGCTTACATTATTATTATTATTATTATTATTATTATTTAGTATTTATATAGCGCCGACATATTACGCAGCGCTGTACAGTGTATATATATATATCTTGTCACTAACTGTCCCTCAAAGGAGCTCACAATCTAATCCCTACCATTGCCATATGTCAATATTATGTAGTGTAAGTACTGTAGTCTAGGGCCAATTTTTTTTTAGAGGGAGCCAATTAACTTATCTGTATGTTTTTGGAATGTGGGAGGAAACCGGAGTGCCCGGAGGAAACCCACACAGACACGGAGAGAACATACAAACTCTTTGCAGATAGTGCCCTGGCTGGGATTCGAACCGGGGACCCAGCGCTGCAAGGCGAGTGAGCTAACCTCTACGCCACCGTGCTGGACCTTACATGCCATAGCGCCCGTTTTTAACGGGTGGACCTTTTTACTAGTGCTGTATAATAATCTATTTGCAATCAATTACGGTAGCTATTACCTGTTTTGAGTACCACAGAGCGAGCCTGCTTCTGAAGATACTGTTACCCAGAGAACCGTATTGTTTTAGAAAGACTGGATTGTGTTCATGCTTTCTTTACCTCAGGCCTAGAATAGTCAAAAGGGACTGATGCCTCATTTTTTTTATATTAGAATCAGTAGTGACAGTTTACCATTTAACCAAGCATTGTAATTGTATGTGTGTGTGCACGCCCTACCTGGTCTGTCTGTAAGCCAATTTCCAGCTGTCCAGTACATCAATTGTATCCACGTGATTGGATTGTCTGTGTGCCAGAGTAGCTTGGGAGACAGGAACAGGCTGGCCAGCAGGTAGCGGGTGACACCAAAACCTCCAGGCATAGGAACACCTTCCACCCCCAAGCAAATCCTTCACCTGAAATCAAGGGCCTACCTCAGCAAAACCCTAACCTGCCACATCTAGCTTTTTCTGAACTCATGCCTCATTGCATCTGTCTGTCAGTCGCTGTTTGTGATCCTTGTTTGTCAATTGCACTGTTTCCAATGATGTGTGGGCCACAAGCAATTCCGGGGGCGACACTTGTCGTACTTGGCAATTAAAGCTGATTCTTATATATTAAAAAGGAACTGTAGTAAAAATAACAATGAATACAATTGCTTATTGTTTACAGTATTCATTTATGGAAAGTGGTGGAATTTTGCCCCGGGGATTGTTCTACCGCAGGGATGCGGCGTATCAGCTATGGTGTTAATGTTAAACAGGACTGCGCAATAAAAAGAGGTATTTTTTTAGGCTTCAGACTCTCTTTAAGCAGTTAATCCTTGGTCAGGGCTCTTTCACACCAGAGCCCTTTTTCAGCGTTTTAACGCAAAGTCTATACTTTGCATTAACCAAGGTAAAAGGAAAGTCCATAGACTTTCCTTTAACCTTTCACACCCGACGCAGCGTTTCGATGCATTGCTGTATGACGCACACGGGAGCTTTTTCTCGTCTGGAATCGTCGTTTACCCGTCGGGTTAATTAATAGTACCGCCGCTACTCAGCGTTGCACTGCAGATTCCCAACGACAGCCGCAGGCTAGTCAACGCATGCAGGAGAATGGCTCCTGCATGTGTTGGCTAATGTGAAAGAGCCCTTAAAGTTCCTCTTTAAGAGTATGAGACTTCAGAAATGTTCTATTTAGGATTAGACCTATAGATACAATTGCTTACTTTTCTAAATATATTTTCACTTCAGGTTGCTTGAAGTGGTTGGCTCAAATATGGGAAATAATTTTTTTGGATCCCACACCAAGCATTCTTAGCTGGGGGGGATAAAAACTACAGGCCGTGCCCTGATCTACACATCGCTTAGGGTTGGTGCACACCAAGAGCGCTTCTGAGCGCTTTTAAAAATGCCAGCTCTTTGAAAAGCGCTTGGCTAATGTATTAGAATGGGATGGATCACACCAAAGCGATGTGATTTTCTCCCAAATGCAAACGCGGGTCCTGCAGCATTTCTGCTGATTTCTGAGGCGATTCAGCCTCAATGTTAAGTATAGGAAAGTGGAAAATCGCTCTGAGGCTCCCTGCACACTGCGAATCCGATTTGCAATTCCGATTTTCCCTGGATGCTATCAAAAGAAAAACGCAGAAAAAAACGCAGCATGCAGTACAGATTAAAAATTGGAAATCGGAATAGCATGTGAAAATCGATTAAAAATCGGAATCGCATGTAGTGTGCAAGAGACTTGAAAAGCACTTGATCAGAACAATTTTCCAAGTGTTTTTATTACAGAAACTTTTCAGTTACAGCTCTACTGTAACAAAAAACAAAAAACCGCTACAACAGCACGCTCCAAAAATCGCTAGACATGATTAGAAAATCACTAGGCACATGCCTTGAATCGCCTAGGAAAATCACTTCAGAAAGAGCTGAGCGGTTGCGATTACACTAGCGCTTTTTGGTGTGCACTGGCCATAAAACTGATAACACTATCCTCTGGGGAATATGGTTAGCAAAATAAAAACCGTCCACCTGTAGTGAGGCATTTGCAGACTGCTGCCTGTTTGTGGTCTTTCCGGAAGTCCCCCAGGAAATAAGAATGTGCGCAGGTGAGATCCAGGTACTTGAGGAGAATTCGATCATCTGTGTGGCTGTGTGATAGCAGAGCACCTGTAGACGTTACACTGAGCAAGAAGAAACACAATAAATGTCAGGGTCAGCCTCTGTGACCCAGAATTGCTTTTGTTTTGAAGAGCTTGTACCGTACATGTTCTGAATTGTATAAGCCATAGTGGTTGGCCTACACTCTGCATCTCTCTGCCTTAGTTTTGCTAAACATTTATTTACCGGGAGCTATAAGCACCAGGCATCTGACCTCTGACTGCCATTCTGAAAATCAGCGTTCCTTGGAGTTTCTGGGAAATTTTCCATTCCACTTTAAAATATTGCATTTTTCTCCTTTATAAATTAAAGAGAAACCGTAACCAATAATAACTTCATCCCAATCAGTAGCTGATACCCCCTTTCCCATGAGAAATCTTTTCCTTTTCTCAAACAGATCATCAGGGGGCTCTGTATGGCTGATATTGTGGTGTAACCCCTCCCACAGTGTGATGTCAGGACCATGGTCCTCACTGTTTCCTTTCTGTGAACCTCATTGCATTGTGGAAAATAACAGCTGTTTTCCAACTGCAAAAAAAGCAAGCAGCATCTCCTTCTACTGATATCACCTACCAGTAGTAAAAATGTCACCATGTGAAAAATGTCAGAATGTAAATCAGGGAGAGGAAAGATTTTACAATGTGCAAACACTGACTAAATCATTTTACGTAATTATTGTAAAAATGAAGTACTTTTTTTATTACTTTATTTTCACTGGATTTCCTCTTTAAATGCTACCTGAACCAAGTAAAAATGTGTAAAAATGAGCACATAATGTATCTGCAAATCAATATTACATAATTACCTTGCCGTCCGCTTCTCTCACCGTTTTCTTCTTACGATTCCTTCTATTTCTGACAAGATTTTGTCAGTTGCTGTCAGTTATAACTGAGACTGATGAGCAAGGTAATGTCCATGTTTATCTATGGCTCAAGTCAGCGATATTACAGTTTAACAGTGTGCTGACCCGGAACCTGTCATGAGGTAATGGCCATTTTTAAAATGGAGGGCAGAGAATTCCTTTGATCACAGTGGAAAAACAGGAGAGGAGAAAGAGATTGATGAGTAGACTAAACGGGAGGAAAGCATGACATTGCGTATGTTTATTCTGACTTTGAACTTTCAGTTCAGGTTTAACCACTTGAGGACCATAGGCTTACACCCCCCTCCCCCCTTTTCCCAGTGACCAGGCTATTTTTTTAAATTCTGGCCACTGCAGCTTTAAGAGCTTGCTGCAAAGCCGTACAAATAAGCACACAAATGAATCCCCCCCCCCTTTTCTGCCCACCAACAGAGCTTTCTGTTGGTGGGCTCTGATCACTGCTTCAATGTTTATTTATTTTTTTTTTTTGTTTATTTAAATTAATTTGGAAATGTTTTTAATTTATTTTTAGTATTCCACTCCCTCACTCCCCGTGCTAGCCAATCACAGCGATTGGCTCCCATATACATCAGCCTCCAGGGGGACAGCCGAGTTTCACAGCTGTCCCCAGTACAGCGCTGCTATAGATCACATCACTGTACAGTGTAAATAGACTGCGGTTTCACCATCTAACAGTCTCGTAGCGGCTCCGGTCCGTCACTCAAGCGGAGATGCGCGCACATTAGCATGCAATCCCTTGCAATCTCTACCCCCAGGATTTGACACCGATTGGCATGAGGCGGTCCTGGGGGAGCCTCCTCGTTCAAATCAATTGGCGTTAGGCGGACGTTAGGTAGTTAAAGAGTAACCGCACTGAAAATAACATAGCTGGATTTACATTGACTGTATACCAGGAAAAATCCCTTAAGTGCAGCCTCTCACATTTCAGGTTTTTTTTTCCTTCTGTACCTACTTAGTGTCAGAAGTGCTGGTAATTATTCACCAATTCTTGAAAGGCTGTGTCCACAATTAGGTGATCTGTTTCATTACAAGCTTATTAATGCATGTCCAGGGAGTGCCTCCGTTGCTAGGCTTGAATAAATCTACTTTATTTAAAAGGAATACAGCAGTGAGTTTGTTCTGTAGGCTTGGCTGTCTGATTTTTTTTTCTCTGTTCTTAAAGAGAACCCGAGGTGGGTTTGTCAAATCATATTAGGACACTGTGGCAAGTTGTGTATACAATAACCTGCTTCTGTGTCCTTCCATTGTGCCTCCAGCCCCCTCTCCCCCCCCCCCCCCCTCCGGCTCTGTTGTCCCCATAAAAAAAAGAGCCAGGCTAGCGACACGCAGATTGTCGCTAGCCTGCTATTTACCTCAGCCTGTCACTCACCACCGCTCCCCTGCCTCCTGTATTACACGGCTCCCCCGCCTGTGTCCCTTCCCTCCCCGCCTCCGTAAGCTTCCTCCAATTGGCAAAACTGAAACAAGCTAAAAAAAAAAGATAGATACTCACCTTTGGAGAAGGAAGGCTCTGGAACTTGTATAGCCTAAAGCTAAGCTAAAGCTACATACTCCCCTCGCGCTGCAGGGTGACTGATTCAGCGTAGTCTCCCTGATGACTAGTGCCTTGCCGATCCATCTTCCAGATGGCAAGTATGCGCGATATTACACGACGGGCGTGACGAGACTTCAGGCGATCGAGGTACTTTGCGTTGTGAGTCCTTGGGGATCGTAAAGATCTGATCCGCCGTGACGGTCTTTATCGCCGCGCAACGCTAAGCAACGTTTGCATGATCGTGCACCAGTACTCACGTTGGGAGATCATGGAAACCGCTTGTCGCTCAAAAAAAATCGCCGGTCATCTACAAAATCATCAGAGGAATCCTGAGGTGGGTACGGGCCTCTACATTGTCCTCCTTCTGTACCCTTGTTTCACTACCAGGACCCAGTGGCGTTGTTTGAAAGCTTGGTGGAATAACTCTTTGGCCCTCCTTGGGCAGCCGCCAGAAGTACTCGAGTCACTGAGGACTTCCGAAGACAAGTAAATCCATACTGTGAACGTGCATATCAGGGCTTGCGCATGCGGCGTTGCCCCCGTCAAAAGACGGAGCCGAAGTTGCTTAAAAACAATAATTCGGCCTCCAGCTATCGCTGGAAGCCGAATTATATCATTCCCCACTATCCATGGCGGCCTGGAGGGGGAATAGTAATTAACACGGCCCGGAATTGTGCAGAAGCAGCATCAGCCATATACCGGCTGTATCCTGCACCCAAGTCTTTCGGCGCCAATTTCAAATGTATGCACCTCCATATTCCCCTCACTTAAGGTATACTTGAAATCAGTGCTGTGGAGTAGGAGTCGAGGAGTCAGAGCGCATTTTGGGTACCTGGCATTGGTGGTTTCATAAACTGAGGAGTCTGAGTTGGGTTTGTGATTTTTTTTTTTTTTTTTTTTTTTTTGTACCGACTCTACAGCACAGTTTGAAAAGATGTCCTAGATTGGAAGGAATAAAACTGACCATTTCAAATGTGGAGTGTGTTTTAGGTTCTTTGTAGAACATTGGCCAGAAGTTGAAGGGGAAAGGCCTTAGTTAGAGCGTATGCTTATCAGAAAAAGTGCGTATTGAGGGAGCGCTTAAAGATTTCACAAGTTGGAGAGTGACAGATGTGTTTTGGCAGAGAATTCCAGAGGAGGTGTGAGGCACATGAGTGAACAGTTGTCCTCCAACGTAGCTGGCCTCTTCTGTAGCAATAGCTCTTGCCCAATGTCAACTCAATGTCCTCAATGCCCAATGTCTGCTTCAAAGGGGGGTACCAATTAAGCTGCTCATCTGGGTGCCAAGCAGCATTGTAATGAATAGTACTCTTGCTTTGCAGCAGAGTCCCTGGTTTGAATGCCAGCCAGGGAACTATCTGCACAGAGTTTGTATGTTCTCCAGGTGTCTGTGTGGGTTTTGTCACACATCCAAAAAACATACAGATAAGTTAATTGGCTTCTCCCTTACTATGATGGACATGGTTGGTAGGAATCAGATGGCAGAAGATGTGGAAGATGTCAGTACTTCTGTGAGGAACATAAGTATTTGAACGCCCTGTGATTTTGCAAGTTCTTACACGTAGAAATCATGGAGGAATAGGAAATTCACATTGTAGGTGCATTCCCACCGTGAGAGGCCGCATTAAAATAAAAAAATCAGGAAATTAAATTGTATGATTTTTAAAGAGTAACTGTCAGGCTGCAAAAGCTAATTTAAACCTCTATTCTCCTGTGTTAAACAGTTTAGAAGGAAGCCAAAAAGGCAATACTGAAGTTAAAAATCTCTCTTACTGCTGAACTGCAAGGCTGTTAGACCCAAGCTCTCAAAAGGACGAAAGGCCGCATACCATACTGCAAAGCATTCTGGGGCTGCTTGGGTCCTCCCCTCGGCTGCTAGTGAGAAAGTACAGGCTCATGTTACAACAGCGTAGCACTAAAAAATCTCCGGGCAGAGTACACTGCAGAGCCCGCTATTGTTCCTAGCCACATGGCTAATCAATATTCACTGCACAGTAGTGTTTTCCATTACGAGCTTTTCTGTGAGTGGAATCATCAGGAAGCAGGCAGGACATGAGGACACAATTGGCTTCATAGGGGACAGACAAACATGGAACCTGCCATGAGCTGTACTATATAAAAATTCTGTGAAATCCAAACGTGGACAGTGAAATGCATATGTAATGTGAGTACAGCCAATGTTTAGCTACTGATATATGTTTTTTTTTCTCTAAGACCCTATACCTAACAGCTCCACTTTAAAGAATGTATTTATATTGCACTGCTGCACATAAAGTAATTATTTGAACACCTGAGGAAAATCAGCGTTAATATTTGCTACAGAAGCCTTTGTATTTATTTACAGAGCTCGAAAGTTTTATGTAGTTCTTGACAAGGTTTGCACACACTGCAACAGGGATTTTGACCCATTCCTCCACACAGATCTCCTCTAGTTCTGTCAGGTTTCAGGATTGTCACTGAGCAACACGGAGTTTCAGCTCCCTCCAAAGATTTTCTATTGGATTTAGGTCTGGAGACTGGCTAGGCCACTTTAGGAACTTGATATGCTTCTTACAGAGCCACTGCTTGGTTACCCTGGTTGTGTACTTCTGGTCATTGTCATGGTGGAAGACCCAACCACGACCCACCATTAAAGGGACCCTGAGCAGTACTTTAAATCAATACTTTCACTTACCTGGGGCTTCCTCCAGCCCACCGTACGCCGCGAGGTCCCGCGGCATCCTGGCTCTTATGCGGGTCCCGCTGGTGGCTCAGTTACCAGTGACACCTGGGCTGAGTGACGGCGCAACACTTCCTGGATCTGAATGCTTGGCGCCCGCTTCGCGTCATCACGCCGGCCGCTACGCACCGTCAAGGCGGCCGGCGTGACAGTACCGGGCATGCGCAGTGCTGTACTGTAGTGTACGAATAATTTTGGACTGAACACTTTTTGCTCAAATGTAAGTAAAAGCTGAGAAATGTTTTTTTCCACAATAATGCCTCTTGTACATGGTCTTATTATCTTTTGGGAAAATTACTTGCTGGTTGAATAAAAGTAACGTCAAAATTTGCCTGGGGTATGAATAATTATGGATAGCACTGTATGTGCTTTCACTTCCACTTTATGAATAAAGACCGGCATCTCATTGATGTCGGTGATCATTGATCACGCACACTTCAGTGAATGGGAAGTAACTATATACTAATGAGCGGCCATGAGAGCGTGCGAGGTACGTATATCTACGCCCCTGGAACCATTAATAGCCACCTGCAGGGCATAGATATACTGCCTCTGCTGCAGTAAGTAGTTAAAAAAAGTTATATGCTTATTCTTGTAGACTGAAGCCTCTGGAGGCACCAGCAGTGTTGGGGCCCACCCTGCCCCACCGCTGGTGGCTGGAACTTTCTTATTGTTCATGGCCATGCTTCTCCCCCTGTATGTGTGACCATACCTGTTTAGTAGAATGTACACATAGTAGAGTGTAGTGTAACATATCCAACAACCTTGTAATCGATATGTTCAGAGAGCCCCTAAACAGCAGAGGTGGACTCTAAGATGGATCGGGAAGCCTCTGGACCAGGCTTTCTCAACCAGGGTTCCATGAGCACTCTGCAGGGGTTCCTTGGCATTTCCCCCCAACGTGGGGAAAATATAACAGAGCACATTATAATAAGGGGTACTGTAGAAAGAAACACTAAATTGGGGGACAGAATAATGAGCACATTAACCCCCCGTCGGTAATCCCGACCTGAGCACGGGCTCCGCTTTGTGTGCTAGGACCGGTAAGCCTGTGCTCTGGTCGAGCTGGCAAAAACAGCCTCGTGTGCAGTGTTCCTGGGTCCCGTGCGCTATCAGCACTGCACAGCAGGACCTAGGCTTCTCCCCCGCTACCTGAAATTGTTTTCGGCTGCCAGGATCCCCATGTCCCCGCTATTCTTCCGGGGGTTGCGGCGGCAAATCTGTGCGGCGGTGGCAGCGTGATATCGGTGGGGGCGGGACTAATTTTAAAGCAGACCCGAAGTTTTTTTAGGCGACAAATATATATGTGTGTGTGTGTGTGTGTGTGTGTGTGTGTGTGTGTGTGTGTGTGTGTGTGTGTGTGTGTGTGTGTGTATATATATATGTGTGTATATACACACACAGTGGGTTGCAAAAGTATTTGCCCCCCCTTGAAGTTTTCCACATTTTGTCACATTACTGCCCCAAACATGCATCAATTTTATTGGAATTCCACATGAAAGACCAATACTAAGTGGTGTACATGTGAGAAGTGGATCGAAAATCATACATCATTCCAAGCATTTTTTCCAAATAAATAACTGCAAAGTGGGGTTTGCTTTCTGCCCCCTGAGTCAATACTTTGTAGAACCACCTTTTGCTGCAATTACGGCTGCCAGTCTTTTAGGGTATGTCTCTACCAGCTTTGCACATCTAGAGACTGAAATCCTTGCCCATTCTTCTTTGCAAAACAGCTCCAGCTCAGTCAGATTAGATGGACAGCGTTTGTGAACAGCAGTTTTCAGATCGTGCCACAGATTCTCGATTGGATTTAGATCTCGACTTTGACTGGGCCATTCTAACACATAGATATGCTTTGTTTTAAACCATTCCATTGTTGCCCTGGCTTTATGTTTAGGGTAATTGTCCTGCTGGAAGGTGAACTTCCGCCCCAGTCTCAAGTCTTTTGCAGTCTCCAAGAGGTGTTCTTCCAAGTTTGCCCTGTATTTGGCTCCATCCATCTTCCCATCAACTCTGACCAGCTTCCCTGTCCCTGCTGAAGAGATGCACCCCCCGAGCATGATGCTGCCACCACCATATTTGACAGTGGGGATGGTGTGTTCAGAGTGATGTGCAGTGTTAGTTTTCTGCCACACATAGCATTTTGCATTTTGGCCAAAAAGTTCCATTTTGGTCTCATCTGACCAGAGCACCTTCTTCCACATGTTTGCTGTGTCCCCCACATGGCTTGTGACAAACTGCAAATGGGACTTCTTATGCTTTCTGTTAATAATGCTTTTCTTCTTGCCACTCTTCCATAAAGGCCAACTTTGTACAGTGCATGACTAATAGTTGTCATATGGACAGAGTCTCCCACCTGAGCTGTAGATCTCTGCAGCTTGTCCAAAGTCACCATGGGCCTCTTGACTGCATTTCTGATCAGCGCTCTCCTTGTTCGGCCTGTGAGTTTAGGTGGATGGCCTTGTCTTGGTAGGTTTACAGTTGTGCCATACTCCTTCCATTTCTGAATGATCACTTGAACAGTGCTCTGTGGGATGTTCAAGGCTTTGGAAATCTTTTTGTAGCCTAAGCCTGCTTTAAATTTCTCAATAACTTGATCCCTGACCTGTCTTGGACCTGTCTGGTGTGATCTTTGGACTTCACGGGGGTTGTTGCTCCCAATATTCTCTTAGACAACCTCTAAGGCCCTCACAGAGCAGCTGTATTTGTACTGACATTAGATTACACACAGGTGCACTCTATTTAGTCATTAGCACTCATCAGGCAATGTCTATAGGCAACTGACTGCACTCAGATCAAAGGGGGCCGAATAAATATGCACACACCAGTTTGCAGTTATTTATTTGGAAAAAATAATATATATATTATATAATAAAAAAAAATTCTGCTGCCTGCACTGACCACTGCCTTGATTTTGACTACTCTCTGCCTTCCTTATTTGTACAGTTTTACAATTTTTTTAGGTTTATTCATAAATTTATTTAATTCAACAAATGTGTGTTCTAGTCTTCTATCTATATGCAGAATGTCTACCAGGCTTTTATTATGGCATATCTTGGTGAGTTATGACTTAAGAGTTGGAGGCCTAATATTCTTGAAAAAAATGTACCACATTTAACTCTTAATTCCAGACAAGCTGTGGCGCAGGTCTAGTAGCGCCTGCAATATTTACCTTCCCCGGCTCTAGCATAGTAGCGGCTCTCAGCTCAGGATCAGGCATAAATAGCCGATCCTGGTCAGGTCCGCTCTACAGTGCAGGCAAAGTCACCTGTGCAGTAGAGTGGACCTAACTAGGATCGGCTATTTTCGCCTGATCCTGAGCCACTACTGCGCCTGAGCTGGAGCCAGAGAGATTAATATTTACATGTCCACCAGTCGGAGGGGTCCAGCGAGACCACTGTAGGAAAGAGGAGGATGGGGGGAGCCTTGATAGGATCCAGAGGCTTCCCCCCTCCCGAGGTAAGTACCCACCAGGGGGGATGGGGGGGGGGGCACTTTTTTATGTTACAGGTTTTCATTAAGCCCTGGAACAACACTCCACAGTAAGGCTGAGAAAATATCTTCTACTTGAATTCCGTGTGCTCTTTTCACTTACTGAGTTCTGGCTGATCCGCTGCTGTTGGGATAAGTGTATTGAAATAGAAACAGACGTTCCAACATTCCGGCATGTTGATAGAATTTAAGGTAATTCAATTTTCTTTAGCGGGCTTTTGTGATTTCAGCTTTATGTCCTTGTTATACAAAACAAACAGCCAGGATTAAAAATTGCTCCATCCTTTTATTCTAGTTAATAAGTTCTTCCTAATGGGTGAACTGAGCTCTTGTAGCAAAACGCCCCGCAGGACTCATGCGAGGTAAAAGGGCAGAAATAACCACAGGTTTACTGTTAGCAGCAATCACAGCGATGTTCCTGTGGCAGGATAATTCTGCAGCTGAGGGTATCATTTAAAGAGTAACTGTACTGAAATCAACATTATGGATATAAACTGCTCATTTCCTATCCCTTTATAGCCAACTTTAAGGATATAAATTAAGTAAGTGTTTGCACATTGTAAACAATTTTCTTACCCTGATTTACATTGTGAAAATTATCACAGGTGGCTTTAATTCTGACAGATGCAGCTCTGCGGAATGTTTGTTTACTGAGAGTTCCAAAGCCAGTGCAAATAATACCTGGTCTCACAGAATGCTCTGGGAGGGGGATAACACATAGCTAAACAGGGGGATCTGTATAGCTGATATTGTGGTGAAACTCCTACCACAGTGTGATATTATGGCCATGGTCCTGACCGTTTACTTTCTAACCTCATTGCATTGTGAGAAATGATTGCATTTTCCAACTGCCAAGCAAGCAATGTATCCTTCTGTGGAATGTTCACTCAGGGTAGGAACACACCAGACAGAATTGCATGTGCGTCTACTACTATGTCCTATGGAAAACGCATGTGCGATTCTGCCTGTTCCTATCCAGAGAGTCCTGTGCACAGATATCACCTGACAGAACGAAAGATGTCACCTGTTGCACATTTCAGAATGTAAATCAGGGAGAGGAAAGATTTTAAAATGGGCAAACACTGACTAAACCATTTTTAAATAAACATGGTAAAAAAAAGCAATTTTATTCATTGCCTTATTTTCACTACAATTCCTTTTAAAGTCTGTTATTTTACTGCTTCATGCCATGGGCTGAAGGGTTCTGCATGCATGCTCTTGTGGCTCTCGTGCACTTTAGTGGAAGAGCAGGACTTTTATAGACTTGCTAGGAAATTATCTGATCTAAGTGAGTCTGGAATTTACATTTTCATTGGTGTAGTGAACAATTTTTCTTCCGATCAGAATTATCTGATCGCTCAAACTAGGGCCCGTGGGCCGAATGCGGCCCACTGAGGCTTTTTCACTGGTCCCCAAACACAACATGTATGACTTATAGATGTGGCTCACTGCACTTTAAATATCGGCGGCCCGCACATAGAATAGCAGTGCTGTCACCACCCATCCCCATACTATAGAAGCCAGTGAGCAGTCATTTGCTGCTTCCAACCCAATTCTGCATCAGGTGACACTGCTGTGCAATTGGACGGCAGGTTGTGACCTGGGTATGCTTCACTGTCTGGTGCACAAAGACATTCTTCGGGCGCCACATGACTGAATGGCTGCTGCTGGGAGGTCTCCTCCGGGTATGATTGGGGGGAATCAATACCTAGATTCAATATAAATGTTTTTCAGCATCATTTTATGTATGTTCCGGCCCCCCAGCAGTCTAAAGTATGTTGACCCCGCCCTTGACTGATAAAGTTTGGGGACCCCTGCCTTACTTGGTATATGGTGACATCCATGACCAGGGGCATAACTACAAATCATGGGGGCCCCAACAAAAACTTTGATGGGCTCACCAAATGTGGACACCCTTTCTCTAGCCTACCACCTGGTGACGCTCACAGCCTGGGGGCCCATCTCACAAGGGTCATAAAATAAGTGTGGCTATCATAATCTTCCCACCTGTAACAAGTGTAGCCACAAAACCGCTGATCTGAAGGATGGATCCCTTTATCAGAGGGAGTGAAGTAGTGGTTGGGGCCCACTTACAGCTCTGGGCTGGACTCGCAGTTATGCCGCTGTCCATGACTACATAGAGCTGACATAGCCATAGATATATCGATTGATGCTTGACCAACTTTACTTTCAAACTACAACTGATCATCTCCGTTCCCAAATCTATTTAGATTTGATGGGACAGAGTGACAAACTGGGCCAGTTTCTGGAAAGGCCACCAAGGCTTGTCGCTTTGGTGGCTGCAGCCCAAGGAGGCTGTAGATACAGAATAACAGTAGTAAAGCTGAGGTATCCGCATCCTCCACCATCCTCCATTTCCCATATATGTGTCTGTGCTTACTGTGTTTTGGCTGATCTATCATCCTTTCGGAGAGCGATCACAAAATAAAACCAGACGCATCGATGTTCCTGCGCCTCTATAGCATTTAAGGTAATTCAATTTTTTTAGCAGCCTGCTGCGATTTCCACTTTATTTCCTTGTTTTGCAAAAATAAACAGCCGAGATTGAAAAATTCCTTCAGCCGCCTGATAAACAGCGTGTGCTGCGCGAGAACTCCGGAGCCCCGTCCTTTGGAACGCTCGTCGCTTGCCAGAATCGGAGAGATTGATGCAAGTCGACAGAGGGAGATTTGGTAGGGTGCTCTTGGGTGACCAGCGAGGGAGGCGCAACATGACGTAATGTAAACGTGCGAGCTTTCAGGATGACTGCGCTTTTATTTAGGATCTTTCAGATAAGGAAAATCGGGTCTGTACAGATATGCAAACTCAAACACAATTATGTGACAATTTCACAATTATGTGAAAGAACTAGGGACTTAAAGTAAACCCTTTAAATGTTTTTAAAGCAGTTCCGAGATGAAAAATCAACCATAGGAAGTAACTTGTCTATATATCTTATCTAAAGTTTAGATGTTTACACAGTAAATCTAGCTGCAAACCGCTTTCAACAGTATATGATTATTTCTTTCTGTGATCAAATGAGAGCAGCTATATTCTGCTTGTCATCATTACACACAGGCAAGCTGCTCTACATCTCCACCCCTCAGCCTGTGAAAACGCCACTCCCCTCTTCTCCTCTCTCCACCCCCTTGCCTCTGAAATTTCTGGCTGGGAATGCCTCCTCCTTTGGGAAAAACCTCCTCCTTCCCTGACTGAGCTCCCATGAGCACTTACAACATGGGTCTAAGAATGCTTAGGCGCTGGAGGAGCTGTGGGTGCAGCTTGTTTAGTTTATAGGGAATTAGGGTATTAAAACAAAACGAAAAAAGTATTTGGCTTGAGGAATGCCCTATAAAATATATGTGAGGGGCACAATTATGAAATGTATTAAACTTTATCTCGGATCCACTTTAAATTTTAAAAGTTAGACACCTATCTCCAGAGGCTTTTCCCGCCTCCCTCCACCAGGACTGTGTCCTCCTGAAGCTCGCAGCCACGCCCTCATACAGGAGCGAGCACAGCTTCGCTGTACCTGGGTGGTAGCAAAGACCCCTTTGGGCTATGGCAAAAAAAAACAGAGCTGGATCGGGTCAGTGCTACTGCGCAGATACAGATGGCTTGTGCATACGCAGTAGCACGGACCGGTCGAAAAGGGTTTGTCAAATGTCTTGCAGAGGGCACACTGCTGGAACGGGCCAGTGTCCAGTCCAAAACTATTCATACCCTTCTCAATAATCAATAGAAAAGCCATGGCGCTTGTATGTTCTCTGCGTGTCTGCATAGGTTTCCTCCGGGCACTCTGGTTTCCTCCCACATCCCCAAAACATACAGATAAGTAAGTTAGCTATCCCCTATATTGGCCCTAGACTGCGATACATGCACTACACGATACACAGGGCCGGGCCGAGGCAAAGGCTGGAGAGGCCCCAGCCTCAGGGCGCAGTGTAGGAGGGGGTGCACAATTCATTCAGCTGTCATTCCTAATTGTGTATGAAGCAGAAAGAAATAAGAAAAGGGGATACATAGCAGTGACTGCAAGCCAGATAACTAGATATTAAGGTGTTGGGGAGGTTGTGGGCCCTGTGGCACCTCTTAGTCTAATAGCAATCCGTGTGTGATGGCTGGGGTGGGAGGGATGGAGGGGCGCACTTTGGTGTCTCAGCCTTGGGTGCTGGAGGACCTTGTCCCGCCTCTGACGATACATAAATAGACGTAGGACTATGGTAGGGATTATTGTCAGCCTCTCTGAGGGACAGTTAGTGACAAGACAATATACTCTGTACAGCGCTGCGAAAGATGTCGCCGCTATACAGATACTAAATAATAATAATCACAGGCACTTCCCTGATCACGGAACAGCGAGACTGCAGCGGACCGGTCAGTCTGCGAAGCGGCGATCGGTAACGGTGAGGTAAACAAATCAAGTAGTTGTATATACGCCCCTGGTCGTGAAGTGTGGTGCAGGGGGTGTAAATACACGTATGTGTGGTCAGGAAGGAGGTCAGGAAGAAGTTAAGCAAGTTGCCAAATGTAATTTTTTTTTTATAATGAAATTTATTGTCCCTTGAATAAACTGTAGATGTGTTAATTTCTTGTTTTCTCCCCTACTTCTGTTTTTGAATGCAGTTCTGGGCAGAAGCGGAGGCCTATCACCAAAGTGGTGTACAACCTCCTGTCGGAACGAGATCTCCGGAAGAGACTGAAAGAGGCTGGATTGTCCACTCATGGCACCAAGCAGCAGATGATACGGAGGCACCAAGACTATGTGCAAATGTACAACTCACAGTGTGATGCCCTAGAGCCCAAATCAGGTACACAAGTGATCTGAGAGTGCTACTGTGGCATCAGATATGAGTCTTTTCACCTGTAGGGGCTTAACCACTTAAGGCCCAGGGGATTGTTGTTTGATCTGTGCTGCGTGGGCTCTCCAGCCCGCAGCACAGATCGTGATTTAGGCAGGGCGATCAGACTAACCCCCCCCCATTTTTTTCCCCACTAGGGGGATGTCCTGCTGGGGGGGGGGGGTGGGGAGTCTGATCGCCGCCGCTCTGTGTGGCCGAGTGGGGGGGGGCTCCTCAAAGCCCCCCTCTTCAGCGATTTTCCCCCCTCCCTCTCCCTCCCTACCTCTTGCGCTGGCTGTGGGCAGCACAGGACGGATATTCGTCCTGTACCGCCTCTATTAGGCTTTAGCCTATCAGACGGCGGCGATCCCCGGCCAATCAGAGACCGGGGATCGTCGATCTCCTTTACGGCGCTGCTGCGCAGCACCGCCCGTATGGATGTAAACACGGGATTTCTTCCCCGCGTGTTTACATTGAGCCTGCGAGCCGCGATCGGAGGCTCGCAGGCTGTTCACGGAGACACCCTCCGTGAACTGACATGGAACCGCGGCCGTTTCCATGGAAACACCACTTCGACCTGCCGACGCCTAACGGCGTTAGGCGGTCGTTAATTGGTTAAAGAGGCCCTGTAGTGACATATAGTAGAATGCAATAAATTGTTCAGGATACCCACTTTTACAGTAATTTTCCTGGTTTCCGCATCAGAAACACTCCCTATATTTATACAGTGAAGCCCCAGGTATCTGGCACAGATGGGGATTGCCTGATGCGGATATGTGTGCTTTCCGGTTGCTTGAGAAGTCAATATATATAATATGGTAATACTAACCTTTATCTTCTGCTCTAATGTGTGGATTCAGCTTTGTCAAACTCCAGTCCTTGAGGGCCAAATCCATTCCAGTGTTTACAATGTGTTTTACTTAATAAGCCACACCTTTCCTGATTCAGTCCCATCAATTAACTTGAGCTGTGCCAAAAATGTGTCCTTGAGTACTGGAGTTTGACGTCCCTGCCTTAGATAGTGGAAGGAACAAAGTGCTCCAGTAGCACAGAGTATATCAGGAGAGGGATGGAAGGAGCAGAGTCCTCCAGCAGCACAGAGTATATCAAGAGAGGGATGGAAGGAGCAGAGTCCTCCAGCAGCACAGAGTATATCAGGAGAGGAATAGAAGGAGCAGAGTCCTCCAGCAGCACAGAGTATATCAGGAGAGGGATGGAAGGAGCAGAGTCCTCCAGCAGCACAGAGTATATTAGGACAGGGATGGAAGGAACAGAGTTCTCCAGCAGCTCACAGGTAGAGAGAGATAATCTTTGACAGGAGCAGAAGCCAATAGAAACAGCTCGTCTTCTGCAAGTCGGGATGATGCATTTTGATAGGTTGTGCAGGCTTCTCTGGCGGGTCTTAGCTTTTCTTCCCCCAAGCAGTGTGCAGAGAGAACGGAACAAAATAAGTTTCCCCTGCCTCCCTTTGGTGGTTTATTCTATTATGTTCCTGTTTGAAGATGTGGAGGAGGTAGTGGGGAAATCATCTAAGCAGGGCATGTGTAAAGTCTCCTGGAAGTTCAGCTAAGCTGTGGCAATTAAATAAAATGTTAAGAAAGACTAATAGAAAGAATCTGAGCGAGCAGAGACAATATAACGTACAGTATAGCAAAACATGTACATCTAAAGGGATGTCAGGATGTCTCTTACTATTGTTAAGCTGTCTCTCTTTTAAGTTTTTGTCTATGAAAGCAGGTAAATTACCGATCTTCTACTGCACCTGTGAAAAATGTTATGAATTAGCACCCAAAAAGTCTAAAATAACGAATGTGGTGATTTACCGAGCACTTTATGTTTGATGCATCTCTCGTCTTGAGGTTCTACAACGTTATCTAATATACTAATCCAAGCATGCTTTGTTAATACAAACTGCAGCATTAGCTAATATAGCACAACATTACTAGCTGTTGGCAGTAAAACTACCTTGTGACCGGTTACTAGTGTCTAGAGGAATGCTGTATGGGTGGCTAGTTGGATGCAATGTACATTATGAACACTGCTTTGCTTTTATGTTTTTAGTCACTTTTGATACAGTAAAGCCATTACTGATTTATAAAGCGCCAACATACCGGTACTCCGTGGCGCTGTACAGCGTAAGTAAGAAACGCACACGGGGTACATAATAATACAGACAATGGTGTACGCCAATATACAAGATACATTATTAGTGACAAAATACAAAAATGATGCAGAATACAAAATACAGAATTGATATTGACAGTGATAAAAGTAGCACGATGAATAAAATGTATAATAATTTCCAAGAAACAAAAGGGGGAGAGAGCCCTGCCCTTGCGAGCTTACAATCTAAAGGGAATGGGGGGGGGGGGGGGACGAGGAGGGAGATATATAACACTATGATGTCACTTTATACCAATGTGCTACTACATACTTTATTTTGAATACTGTTATGGTTGTGTATTTATGCAAACGAGATACTGTATATACTCGACTATAAGTCTAGAAATTTAGGTCTGACTCACTTCATAAAAGTATGGGGGTCGTCTTATACATGAGTCACATGCAACACTGAGCACACTGAGTAACGTGTGTACTATTAGTGACATTCCCATTTGCAGCAATTTACCTCATGGTGACACTTTCTTGATAATGGCAATACCCCCCAAAAGAACACAGGTCTGAAAGTCTTGGCCACAACAATTAACAAGGAAAGGGGCTGTGGGGAGGTCAAATATTGGGCTTCAGGAAGAGGGGTGAATAATTGCAGCGCTAGAGGGTCTGGAGGAGTTATTGGCTGCACTTAAGGGACAGGAGGGGTTAATAGCTGCAATACTGTATGCAGTGCAGTCATTAACCCCTCCTCCAAGTGCACCTGTTAATGCCTCCTGGTTCCAAAGTGCAGCCATTAACTTTACTGGGTAGACTTATACTTGAGTCAATAAAAAATTCCAGCTTTAGAGGGTCAAATATTAGTCAACTTATAAACAAGGTCGACTTATATACAAGGATATACAGTAGTTAGATTTAGATGTGCTGTAATGATTAAATTGGCCTTGACAACATAACCCGTTAGTGAACGAACCATTTGCAGCTAGTGCTGTAGATATATTTGTACAAATGTTGCTGTGACCTGATGCTCTGCATTGTATGTTAGACACATTTTGCATGTCCATATTTTGCCTTCCCTTCAAACTCTCTCCTTGGTAAAGATACCATGCAGAGAATAAATTGATATGAGCGGCGTGCATAAAGTTTCCTGTTAAAGAATCGTTTCATAATATCACATCTGAAAGCAATTTCCATACAAATTTGTGATGGAATGAAGCTTATTTGCTGCTGTCGTCTTCTCATCTTATTTATGCAGTTTAGTCTGTCTCTGTGGGAATTGTATTTGTCATCATTGATGCGCTGATTACAGCCAGTGGGGGGTGCTGCTTTTGGACCAATGAACACTCCCGCTACCAGGAACCTTCTCCCAGATGGGGATACTCTGGCGTCTGCGCGGCCCCCTTTCCGGACTTGGCGGTCCCCTGTCCTCTTGCTCCTTGGCCTCTCTGTTCTTTTAGAGCTGTACTGTGCTCTGTGTAATGGATGCCTCGTAATTATAAAGAGGACCTGTAGATAAAATGGTCCTAGGGCCTGGTCAAAAATCTATGGCTCGGATCAGCCTTTTTGTAGTCTAAGAACCCCTACTAAATTTTTCTGACCTCAGAGAACCCCTGCATAAAAATGATGGGTACAAATCGCACCGCTTTTTTTTTTAGTTTTCCCCAGCTAATATTAGACACCACTTGATTAACAATAGTGTCATTGTCAAATTAAAAATGCAGCAATCCCCACCAGTGGTGCTCGTCATGACCTCGTGATCACGAGTCGTTTTTTGCCAATCACAGGGTCGTAATTGGCAGATGTGATCGTCTCTCGGTGCACTCATGATTGCACTCGTTACCCGTCTCGTGATTACTAGTATTCGTGGTTAAAAACCCACTGACTTTAGCTGTTAATAGCAAAGCCCCCTTACATGCTAGAAACACCAAATTTGCCAGATATGTTAAGAAGTATAGTAGATCACGCAGTGTTCTCTCCAGAATTTTTTTCCAGCCGGGTGGCTTGAAAAAGTAGCCGGGTGGGGCGAAATGAGAGAATACAGGACCGGTGTTTTTTGGTGCGCATCTCTGCTTACACCATAAGAGGAGGTGAGCTGATAACAGCCGGGTGCTCACCAAAACTAGCCGGGTTGAGCACCTGGCTAAAACAGCCTGGGGAGAACACTGCTAGGAGGAGCACCACTCCAGGAACAAGGATGGTGTGCCACGGGTCTCAGTCTCTGTGTCCCCAAAGACCCACAAACGATACTTCTCTTCCAAAGGATCGGCACCACACTTAAATGTAGTTAAAGCAATTGTGCAATTGGAAGAATGGCTTTGCCCGGAACGGCGTCTGTCTTGCTGTCATCTTTTGATGCAATAAAAGAGCTTTAACTACATTTAACTGTGGTGCCGGTCCTTTGGAAGAGAAGATATGTTAAGAACAGTGGGAACAAGAGGAAAACATTTTTTTCAAAACGACCTTATAGTTTTTGAGAATTTAAAGTTTTTAAATGTTTTCGATTTTAAAGTTTTTCGATTTTAACGTTTCAAAGGAAAAAAGTATACATTTAAATGCGGTAAATGAAAGTTAATGTATTTACCGCATTTAAATATACTTTTTTTTTTCTTGGAGACCTTAAAATCGATTTTCTCAAAAACTATAAGGTCTTTTTGAAAAAAAAAAATTCCCTCTTGTTCCCACTGTTCTTCTTAGCGTTAATGATTGTTCTTTGGAGATTCCCACCAACCTACGCTATCTTCACTGGTTTGCTTTACAGGATTAAACTGCCCGGCTTAAAGTAAACCTTAAAGGGAACCTAAACTGAGAAGGATATGGATTTTTCCTTTTAAAATAATACCAGTTGCCTGACTCACTTGCTGATCCTGTGTCTCTAATACTTTTAGCCACAGCCCCTCAATGAGCATGCAGCTCAGATGCTCTGACTCAAGTCGGACTGGATTAGCTGCATGCTTGTTTCAGGTGTGTGATTCAGCCACTACTGCAGCCAAAGAGATCAGTAGGACTGCCAGGCAACTGGTATTGTCTAAAAGGAAACATCCCTATCCCTCTGAGTTAAGGTTCCCTTTAACTGAGAGGGGTATGGATGTTTCCTTTTAAACAATACCAGTTGCCTGGCAGTCCTACTGATCTCTTTGGCTGCAGTAGTGGCTGAATCGCACACCTGAAACAAGCATGCAGCTAATCCAGTCTGACTTCAGTCAGAGCACCTGATCTGCGTGCTTGTTGAGGGTCTGTGGCTAAAAGAATTAGAGACACAGGATCAGCAAGTGAGTCAGGCAACTGGTATTATTTTAAAAGGAAAAATCCATATCCTTCTCAGGTTAGGTTCCCTTTAAAGAGAACCTGAGACAAATGGTAGGAAAGGAGTTTATTGACCTTCCGCCCTGTAGTCTGTCCTCTCCCGCCGGTGTCCATCCGTTCCCCTTTGTTGTGCCGCTGTGTATCCCGCAATACAGCTTGGATGCGGGCTATTGCGCATGCGCTGTTCCGGACTGCCCCTCCTCCATCATGGTACCATGGCCGGAAACATTCTGCGCAAGCTCTTCAACTGTGCTTGCACAGAAGCTCCCGGCCACTGAAGCACGACCGAGCGGTACTGGGACCGCACATGTGCAGTAGTAGTCCGCAACTGAGCCGAGGGGCTGATAGCGCTGCAACCGAGGGCACTAGGAGGACAATGACAGAGCAGACTGGAGGAAACCCCTGGTAAGTAAGAATCCTTTTATGCATTCGTCTCAGGTACCACTTAGAAGTGGTATGAATCGCAGCATTTCTTCTTAGCTCTAAAAACCAATTACCACAAAAATAAAACTTGGTAGCAGAGCAGCAGCAAAGGTGGCCATACATCAGGCGACTTGACGGCCGATCGACCATCCAATTCGATTATTATAATCGAATTGGATGAAAGTCTGTGCCGCCAAGTGCATGCCCGACCGACAAAGCGACCAATTTCATAACTGAAATTGGTTGCACTGTTGTTAGCGTATGCTGCAAGATGTTGGGCCAAAGTTGGTTGGTTTGGTGCGCGGCAGGAAGGGGCGTGGAATTTCCTGACGACCCCATCCTCTGCCTTGCCGCTATGTCCCCTCCCAATGCTCGCCCTGCCAAAGTGTATACATTACCTGTCCACGGCCTCCGCTCGTCTCCCACTGCTCCGGGCGCTTTCTCCTATTCTGCATACAAGCACGCCCCACGTGGTTTCCTAGTGTGTGACGTCACGCGCGCCCTTACTGGGAAACCACGTGGGGCGCACTTGTATGCGGAAGAGAAGAATGGGCCCGGAGCAGCGGGAGACAAGCGGGGACCGCGAGCAGGTAATGTATACACTTTGGCACGGCGGGCATTAGGGGGGCACAGCGTTGAGGCAGCGCACAGGGCCGATTCCGGATCGATTTCAGCATGAAATTGTTAATCGGCCTGTGGTGTATGTGCAGCTGACAGATCTCTCTATTATCACATTCGATAAGAGAGAGATTTGTCTCTTGGTCTAATCTGCCCATATATCGCTAGATGTAAAACAGTTAACCGCTTCTGGCCACATCCATAGATGTGATATCTTTTGTTTACTAATTGCAACCCACAAAGGAATGTAAACATTAGCAGCAGTGCTGGAACTGAACAGCCACCCATAGTAATGCTAGGTACCCACCATACAATGTTCTGGCAGATTTACCTGCCAGATCGATTTTTTCCAACATGCCCGATCTAAACCTCAATTGATTTTCCAATCGATTCTCCAATCAATTTTCATAGAAGTGAACAGAAATCGATCAAAATTGAAATCGGACATGTTGGAAAAAATCGATTTCTCAAGTAAATCTGCCAGAAAATTGTATATATGTACCTAGCAGAAGGGCCCATTCACACCTGACAGTGGCAACATTTTGCGCAGGTGATTTTACCGCGATAAGCGCAGCAACATCTCTACACTATTGCAATACAGACCAATTGCGACCAGCACTTTTATAAGCACTGTATCGCGATCGCTCCACAGTCACGAAAAAATGCTGCTGGCAGCACTTGTTGCCATTGCCAATAATTGCGAAATCGCTCAAAATCGGGTTACAATTATGCTAGCGCTTCAGAGGCTAGCAGGAATTACCCGCTAATCGCCCTAGGGTTAATGCGTTAATATCACTGTAAACTCTCACGATTTGTGAGTGATCACGATTAGCACTTTTTAAGCACTGTAATGCTATTGCTTTCGAATCGCGGTAAAATGCTGCATGCACCACATTTTGTGATTGCTGCTTATCGTGAATCGTCCATGATCGTCGGTAATCGTGGCAGTGAGATCACTGCCATTAAGTTTGTATAGCACTTTGAAAAGTACTAGTGCTTCGACTATGAACGGGAATCGCCCACTAATCGCCCCAATGTGAATGGGCCCTAAAGCAGAGACAGCTGAGAAATGGTTACTAGATAGATTGCAGCTATGCAATAAAATGCAATGACAGCTTTCAGAGCAGATAAGCAATAGGTCCTTTTTGAAAAAAACATGCAGATGTAATTTTACGATTTGGCCACAAGATGTCCTCGCAGGTGTCTTCCGTACTTCCGTATGTGTAGTATTAGTACGCAAACAGGAAGCACTGCGTGGACGGGTTTTGTGAATGTTCCTATTCATTGATCTAGCGGCTAACGATCGTCTGCAGTAAGGAGCGTGCGGGGGGGGGGGGGGGGGGGTGTTTCGAGGGGCGAGCGGGATGGACGTAGTAGCTTCGCCCCTGCAAGCAGTTGTGGCATCTTGCAAGGACGTAGTTACTCCCGGGGGAGGGGAAGTGGTTAAAGGGGAACGTCAGCCTAAACAAACATACTGTCATCAAGTTACATTAGTTATGTTAATTAGAATAGATAGGTAATATAATCTCTTACCCACCCTGTTTTAAAAGAACAGGCAAATGTTTGTGATTCATGGGGGCTGCCATCTTTGTCAAGGGGGCAGCCATCTTTTTGGTTGAAAGGAGGTGACAAGGAGCAGGAGACACAGTTCCAACTGTCCTGTGTCCTGATAACCCCTCCCAGCTGCATGCGCTAGGCTTCAAATGTCAAATTCAAAATGTAAAAAAAAAAATTGCACCAAAACAGCAGAACGAGAACAACATCATCAGAAATCCCATCATGCTTTGCACAGCATCAGGGGAAAAAAGCCCGGGCAGTTTTCTTCTGTGCAGCTAAAAATGAGGCTTGTGTAAGAGAAACAAAGTTCTGATGCTGTGAAACTATATAAGAAACACCAGGCCTTTTCAGTGCTGCTGAGTCAATTTTTAGTCCGGAGGTTCACTTTAAGGTATGAATTGTTTTCAAAACTTCTTGGCTGGGATGTTACAACAGAATTGTGTATTGATGATAATTGGCATGGAGCGTTACTCTTCTCATTCGAGTAGGAGACGTTGCCTTTGTTAGCGATGATGCCTCATCTCAAAACACAAACCGTCTCGTCTGAAGTGCTGCGTTCTCCTGCGACTGCACAATGACGCAGATAGATGAGCACCTTCACAGATATGATACTCGCCATGATTTCCACCGCTTGTCCTGGAACAAACCACAGCTTGTTTTTTTAATCAGGCTTTTTGTCCTTCTTTAATCAAAGTCCTTCTTTTCCTTTCCTTCCATAAAGGCGGGGGCGAGATTAGAGTATGGAAAGCAAAAGCAATTTATTTTTACCTGATCGAAAAGTAAAATCCTTTCCTTGTCAATGACCTCTCTGTATCGCTTTAGTGACTTCTGTAAGAAGACGCCAACAGTGGAGGAACCCTCAAACTGCTTTGTTATGTGTGAGAGATTCTTGATAATTCCAGTAACTTTCCTGGTAACAGCGCAGGACACACTGATGATGGTTTCACACTGCTAACTGGCTGCAGAAAAGCGTGGTGGTGCAATGGTTGCATCACACCTCTATGCTAGCACGGCAGGCAGCACGGTGGCGTAGTGGTTAGCGCTCTCGCCTTGCAATGCTGGTTCCCCGGTTCAAATCCCAGCCAGGTCAACATCTGCAAGGAGTTTGTATGTTCTCCCCGTGTCTGTGTGGGTTTCCTCCTTTCCTCCGGGCACTCCGGTTTCCTCCCACACCCCACAAACATACAGATAAGTTAAATGGCTCCCCCTAAAATTGGCTCTAGACCAGGGGTTCCCAACTTTTTTCGGTGTGGCTGATGGGCGTAATGGGTTTCAGGGGGGAGGGGCTTTAGTCGGGTGCTGCAAAGGTGGCCAGGTACAGGTATGGGTTTATCTAGGTATAGTTTCCCCAGTGTAGGGAGTATAGTTGCCCCAGTGTAGGGATTATAGCTGCCCCGGTGTAGGGATTATAGCTGCCCTAGTATAGGGAGTATTTTTGCCCCAGTATAGGGAGTATAGTTACCCCAGTATAGCTGCCCCAGCATAGGCAGTATAGTTACCCCAGTATAGCTGCCCCAGCATAGGGAGTATAGTTACCCCAGTATAGCTGCCCCAGTATGGGAGTATAGTTACCCCAGTATAGCTGCCCCAGCATAGGGAGTATAGTTACCCCAGTATAGCTGCCCCAGCATAGGGAGTATAGTTACCCCAGTATAGGTAGAAGATGCCCCAGTATAGCTAGTATAGTTGCACCAGTATGGGGATTATAGTTTCCCCAGTATAGGTAGTTACGCCCTCCCCCGCGGCCGCCGCTGTGTTGCCTTAGCTGGCGGCCGCTTCCTCTTTGATATTGTGCTGTCCGCTCCCTGTCCTCCATGCCTGTGTTTTTATTCACAGCCGCGCGTCTCCCGGCTGCTGTGAACAAGCAGGAAGCAGGACAGCGGTTCCCCTGGTAACAGTGATATACAACGCCGCTACAGGAAGCCGCTTCCTGCTTGTTCACAGCAGCCGGGGGACGCGCTGCTGTGAATAAAAACACAGGCATGGAGGACGGGGAGCGGACAGCGCAAGATCAAAGAGGAAGCGGCCGCCAGCTAAGGTATCACTAGCGGCGGCCGCGGGGGGAGGGGGAGCGAGAGGCCCACTGGTTGGGGACCCCGGCTCTAGATTACGATACATGCACTACATGATACATACATAGACATGTGACTATGGAAGGGACTAGAGTGCGAGCCCCTCTGAGGGACAGTTTAAGTGACAAGACTATATGCTCTGTACAATGCTGTGTAAGATGATAGCGCTATATAAATACTTAATAATAATGCTAAAAATAGTCTTTGAGAATTACCACGACAATGTGCAGTAATCTCCTATCTGGCTGCAGGCCATGCAGGAAGTGAGCTTCTCTAGTGCTTACTTCCTGTGGC
Organism: Hyperolius riggenbachi; assembly: GCF_040937935.1. Classification (NCBI taxonomy): domain Eukaryota; kingdom Metazoa; phylum Chordata; class Amphibia; order Anura; family Hyperoliidae; genus Hyperolius; species Hyperolius riggenbachi. The sequence goes on along the minus strand of NC_090654.1, from coordinate 53,866,958 downwards.
CAAAACTTTAATTGCATGGAAATGTATTGGAGCCGGCCCCAACG